>NC_079910.1:9508074-9860270 GCF_024868665.1 Triplophysa rosa | reverse complement strand
CGAGAGAGGGAGAGAGAGGACAAAAAAAAAAAGTGGTCAGTTCCCCGACACGCTGCCGCTCGGTCCTCAGCCCAGCCGAGAGGCTCTTCCTCGCGGTGCTATGCGGTGGTGCGGGGACCTCCGGGGCGACCTGATCCTCTCGCCTCCTGGCGGCCGGCGATGGCTTCGCCCCGAGGGCAGCCGGCAGCAAGCCGTCCGTTCCTGCTCTTCCCTTTTCCTTGGTGGACAGTAGCAGGCTCAGCCCACGGCAAACGGACCGAACTCCTCCGTCTCCTCTTCTACGGCCGCCACCCCACCTCGGCCCAGGAGCCCGGCAGCGAGGTCTTGTCCCGTGAGCTTTCTCTCTCCGGCACCAACGGTTCGGGCAAGTCCGTGGCAGACTCCTTGTCCGTTCTGCCGAATCTCCTAGCAGCCCTTCGAGGCGGTCTCGCGGCGAGAGCATCTCCGACAGATGTCCTCTGTCTCCGGGTTTTCGGCACCAATGTAACACAGTTCAATGTAGGGAAGGAAGGAGGCGGGAACCGGCATCATTCAAACAATAAACTTTTAATCGTGAAAGTAAATAAACAATAATAAAACAGGCCGGCAGCCCCTCGCGGCCGACTGCCGGCCAAACAAACTGACTCCACTTAACTTCCGGGCCCGGGTCCTCTCTCTCGATGGTCCGGTCGCTCGTCCTCTTATGCTCCCGAGCTCCCCCGTGAGGCATGCGGGGACCGGCGGTCGCACAGCTGACACTCGTTGCCACTTACGCCGCCGGCCCCGCCTTACTCGCCCCACGGCTCTCGCCCCGCCTTCCTCGCTACAGTAACCAAACAACATTGGCCCCCATTGACTTCCATTGTATGACACAACCACTGAGACATTTCTCAAAATATCTTCTCTTGTGTTCCACAGAATAAAGAGTCATATACAGGTTTGAAATGGCAGAGGATGATTTTTTAGGGGGTGACTGTCCCTTTAAGAGTTGGTGAGTAGAGCTAGAAGTCCAGTAGTATTTGTTTTATAAAGATGATTTTGTTTATGCTTCAGGTGTTTTCTAACTCTCAAGCTTCATAGGTTTCTCACACTCACAGTTGTTGCCATTCTTTGACCCCCATAACCCGAGACATGCAAACGTGAGTGTTATCGATGCAGAGATTGTGTCGTGTGCCCTCTACTATGTGACAGCGAATTACAGCGACAGAGTGACAGGAAGTCATTCATATTCAATGAGAGTTAGCCATTTGAGGTTGCATGAGTGACAGCAACCGTTAGCGAAGCATAAAAGTTTAACCAAGTTCCGCAATGCAAACGAGGTGCGATGCAGATGAGCCATTGAGAGTACAGACAGCTTCATGTCCGAATATCTCATCACGCTGTCATCCCACTGACACATTTTTTAGGTGACTCATCTCTTTTCTTTTTCTTTTCCATCATTGTTTTCTCTGCATGTCTGGGTTTTACTTGTCTTCCTCTTTCTTTTGTAAATCTGATGCCCCTCAGTCCCAGTACTTGACCTTTGAAATGTCGAGCCGCCCCTCCTTGTTTATCAACTTTCACACAGCTGAGCGGGTTCCCAGAGGCCCTATACCTGTTCTGCAGAACCTGTAGTGAACGCAATGCATATTTTAATTGGCAGTTTGCTATTGAATTGTGGATGAAGGGCTCAATTTGTGCGTGTATTTGTGTGATTTAATCATGGTGTGTGTGTCTTAAAGGGTCATAAGAGTGGCGGAAAAAAGAGGGAAATCTTTGGCACAGTTGCGATTCGTCAGTGCAAGTGAGGGTTTACGTTCTGTTGACAATTTCAAGACATCTCTGCAGCTGACAGGTGATGATCATAGCCTGTCATGGTAAAGCACCTGGAAAGGGGAGGTGTGTATTTTACGTGCAGATCTGCATGAACGAGTGCAATATGTGCCTTCACAGACTGATCGAAAACTCCTCATTCTCCATGTTTTTTTCATTACCCTTCACCCATTGTCCTGCCTTATTCGGTCAGGTTATGAAGTGGCAGTCCTGTTCAAGTAAAATGTATTTCTCTGCATCTTTTATTCTCTCTCTCTCTCTCTCTCTCTCTCTCTCTCTCTCTCTCTTTCAATCACTCTCTCTCACACCTTTCATCATGCTTGTGCTCCATCTGACTGAAAATCAGATTGAAGTTTTGTAGCAGTTGTTGCCATGGCTTGTCTAATTGGCTAAGGGCCATAGCTCATCCACGAGAGGCTTCTGTTTTCCACTAGACCAGCATGCACTTTTGATGCAGCTGAGGAACGTTTACCAGCTCGCTGTCTGTCAGTGTTTAACCAAGTCTGACTATGTGTAGTGTGCAGTACAAACAGCCTGCTGCTTCTGGCCTCGAGGCTAGTTTCAGCAAGAGTAAAACCATAATAGTCTGTTTTATTGACTGTGTTGAATGTTCACGCTAGGTAATTACTGTTGTTTTGATCTCAAGATAGAGAGTGAGGATGTTTAAAGATGACCTCTTGGTGATCTGATTATTTTGCTTCCAGGCCTTCACGTGATGCTTAAAAATGAGATAAGACACACATTCATCATTCGTGATCACCAGAACGTCATTTTGGCGGAAAAGGGATTAGCTGTTCACCACAAAGTCATCCTTGACCTGTCTGTCTTGCTAAGGAAATACTTAAGTCCTACGTCTGATGACATCACAACTGAGTCACAACACTTAAATTATATATACAGGCCTGGTAGTGCTGTTCCATAATGTGACAGGTGTGATGAAAATTAGCCAGAGGTGCCCATGCTGCCCATATATCTTACCTGTGCAATATTTATATAGGTTACATACCGCCATCTGGTGGTCACTGAAGGCAGTACTTGTCGTCTTAATTGTCTGGAAGCCAGTGAGAGGTAACAGAGTTCAGCTCAGGTCAGACAACTGCATACCTTTAACTCAAGTTTAGACATTATTAAATCCTGACAACTGTCCTGTGTGAACTATGCCAAACCTTTTAGCTAAATAAGAGTTTATTGACAGAAATGATTAAACATCAAAATACAATTCAATTCAATACATTGTTTCGAAATTGATTTACAGAAATACATGATACATTTAAGAGAGAGTTCACCTAAAAATCTGAATTCTTTCATCATTTATGCACCTTCAAGTCAGGTTCCAAACCTGACTTGAAGAACACAAAAGAAGATATAAAAACAACATTGATCCCCTTTGACTTCCATAGTATTGATACGAAAACATTTCTCAAAATATATATTTTTGTGTTCTATACAGGTTTTGAACCACGTGAGGTTGAATAAATGATGACAGAATTGTTCATTTTCATTTTGGACTGAACTCTGATTTCTTGTAACAACCTTTTTGGAACCTGTTTTTGGTAGATTTCTGTTCCTCTTTTTAAATTGGTTTAGGTGTTTTTTTAGGATGCTAACTGGTTTCCCCACGAGATGTTGGCAAGACGAGTGTGAGCTGCTATATCACATTCACACCTGCCTGAAAAACATCAGCGAGACCTGATTCCCTTAAAACTGTCCCCTTCCCCACACTTCAACATGAAGAGTTTATCAACCAACTGCAGTTTGATATTACTTGAAATGCACAAAAACATGATTGCATCCTATTTTGAAATTCTGAAGTTCTGTTTCTGCAAATGAACTCATATACATATACATGCATGCTATTTGACAGTATGACAGGACCATTTAGGGGCACTAACACATTTACTAAAAGTACATTTATACACCGAATTAAAGATGGATGCCATGTTTATTTTGTGGAAGGTTTATGAATGCATGTACATATGCAACTGAGTTTACAGAATGCGAGCGAGTCAGGAGGCAGGCTGTTAGTCAATGCTGTATTTTGATGTCTGTCCACAAGGGGGCGCAGCTGCACTGACACTATCACATAACTGTTCATTAGCATCTATTGATTTTTATAGCTGCTTGTAGTACTTAATGACACAAACCTCAATCCTTTGGATGTCAACTTGGAGAACCTCCCCACACATCATAATCCCCACTCCTGCCCACATGTTCGCACACACAAACATGACTCTTCCTCACAGGGGTCATTATGTACACAGATAACACAATTCGATTGCAACCAGCTTTATGTTACAAATGCTCCATTGATTTCATGTCTCTTTATAGTTGATGGATGGAACAATACCGTACACGGCTGTTGGAAGATAAGACTGATTGTGTTTAGCGGATGATGAGCGGCGACCTAGAGGTCACAGTGGGAGAGATGGGAGAACGTGAGCAAGGGCAGAGAAATAGGATCTGTTTAACATTCAGACGGCAACACGAGGGGCAGGACAGGGCATGGCAGAGGAGAACCAGGGGTTTATCCCCACCCAGCCTGGTGTTAAGTGGGGGACCCATCTGGTGGGCAGACATCTCTGATCCCCAGTGCTCCACATTAACAGAAAATCTTGGCCCCTGTCCATAGGTTTTCTCATATCTGCTCCCCTGCTTATGTGCACACATCACTGCCATTTCTTCTGATGTTTGTGTCGGGGGGAGGCTCCAGGGGGTCTGCTCAAATGGGGCTGAGGTCTCCATTAGCTTGCCTGACGGAGACGGGCTTCAGGCAGCAGACAGGCGTGAGGGAATTGCTCACCCTGACCCCGATCTACCTGCTACTCACAACCCCACCTCCCAGTTCACCACCACTAACCATCACCTCAATGTCTCCCCTCGGCCCGGCAGAGGTTAGAAAATGTATGTTGCTGGCACATCTAAATTGTAAATGTAATGTATTTGTGTCCTCTTTGTCTATATACATACATTTTCAGAATGTTTCACAAAATTTTAGCACATCTCTTTGCTTTTATATCATTGTCAAAATGATGTAGGGGAAATGCTGTAAAAGAAGAACTATTTTTCAATGTTGTAAAAGCGTTTTTTTTTTGTATTTGTATTTTGTTTTTTAAAGGGATAGTTAACCCAAAAATGAAAATTTGGTCATACTTTTACTGTTGTCATTTCAAACCTGTATGACTTTCTTTCTTCTGCAGAACACAAAAGATATTTTGTAGAATTGCGGTACCCATTCACTTCTATTGTATGGAGACAAAACCATAGCAAGTCAATTTTGGTTACCAAAATTCTTTAAAATATCTTCTTTTGTGTTCTGCGTAGGAAAGAAAGTCATATAGGTTTGAAATGACAAGAGGGTGAGTATATAACGACAGAATTTTCATTTTTGGGTGATATATCCCTTTAATGACATGTTTTCACAATGTCACATCCCTTTGCTTTATGTTACTGTTGTTATTTTTTGTAACTCAAAATTGGTAAACGTTAACATGTTTAAAAGAAAAACCTTTTTTCAGCATTGTAAAAGCATTGCATGATCGCTGGGCGGAGCGCACTGAAGCCTGCGCTGTGCGTTCTGCTTCTATTCTGTAGCCGTGTTTGCCATCTTTGCCGTGTTTGCCAGCCTGACTAATCTAAATACAGAGATTGCTGTTATTTTGCCCACGGTTCCTTCACGACGATGTAAATGTGTAAGTGATATCATCACACTTAGCAATCACAGCGCTTAACGGAAAGAGCCCTGCAGCGTCTCCGTGAGGAAGTGTAAAAATAGAAGAGAAGAGCTTCAGAGTTTCAGGATGCCGTCAGATTCCCCCACGCTCGCGCTTCATAATCTCAATCAGCGTTCTGACACTGATTAATTCTGCTAGTAGACACATTTTTGTCACATTCTGTGTACAACCCCTGTAGTTGTTAATGTTCGTAGCTCTTACGCATGTGTCAAATAGCAGAAAGAATGACAAACATATGGCATATATTAATAACGATACGCATGATACACACTTACTGTTTTGGAAATATTTTGATACGTCTTTATATGCATATCAGTTGAAAAATATGAAGCAAGCTAGCATGTCAAACAGTGTAAACATAATGCTAACAATAAGCTTCAATCTGACAATCCGTAACCCAGGGCCACGCAGTCTCGCTCCTCGTGTAATTGATTTAAAAGATCTGTGATTAAAGCCTATGCAAATGTGCATTTAATCTAGCATGCTAATATAATGGCTAAAACAACGGCTGTTGAGGACATTAAACAAAAGCTGTTGTTCGGAAAATCACTTTTGGCTGTTTTTGACTAAAAGGAATGTGAATTCTCTGCACATTGTGCTTCTCAATTTATTCGTACGCGTTCTTCCATTATCATACAAATCAAGTCTTAATCCATTGTGAAACTAATTGCATTAATTGGTTTGTGCCGTATGCACCATATAGACGATGCTACTGTCCCTCACAGCAAAAAACCGAGGATAAAAAACAGCTGTGCCTGGCTAATTGATAAGAAAAAAACGCAACAAACTATTAGCATTCCAACACGAAGCTTGGCGCTGATTGTGAGGGCTTCACCGTGTTTATCAATTGCTTAATTTAATTTCCATTCCTTAATAGAATGTGATGTAACGAAGCAATACTGTTATCAGACTCTCTCATTAATTATGTGCACTCCAGGCTAAACCATTATGTGCACTTACCACATACTGTTCTGGTTCCTACAGTCGGAATAATGAAAAAGAACCTGTTTCAGTGGTTATGACATGTTGGTCTCATAAGAGAAAGAAGAATAAAGTATGAAGAAGAAATTGAACAGGATGTCCATTGAGAAACTGTGTTAGGAGCGGAGACTGATGGACTTAATTGGTGCTTTTGAATGCGCTGTCATACCGCGATGTAATTGGCTTAGATAAGATGGAGTTATAAGGGTGGGTGGGCTGCTGGGTGGGCGTTGTTCTGTCTCTCTGAGGGCTCGATGAGAAAGAAGCTTCATCAGCGTAACGCATTAAACATTTACACTAACCCATAAACACAATCTGGCCTCATTATAGCTATAGCTAAATACATGTGGAATCCTCATCAGAGCACGATGGTGGGCGGCAGATGATGACGGGCTGGCCTGAGAAAAATCAGGGGCACCGTTTTCGTCAGTGTCTTAAAACAGTGATTCCCAACTAGGGGTGCACATATCAGGGGGTACTTAGGTTGCAGGGGGTACTTGTAGAAGAGATTGTCATTTTTTTGTTGGTAGATGTATGAAACAGGTTTTGGCACAATTATCTTAATTTACAGCAGTGTTCAATAAACCTGTTATTTTCGTTATTTTATATCTTAAGCTCAATTACATAGGCCTACTTCATATTCAATGTATCGCCTATAGCTTTAGCTTTAGTTTCTGCTGCTAGATTTGAACAATTTATCATGATTAATCTCTTGATTTTAGATTTTTTTTGGTAAAACATAAATGTTTTTAAGGTAACATTAAAATAAAAATAGTTTTGATAGCATGAATGCATTAGCTAACATGAACCAACAATGTAAAATTCAACTATAATAATTTTAGATCATTTCAGCATTTACTAAGCATTTAGTAATATGGAGAATCTGAATTAAAAAAAAAGTTGTGCATTCAAAGTAATATCAAACTGCAGTTGCTTGTTTTGATTAGTAATAATATCTAAAAAAAAGTAAGTTAACTAACAAAATTAAAACATGATAACACAATAAAACCACCAAGACGCTTAGCATCCTAAAAAACACCTAAACCAATTAAAAAAGAGGAACAGAAATCTACCAAAAACAGGTTTCAAAAAGGTTGTTCCAAGAAATGAGTGTTCTACTTATATGTAAAATGTTTTAAAATGAACTAACATTAACATTAATAAATGCTGAAAAACGGTATCACTCATTGCTAGATCATGTTAGCTTGTGCATTCTTATGCATTTGCTAATGTTAATAAATACAGCCTTATTGTAAGGTGTTACCTCATTTAGTTTCTTTTCAGACATTGCAATTTTAAGTTGTGTCAATTTGTGTGGGTGACAAATATGGACACTTATAATAACAATGGATGCATTTCGCATATCCTTTGCAGGTGATATTTTCATTCACGTTGAGTTTTGGCAACAACTAAATTCCATCGTACAAAGACTGCAAATTAATTTTCCTTTGTTGAACGTCCCATCTGGTTTTGGTTTATAAATAATTAAGTTGTTATGTCTGTCTCAGAGTTTCTCCTTGATTGCCTCCAGAACAGATGAAGCTATGTAGTGAGTCTGTCACACGTTGTATTACTGAGTTTTATCTTAAAAACTGAATCATTGTTGTAATGGCCACTTAATAGTAATAATAATGGTATGTTATATCCAGTATAATATGAATTTGACACCTTTCTAGTTAGGTGTTTGTGTATTTGATGTACGTAAAGGTGGGGTGGTTGATTTGGAAAGGTGCTAACTTTAGCCTGCTAGCACTGAAATTATAATCCCACCCTCTATGCGATTCGCCATCCAAAACCAAGCCTCCTCCAAACACATGAATGTATTTCCTAAATCCACCATTCAATTCTTCTCGAAGCATGTACATACCTGTCCAAAAGAGAGAGAGAGCAACCATGGTATCATCTAGCTTTTCTGTGGCTCAGTGGTTAGAGCATGGCACTAGCAATGCCAACGTCATGGGTTCAATCCCAGGGAATTGCACATAGTCAGAAACAAATGTATAATACAATTCAGTATAAGTCGCTTTGGGTAAAAGCGTCTGCCAAATGCATAAATGTAATATTTCAGACCCTTTGCCTGCCGGAGCTGTCTCCATCGTGTAAAAGCTGAACCGATGTTAAATCCAGTTTTTCCTCTTTATTGATCCAAATTTGTAGATTTACTTGTTGTCGGTTCCGCAGGAAAGTTTGATTGTTGCTGATTGTCCGCCATTCTCCCTACATTGACACAGCGGACGTGAGCGCGCTGATGAAGTATGATGTCTGCGTGAACACGGTGCGCAGTAGTATGCAAAATACGTTGGGTGAAAATGTACACCTGACCAGTCACAGCGTTCGGCCAGAAAGTTTTGATTGGGCGAAAGTTTTTTAGTCCTATGCCTTTCACAGACGATATATACTGTATATATGTAAAGAGATTTCCAACCAACATGACAAAAAATGTTTCTGGACAGGATCACCCACCCTGCCTTTAAATCAGGTGTTACTGATGGGTCTGTGGCGGTACATTAGACATAACATGTTGAGAAAGCACTGCTCTTGAACACCCCATGAGATTTCCACACCCAATCAAGAGTGTCACTTTGTACCTCGTGTTAACAAGGATTCGCGTTTGGCCATTTCTTTTGTCATTTAGAGGTGTTTAGCACAGGTCAGTTAATCTTCAAGTTAATTCACTCTTTTCAAATGAGCTGGAATGAAGCGCAGTAGCCGATATGAAAGCGCAGAAAATGAAAACGGGGGTCAGTGCGAAATACGTGGGAAAAAAAGCCAAGACGGAGAAAGAAAGTGACAGAGAGGAAGTGGGGGGAGGTGCTGTTTTTCTCACACAGTCCATCACTGCCGGCTAATGTATGAACAGTGCGATGGAAATTGATTTCCAAGTGAATTATTCCAGGCTCTCAGCCTTTTATAAGACAATAACCTTTACCAAAGTGCCACCGTCTCCCGTAGGATGAGTTCACCTCATCTCGCTGCCCATTTTCTTTCTCTCTTCCTCTTATATTCCGTTGTCTATTGGAGTCACTAAATAAACCTACCAATTATAGAGAGGCTGTTTTGATCGATAGATGGGGAAATGATACAGAAGAGATGGAAGATATATGAAATATGAGAAGAAAGAAATACAGAGGAAGATTTGATTGTGGAATGGAATTGTGTGTGGAGGGGGGAGTGGATTAGTTTCTCAGTGAGTGAGTTGTTGTGGGCAGGTGGTAGAGAGACAGGAAGGTCAGCTCATTGATCCAAGGAGGACTCGCATGTGGCCATGACAGACAGACGACAGACGGGTCAGAGACGCATCATGGTGGTCCACCCGGCTGCCCATCCTCAGGGTGGAATGCAACCTTCGTGGTAAATTGCTGGTGTTCCATCACTGTCATCCTCTTGCATTTTCACCTAACTGTGGTGAACTACTCTTCCAAAATGGGCCAGGTGTTCCACAACAGAGTTTGGCTATTGTGCACCCTATGTTTTGTGTGGGTATTTTTGTGAATATGTTGGTGCTGGCTTTGGTTTTCCATCAGTTCGTTCAAGCCCAGTGCCGGATTGGTTTTGGCTGGGTCGCTGCCTGGCCGCAGATGCGTTCTGGCTGACATCCACTGTCAGCAGTCTGTGGTCAGCGGTCGAGCTGCACAATGGAGATGAGCCGTCCCCTGTAGGTGTGGGATGGAAACACACACACGCTCACCCACGCATGGACGCTACCAGCTGTATAGACAGTGCAGCTGGTCTGATAGCTTGTAACACTTGCACTTTACTGGCACATCTTACCATAACACATCACTCTTGGCCAGGGCCTAAAATTAGCACTCGCCAAATGGCAAATGTGGGGGAAAATCAGCTTTGGTGGATGTGCATGTTGGCTGATTGATAAGGAACTGTACAAGGAACAGTACACAGTTTATCAAACTATAAGAAAAATAATCTGACAATGATTGATGTCAACACCTTGAGCAATTCAAGTCTTTTTTGATTTGTGTATATTTTCTCATTTCTCTGGCAGGTTTGCATTAGCATTTGAATTTCCCATATTTCATTCCCACTGTTGCTCTCTCGGCTCATCTCTGCCTCTCCACACTCTCTCAGGGGCCATTTACACGACTAAAACCGAAAACTTTAACGCGTTTAGGCTGTTCATGACAACAGTGTTTTGGAAATGAAAATGTTGCTGTTATCGTGTCTGTGTATACTACAGAAATGCAAATCTGTGAAAACGGTGACATCATGCACGTGCATATTACCTGTTCACATTACATTCATGCGCATATATACTCAAAAAAGTGTTTTTCTTCTACGCAACATACTTATTAATGTTCCTCTAACAAACGTAGATTTATTGCACCACTAAGACCAGCGGAGACCCATTAATTACATATCACTGCGTTTCTTCTGAAACCTCATATCTCAATATTTTCGTGATTTGTTTTTTGACATAAATCCTTATTTTTGGTCACCCTTTATGTTTGTCACTGGGTTTTGCAAACATCTAACCAATAAAAAGTATTAAAAAGCGCTTGTTTACTTTGACAACACTGTATTTAATCATTTAAAAAGCAGTATTTTTTTTCAGTTTCCTGAAAAACAATGAATTTGGACATCCAAGGTTTTGGAAGAACAGCAAAAAAATCTGCTTATTTAAAAGCACTTTTAGGTTAAAACTGGGTATTAGTATGTGAGCATGCGCATGCATAATACAGTCCGTGTTTTGAAAAAGTCTTTAAAAATGCAAACGAAAAACTTTTTCATTTTTACTACATCGTTATTGTGGAAGCGTACCCTCAGATTTTCATTATTTTGTTTTTTGACTTTGCCTCTACCTCAAACTTGTCCTCGCTCATCTCTGTCTCCAACCCAAGTGTGACCACCACCAAAACAGGAGTAACGTACATACAGCTCAACCTGCAAGACCACCCAGATTGCCCTCCTTTGACCCCCCCAAGTTTTCTCTCTCACCTTCTCTTTCTAAACCGGGTCAACTAATTGAGATGGAAAAAGTGACTCAGTTTACCTGGATTTACTTTATATTATGGTACAAATGATGCTAATAATAGTTTTCTAATGTTGGCATAGACTACCACAGCACCTTAATGCTGAATGTAAATATAATTTATTTTACAGATGCTGTGAGATACACTGCAAGGTAGTTATAATGTATTTACTGATGACAAAATGATAACTATTTGCTTTTTTTTCCTGTTCTGTCTGGTTGTTGCTGTAAGTGTTCATGTTCATTGTACATTTTCATGTGAAGTCAAGGGGTCCGTAAGAACACTTTGTTTTGATTTCAAAGGCTTGTTGCAGTTACAGTCCACAGTGAATGAGTTTTTGGAAAGCTTTGTTTCATTGCCCTGGCATAATAAATTGGGTCAAGGGGTGAGCAGATCTCCAAATAGAAAGCAGGGGCTACCGAACACCATCTTATTCACCATCTGTAATGAGTCTAATGATCTCTTTTGTGCGGTCGATCAATATCCCTCTTTTCTTTGTGCCCCTGTTTTTGATACGAGCCGTCCGGCTGATCAGCATGTAATTTTATTTCTCCCAGCCTCTCCGAGATTGTATGTCACAAACAACCTCAGAATGAATGAGATCATGCAGTGCTCCACGTACGTGACAGTGGATCTATTTGAAGGGTGTCACATGGCAACGGCCCTTTGGAACACTGGAACATGGAGCCAATTTGTTGCCTGGCGAGGAGAGTCACATGACCCTTGCTCTCTCCGTAGGGAAGTGGGGGTGGGGTGGTACTCAGGTCAGATAGCCAAATGTGGGAATGATTGTCAGGCAAGGAGTTTATAGATCATCAGTACAAGAAGCAATTGAAAAGGGAAATTGTTTGGGGGGGCGGGGGTCTCGAATGCAGAGTAGCCTGAATCCTGCGAGGTAGCGTAAGCGATATTCCCTCTAATCAGAAAATGCAATGAAGTTATCACACAGAAGAGCAGCAGATGTAATTGGGATGAAATAGGGAGACTGTGCAGCCGTGTTGCTGAATAGATTCCTGGAGGGGGGTTTACTGATGGGCTCTGCGCTACCGTGGCTGACCGGCGGCCGCTGGGTTGCTCATTAAAACGTGCTGGTTTCAGTTAAAGGAAGCTTCACTTTTTCTCCATTCACGCATCCTTCAGACTAACTCCCTCTACAGTTACCTGAGGACAGACTGAATGACATGCACTTGTCAGAGAGGCAAAATTTACTTACCTGGTTTTTCATCACATTGACATGAACAGTGAATCTATTCGGGAGGGTTGGCATAAGGCTATTGTGCAGAGCTCACGTAACTAAAGCCTTGGGCAGAGAAAGCATAGCAGTCGGTTTGTGGAGTCCTCGCACGTCTGTCTGAGACTGTCAGACCTGATGTCTGATGAGGTTAGCTGGGTAATTTTACCAAACAGGTGCCCTTTTGTGTCCCTCAAGCACGTATGCGTATGTTTGTCAATAGGTGACGATCTTAAATGTCAACCCTGTTACACTTTTTTTGTGTAGTAACTGGTATTCGAAAATGTGTATTTGTAAGAATTAATCGGAATTAAATTCTCTTTCCAAAAAGATTTATACTAATCAACCCTGTTTTAAACAATGGCAGCCCTGTTTTGGTCAACCCTGTTACTTTTACCCATAATCACGCACCAATGTATTTTGTAATTAAGGCACAATGCAATTTATGCATCTAAGTCAGATTGTTTAAAATGAACTGATAAAGGCAGTGCACCCAATGACCCAGCATACTGCAGCAGGTCTTTTATTTTCGTCCCCACAACCTCAATGTTTTTCCTTCAGTTATTTTTCCAGCATTGCATTGCTTACGTTTGCTGATTACGTGCAGAACAAATGTTTGCATTGGATAAGTCCGGGGTTATGCCCGCGCTGGGCGCGCAGTTTTGTTTTTCTGCTCGATTCAATCTCTCTCGTCCCTGTTTCTTCTCACTATCTGCCACTCTCCCGAGAATCTTGAATGGATTCTTGGAAGAAAGTCTTCGTCCACACCACAGCGTCTGTTGTTGTCTCTCATTGTTGGTTTTCAGGTGAATAATGGATGAGGCATCTGCAGCATATAAATGCACACCAATCATTGCGTTGCGCTTCTGAAAGCAGCTGTGGGGGTGTGCGTTTTGTCTTTTTTTTTACGCTATGCCAAGCATGGTGGACCTCATTCCCTGATAGTCATTTCCCTGTTGCATTTTGCAGGATGGAGAATTAAATGGTTGGCAAGATGAGTATTGCAGTCTAGGTTCATTTAACATTCAGCCATTAAGGTTACAGCACTTGCATAACTATCTGTATTTAGCTTTTGAATCATTCTTAAAGTGATCCGAGAAGATATAGTCAGTCTCATGGCGAAAAAATCTATCTTTGTCTTCTTGAGCTGTTGGGTCTCTGTCCTCTCTGAATGCTGACAGATTGTTCCAGGTGATGGAACAACCCTGTTTCTCCTGCTCTCTCGAACACCTGTGTCAGTGCGACCCAGCGAGCGCCTGCTGCGCGGGCGTGCGAGGCCTCGATGTCGTGGATGACTCAATGGAAAACTCAGCTCTGCTGTATTCTTAGTGACTACAATTGTGCGGTTTCTCCATCCTGCGTTCCTCGTAATACCCATAGTGCCTTGCCTGATTGCAGATACACAGCTGCTTAAAGCTCCTTCCGCATTTGACAGTTACTCTTTGAAAACTGTCTGATTGATGTGAGAGAGGATGAAAAGGCTGTTTTGTGGAAGGCGGTTTGCAGGGCTCTTGATTTGAAATATAAATAATTGAAGCTCCCTTTTTCTCCTTGGATGGGAATGTACTGTATGCCAATTAAGATTCCCTTCTGCCCTCCACCCAAGACGATCTGGTACGCCAGAGAATGAACCGAAGAGAGAAAGAGAAAATGAAAGGTTGAGGAGAAAGAGTTCATTACTGTAAATGCAAATGAAACGGTCCCTGCATATAATAGCTTGTCACTGTCAGAATTGATAAGAGGAAAACGCTTTGTTTTGTGTGGATGAGTGTGCACATGCATATTTTGGAGCGGTGTGGGTTGGGAAATGGTGCTATATACTGTTATGGAAGAACGAACGGTTAGGGTATAGTTTTTTTTCTGACGCCTTAATGGTAACACTCAAGAAAAGTGCTTATAAAGCTGAGTATTTATGAATTTTGTATTCAGCTCAAGCTTGTTAGGCCCCACATGTAAATGTAATATTCACAACTGCCGACTGCAAAATATTCTGCAAACATAAAACACTGCAGAGTGTGTTTTCTCTGTTAAGCCCCAAACTTTCTGAAATGTTGGAGAACAGATTGCACATTATTTGCATGTGTCGGTATGTGGATCTGCGCGTGTGTGATGATATGCAATCATAAACTATGCAGAAGAATGTAAAAATGTCCAGATGGTTTGGAAAGCCACTCCTCTTGCTCCCTAAGCACTTGCCTTTATTGCAGAATGCAGACGTGCTTTCGTTCAGAAATGAAGCAGCTGTTTTTCGTCGATATGCTGTAGAATTATGTGACTTTTATTTGGTGCTCCCGTGTTTGTTTTTATAAAATGGGGATGCACACTATGTCATCCAATTACTGCATCCTCTCCACCTCTGGTTAATTTATAGTAGATGGAAAACAGGCCGAATTTGGCCTCTATTCTGTAGAGGTTAATTGTGTAAGGCGAATCTGCGCAGCTATTGATGGTGGAGGATGAACCGAAAATAAGAATTGTCTCAAGTGTAGATTTGCAGATAAATGGACCGCAGATGCACACCAAAAGTTTCCGAGATGAAATTTTGCACTAGACAGATGGTGGTGAAGTAGCTTGTATTGAGCCAGAAGCTGAAATGTGCATGTGATTATTTCATTTTCCTTACATTGAGAGAGCGAATAGCATTCAGATGTGAAGGACGTAATTTAATTTAATCTCGCTAACAACTCTTGGCGTAGCTGGCATAGTCTCGTGCAGGGTTTACAGGAGGAGATCAGAAGATTGTGTAACCATAGAAGACCAATCTTGTGGAGAGCTGCGAAAAGGATGGTGACTTTGTTTGAATGTTAAAGGGATAGTTCACCCAAAAAAAATAATCTGTCATCATTTACTCACCCTCATGTCATTCAGAGCCTTTATATGACTCTTTCTTCTGTGGAACACAAAAGAAGATATTTTGAGAAATGTTTTAGTAGTTTTGTGTCCATACAATTGAAGTCAATGGGGCCCAGTGTTGTTTCTGAGTCCTTAAAGGCATAGTTCGCCCAAAAGGGAAATTTCTTCCAACATTTACTCACCCTTGTGTCATTCCAAACTTGTCTGACTCTCTTTTTTCTACAGAACACAAAAGAAGATATTTTGAAGAATGTTAGTAACCAAACAACATTGGCCCTCATTGACTTCCGTTGTATGGACAGTCTCAAAATATCTTCTGATGTGTTTCACAGAAGAAAGAGTCATACAGATTTTAAACCACATGAGAATGAATAAATGACAGATTTTTTTACAATTATCCCTTAAAGGTCTCCTCAGACAAGCACTTTCAACAAGTTGGTATGATTTATTAGGGTCTTCATGAAATGTCTGGAACATATTTTGCTTAAAAACACCCAATGGCTGTGTAAACAAAACTCTTGTCAATGGTTTAGCTAAACGATATTTCCTGAATTCCTCTGCGGTTAGTTTCGTCTTAAACGTCTCAAATCATTAGCCCGGAGACAAAAAAATCTGTCACAGCAAACAGCGCATCCTAATTCACTTACGTTGTGCGTGTATGCTTACCTAAAATCCATGGAATCCACTGCAGATTTCAGCGGAATTACATGGATTTTAGCGCTTGTCATTGACAAGTTATAACGTTACACACACAATGTGAGAGCTAGTTTGCTGTGACAGATTTTTCAGCCTAAGAAGGAATGACTTGAGACGTTTAAAATTAAACTAACCCCAGTGATCGCCCCTGTTCATTAGCAAAACAAACAGCTTGCCACAGATAAACATATTAACGCACATAATGTATTAACATTCATACAGCTAAACTCCAAGTGTCCATCTGCACTTATATACAGTAAGTTTAACACTGGCTTTGAATGTTCTATTTAGCACGTGAATGACTTAGCTCCCTTCGCTATCATATGCTAACGTTATCCTCCTATATATACAGTACATTTACGTCAATTCAGACTGTTGATAAATATTACTTACATCGGCAGTTTTGTCTCGTTCAGTCGGTCTCGATCCCTCCTGAGGAGCAACCTTGAAGCTAATCCTGCTTGTACTGTCCCAGGTTGAAAAAGCACTCCGGTTTGAAGTGATTCGCGCAAACAAGCAGGTTTTTACTTATGGTTTCTGAGGGATTTCCACTAAAAATAAAATAAATCCACTCCTGTCTCTTCCTAGGTTTGGACTCTGTGCAGCGACTACATTGCATGTTGTCCACAAACTTTAGCCATGGCGTCACGTACACCGCTGTCGCTTGTGAAAACAACAATGGCGGAGCACGTTGGGAGGAACTGTGTAGATTAAGGGGCGGTAACATAATAAAATCCGCTTTGGACGTCACAATCGAAGAGAAATCTGAATCTCAAATGCTTGCAGGGAAAGGCACAACAAAACAAACTTACTGGGTTCTTATTTTGCTAGATGTACCCGGGACCCGATTATAGCACTTAAACACAGAAAAAGTGGGGTTTTCATCTGATGTCTCCTTTAAAGCAAATCCATTTGAGAAAGAGTGCTATAACCCACTCTATATAGGCCAACCTAGTCCTCAAGTTTAGTTCCACAGCTGCTGCTGCTGCCCACCTGCATTGCCTGCGAGTTCAATCACACAGCTCCTGTCCGTCATGGATGCCAGCTCTCATGAAGCCCAGTGTCAAACACAACCAAAGTCGGGCACGTCTCCAGCAAAACAGTCACTCACTGCCGGCTGCGCTGTCTCCGTGTTGGCACTTTGCCTCATCAGCCCCTTAAAGATCCCCCACCTTCCTCACCGCGCCGTGGCCCCAGCGCAATCGTCCTGTAAGGACCATTAACAAAGCATAGTGGGAAATAAAGAACAGAGTGGGTAGCTGAAGCATGGCAAGTATTAAATGCTGCAATCATTATTGTAGTTAGCATGATGAGAGAGAATAACAGCATGCTGATGAATGAGGGGATCTGAATGCCGTTGCTGGTTAGTTCTTCTCCATTAGTGCGCAGCGGCTGGCCTGTTCCCAGACCTCCAGCTCTCAGCCCCGGGGCAGCTGCGAACCCGCCTGCGCTCAACAGCTCGCCCCAATGTGAGAGGCATTATGAGCAGGGGGGTAATGAGCTTACTCCATCCAGAGCTGAACATCCAGCTGTGGAAGAAATAAGTCTTTGTCAAATGCATATTTTTACTTGGACGGGTGGTGAAGGATGTTGTTGTCTGGAGATACAGTATAGGGGATTCCATAAAAAGATCACAAATATGATCTGTTTAATATCTTAGGCTGTTTGCCTTGTGAGGAAAGATCTTTTTGATATTCAGAAGGCAACTTGACAGTGTCACAAATTGGGCTAATTGGAAGGAGCTTTAAGAGAACCATCCCAGACAAATGTTCATACTCAAAGAATAAAAAATTAGCCCCTGAGCAATGAAATGATCCTCTGGTGTTATTTATCCGCTCGTTCTTAGATATACGAGAGAAGGTGGGATTTATTTGACGCTGGTTTTCATCAGTCCTAAAGCACTTAACCTGAGTGGCAGTGGCTATCTTCCACCAGAATCAATATGTGATGTACGGTAGACGGCCGTGTGCTGAGCACACATCAACTAATAGGTATTAGGCTGAGGACTGAGTTAGGAAAGAAGGATTAGGGTAATTGTGTTTTATCTGCTGTGGTCTTTAGTGGATTGTGCCAAGGACACACACATGCACGCACACTAGATAGAGAGATATAGAGAGACCTCTCTAGTGACCTTTACAAGTGAGCAAGCCTAAGTGGAACAGGCTTTTGCACTGTGCTAACAGATTGAAAAATCTTTTGAATTATTCAAATAGGTGAATGGTACTGTAACATGATAAGGAAAAAATTAAGTGGCTATTTGGTTACCAAATGGAGCTAAACTGTATTATTGCTTCAGTAGCTAAGTTAAAATAATATTTAATATTAAACATTCCATATTAAATCAGTATTCCACCACAAAATAAAAAAATATGAATTCATTTTTATAATTAAAAAAAAGTATTTTAATTGTCACTGTTATAATGTCACAATGAAATGGATAAACACTTTTTAAATGAATAAATACAGCGTTGTCAAAGTTTACAAGCACTTATTATTACTTTTTATTGGTTAGATATTTGCAAAAACCCCTGACAGTCATAAAGGGTGACTAGTAATAATGATTGATTGAGAATCACCAAAATATGGAGATACAAGGTTTGAGAAAGACAGCAGCTATATATACTGTAATTAAAGGGATAGTTCACCCAAAAATAAAAATTCGGTCATGAGTTACTCGCTCTCGACTTGTTCCAAAACCTGTTTAAAATTCCTTTTTTATTTGAACACAGAGAAAGATATTTGGATGAATGCTTGTAACCAAACAGTTCTTGGCCACCATTGACTACTATAGTAGGAAAAATTACAATGGTATTCAAAAGTGCCCCAGAACTGTTTGCTGTCCTACATCCTTCAAAATATCTTATTTTGTGTTACAGAACCAAAAAAATTATAAAGCAATTTTTCCTACTATAGTAGTCAATGGTAGCCAAGAACTCTTCTTTCAAATATCTTTCTCTGTGTTCATCAGAACAAGGAAATTTATACAGATTTGGAACAATTCGAAGGTGAGTAAATTATGACAGAATTTTTATTTTTGGGTGAACTATTCCTTTAAATATTGTTCTTTTTTTATTGCAAAATAAAGAAAATGAATCACCCAGATTTGATTCACCCTGTCTATGCCACATTTAAATCATACTCGTACATCCGTTTCCTCACCAGACTGGTTTGGATGTGGATCAGCGACGTGCAGAACAGACAGTCTGAATCTGCCAAATTGACAATGATTTGATTTGAACATCTGAACCCAAGGGGCTGTTTGAAATGACAACAGCCATATGAAACCACAGTCTTCAAACTCGAGCTGTTCACACGAAAAACTATTGGATTGATAAATTCCTAGTTTAAAATTAGAACCGGAATCTCGCCATATGGTGTTTGGTGTTCCGGGTATGTAAAGAACGCCTGTAGATTTTGCGCAAACTTCTTAATTCTTCTGATAGCTCACACCTGGATGCACTGTAGACAGGCGGAGAGCATCAGCAGACAGCAGGCCAGCCGGGCAGATGTGTTCTCACGTTAAATTACGCTGATGTTATTTCCCATGTGTAATGTCTCTTCTCATTGACACTCAGAAAAATCCCAGCTTTCTCATTGCTTCTCCGCAAGGTGGTGTGGTGTTGTTTTCTATTCTTGCAGGCTGTATGACACAACAGTGAAGATAGGAACTCCCAGCTCTTTTGTTTATTCTCACTCACAGGTTTTTCCATCTTCATCCTCTTAATCTCTTGCAGTGTGGAATAATGAGTTGAGAAGTTAGGAGAATCTGCCCATAGTCGAATTTATTTGATGATAATCTGATGAAATGACAAAACATGTAATGAAGGGAATATTTTAGGGATACTTACATGTGGGAAAAAGGAAACATCTTAACATCAGGTCTACACCGAACGCTGTGCGATGATGCGATGCGGCAAAAGACAATAAAACGCATTGGAACCCATTATAATTTTACATTTTGTCCATACTTGACCGGTGTAGACACGATGTAAGTATGTTTTTCATGTTTTTCAGTTTCTGTGTAATAAAACAGTATACCACGCAGCTCCATCCCACACTGTCACATCAACCCTGAAAACACCACGCGTGCATCATGCCAAGAACACGGCAAGAGAAACAAGCAGCAGCAGATTAAAAGCCTCGCGGCTCTTCGCCACACGAGAGCGGGAAGTGCAGAGAGTTTGTGGTTGTT
The DNA here is from genome assembly GCF_024868665.1 of Triplophysa rosa. Taxonomy (NCBI): domain Eukaryota; kingdom Metazoa; phylum Chordata; class Actinopteri; order Cypriniformes; family Nemacheilidae; genus Triplophysa; species Triplophysa rosa. The sequence goes on along the minus strand of NC_079910.1, from coordinate 9,839,807 downwards.
TCTTAATGGAAGTTGCCAGCTGGGAGAGCACACTGAGAGAGATGTTAACCTTCTGAGATAGCATACGCATTAAAGATGCATTACCGAGTGCTTTGAAGTCAAATTAGCTCTTATTTGAGGCATGACAGAGGGTGTGTCGAAGCCTCCAGATGTGGCGCCCCCTTCTGTTTCTATTCCTTCATTAGTTGATGGGGTTATTTCAGCACTCTTGAATGTCACTTGATGACCGCTTGTCTCTGCTAAATGTATTTCTTGGTTTGCGTGTCAGCCTGTAGGGAGATTAATGGCCCTGGTGGAGCCTGGGCATTATTCGGGGGCCCAGCACCACAGCTGGTGAGTGAACCCAGGGCCCCGTGCTAAAGGCCTGGCTGACCTCTGTGCTCTCTGGTTGGTACATTATATGCATGATTCCTCAGGGCCCATAAAGTCAATGAAAAGGCAGTGTCTGAAAAGATAAACGGCCCTCGATGCGTAACAGATCGTAACCTTGTGAAACTGTGTGTGTGTGTGTGTGTGTGTGTGTGTGTGTGTGTGTGTGTGTGTGTGTATGACAGGATATCCAGAGAGATGTGGGTTAAGACACAGAGCATATACATAATTGATAGTATGTACTGGTTTCTTTGTAAAGATCTATTGTGTATACGCCAGTCAGTATTGAAGGGGGGGGGTGTATAAAAGCAGCATTAGCTCTCTGTGCTGTTGACCTCATTATGTGATTTAGAACATAAAATAAACATTTGTAGATGGGAAACCTACTAAAATAATGCTATGGATTAAAAACACATTTCCCACTGATCTCTTGCCAGTTTGTTCTCCTGAATATTCATATTCGCTCATCCTTGCTTTTATTTTTCACGGTGTGACAGATGAATAAAAACATGGCACGGAGTCACGAGAAGATGAATCACTAAATATATTTTAAATTTGGAGACGTTTTGCCTGTCTGTTGATTTTCATTGCGTGCTTTTTTCCCGTTCTACATTTGCATTGTAAATTGACTGTTTTCTTTAATCGCTCATAAAAATTCACCAAAACCCCAAATAAATAAATAACAAAGTACAATTCATCTTTTTCAGATTTTGTTCCTCTTTTATTCTTTTCTGGTTACAATTTAGCACAATTGTAGTAGATTGTTGGTTACACTGTCCTCAGAAGGCTTGACATGTTTTTGGTCCAATTGCCCTTTTGTGTCTCCGCTGTCATTCCGGCTTCCCCCCTTTCAAGCACTCCCAAGTATTCCCAAAAGCTTTAATTTTCCCCCTCCCTCCCTCGCCGCCTCCCCCTCCAACCCCTCCCTACCCTTTGTTAGAGACAGCCCCTCGTCCACACCCCCTCTCACTATCTTCCCCTTCATTCGAGGCAGAGAGAGGGAGACACAAGCGTCCGTGCCGTGAGGATGTAGGAAACGCTCTCCGTTTATTATTTAACGTAACAGAGAGGTGGACCAAGTGTCATTAGCCAGTTTGCGTTGTCTTTTTCTGCTTTTCTTTCTCACTCTCCACTCATTTCCGAGAGCCGCTCCCTGGTCACTGCTATCTCTCTTTCTCTCTCTCACCGGCTGAGAAGCGCTGGCTGAACGCAGGCTCGCGCTGACAGAGTACCTGCTGCCCGGGGGATTTCTGACATGAATAGCGCCGATCAGTGTGTACGTTTTGGCTGGCACTGAACACTTCCTCTGAGGATCAGCTGGAGCCAGTCTGAGTCCAGGACACGAGGAGAGACACCAGGAGAAGAGCGGAGGAACGGAATGGATGCTTGACAAAGTGCAACGGAGAGGGAGAGAGCTCTGGATAGCATCTGACTGCAAATGAATCAAAATGAAACCGGTACTTTTTCAGAGAGCCAAGCAATTTAACTAAGTGCACTGAGCTGTTTTTTCAGTTGGCTACTAAAAGGACGAGGAAATACTAGACTGTCTAAACCAGTTTGTTTTGCGCGTTCACTCACAATCTCAGCTGTTCTCCGTATCTCGTTTCCGGATGCCCGAACAGAGGAACGCGCCTTCCCGACATATGTTCTAAGGGATGGGACTACTCACTCGACACCTATAACTTTCCACAGCGTGTATCGTCCGTAACGCCTTCCACTGATAAAAAAATTGTGGCTCGTTACCAGAAAGGAGTTGTGTTTTGAAGGGAGCACGTGGAGGGGGTTGCTCTCTTGGGCATATGCTCAAACTGATCCAAGACAGCTGCAGACTCTCGGTGGGCTAATTATTCATTCATTCAGGAGGTCCAGCCAGGGTCAGGGGTTAGAAAAGTTTCAAATCTCAACTTTACGACTGAAGACGAGCCGTAGTGTTGCAGTTCTGCCGTGGCTGTGTGTGTGGTACAATTTGTATGTTTTGTGTGTGTGTGTTTGGAGATGAAAGGTTAATGACTCTAATTGCAGCCTGTGAGCAACAAAGCGTTTCCCTGGGCAGACTGCTAGCATGATGCCCAGCCACACCCGTAGTCGAACCTGACACATGCCACCAGGAGACCAGCCTGGCATCATCTCGTGGATGGCGCGCACAGACAGGTGGCAGCGCATCTGAAGGCACGGAGGGGGAGTCAGTGTGCCGTAATAATTAGAAGGACGATTCAAGAGCCAGTTCATTACTAATTCACAAAGTTCTGCGTTTTGTGTGGATTTAAAGTACAAAGTGCAGCGGAATTGTTATTCATTTGTGTGTGTTGCCAATCCAGGCCGGAGTCCAGCAGAGCTTTTTTTTAAAAACACTCAAGCGAACTCACGCGCTAACCTTTCACGACCATCCACCCCTGTGTTTTGGAAAGTAATGGAGGGTTTGCGGAAAGGTTGTGGACATTAGGGATGGGAGACGCACCCTCCCGTGGTGGATGTAATTTGGGAACAAAATGCGTTGCTTGGAGACCGGTGAAAGCATTTGCCTACATTTTTCTGAAAGGAACTGCTATAAATCTGTCGAAAAGCGCCACTGGAGTTTAAGCTAACATTTCAAAAGCGTTTCCGGATTTCTTTGGTCTTCACCTCCCTTCTTCTCAGAGTCTGTTCGGAACAACTGCCGACTTGGCGTACTTCAGGGAAAACGCGGAGTGGAGTATGACCAGTTGTCAGTACCCCACGCCGCCCCCGGAGCGGGACCGCATGTACCAGCACAAAGTATCGCTGGTCGTGCGGTACTTCATGATACCTTGCAACATCTGTCTGATACTGCTGGCCACTTCAACGCTCGGCTTTGCTGTCCTTCTCTTCCTCAATAACTGTAGGTCACAGTTAATGAAACATGACATGCAGTGTATGTATACATATATGTCTATGTCTATGTGTTTGTGTTTATTTACATATGCACATGTGTAGTTAAATATTCCCTGTAGACTTTTTGATGTTTTTTTATAGGTCAGACCCTGTAGAAAAGTTCAGCAGTGCTCTCATATGCATGGATATTTTATGTACAGCGGCCCCAAATAAGTATTTGGATTAAAAATGTTTGAATGTCATCATTGCCTTAGATCTGCATCTGCAAACAAATGATGCTAAACCTTTATCAAAATTAAACATAATAACTTGACAAGTTCCACTAATATTTGAAAAACAAAAAGTCGTAAACATTTGTCGTAAAATTATGATTTTTATTAATATTATTTTAATATATTATATATTAAATGTAATTTATATTTTTTGATTACTGCCCTTTGGTTAGATATTTTAATAACATTCATACAGTTTTAAGTGTGGCTTAAAGGCACAGTGCAAATTTTTTTGCCATCTTTTACACACCCTTATCTGATCCAAACCTCTATATTGTTTTTCTGTGGAGCATAAAAAATCTTGACATTTCAGATGATGTCATATAAGTAAATAATAAATATATAAATAATATTTTGAGACATTTCCATATATCTTCTTTGAGTTCCACATACTGTAGGCATGACATGAGGGTTAGTAAATGATGACAGAATTTTCATTCTGTGTAAAATATCTCAAATGCTTTTTTGGGGGCCACTGTAGTAGCCTGGAGTTTTTTCCCAGCGTTGGTCATGGAGGTAGAGAGAGACATTTTGACGGATGGATGGTTCAATAAGGATCGATGGCAATCAAAAACTAATCCCTAATGCGCAGGCTTCGATCCCCTGCCTGACAGTGAAATGATTAAGGATGACACAGATAAACTGTTCTCATCGTATAAAGTGCTTTGGCCATCGTGTGTAAAAAAACACGGGCCGGTGGCATTCTGTCATCCCTGAAGTAGTGGTATTTAGACTGCACACTGGGATGAAGGGGGCAGATTAAATGCCTTTAGGTGTGAAAGCTTGGCATTAGCGTCAGTGCTTACAGTATCTACTTGAGTGAATCTGCAAACGCTTTGGTGTCTTACGGTGCCCCGCCAGCCCGTGCGTTGCCAGATAGATTTGCCACTATGTGTACAAAGTGGAGATTGAAGAGGAAATGTGTGAGCTCCAGACCGTGTCCCAATGCGCTTTGATGACACAGAGCAGCAGGTAACGCTCTTTCCCTTCTTTAGATGTATTACCATTTTCATCCTTTTTATCTTCTTTTTACCACAGTTAGATCAATGGTTTACTTCCCCTGTAAATTCCAATTTAATCTATTCTTTTCAACACTATGGGCCCTATTTTCACCATCTAAGCGCATGGTTTAAAGCGCACGACGCAGGTGCACTCAGGGCGTGTCCGAATCCACTTTTGCTAATTTACCGACAGAAAAACGGTCGGTGCGCCCGGGCGCATGGTCTTAACGGGTTGTCCCGATTCTCTTAATGAGTAATGGGTGTTTTTTTGGGCGTAACGTGCAGTAAACCAATCAGAGTCTCATCTCTCATTCCCTTTAAGAGCCAGTTGCGCTCGCGCCATAGCGGATTCGCTAATTACACGGCGGAATTTGCAAGAGCAAAGACTGGGCGCTTCTCTAGAGAGGAAATGCATCTGCTCGTGCGTGAGGTTAAAGCGCGCGAGCAGAACATCTACATGACAAGCCGGATTTTTATCTTTATGTACACAATAATACTCTTTTACATTGTAATCCATACATTTTTTTATATTTAGCATGTTTGTGTGCTGCTGCACTTCTCTCTGAGTAATAAGTAAAGTGAAAGGGCGTTATGTGAATCCGCCCAGAGGCGCACTTTCTACTAATGCGCTCTTTTTTTGAACAAAAAAATATTGCGCCATTGACTTTAGACTTTAGACCAGGTTTGAGTTGGTCTATGGCGCAGTCTATTTTCAGTTCCTCAAAATAGCAACGCGCCAACAATGCGCCTGAGCACACCTCTTTTTTAGACCAACACGCCCATGGGCACACAAATGAGCGCAAATGCATTTGCTATTTAAACAACGCGGTGCAGGACGGGAAAATGAGAACTGCGTCGGGCGAAAACGAGCAAAAACACTTGTGCTGCGCGTTGTGCCGGGTGTACAATAGGGCCCTAAGTGTTTAAAGTAATAGTTCATCCAAAAAGAAAAAATTCTCAAATAATTTATGATAAAGTTTTTGTAATGATCTTATATGGTACTTAAACACGCTGTGTTAAGCACATTGCTGCTGAGTACATAAAAAAATTAGTATGGCATGGATGTAACTTCCTCCTGTGCAAAACCAGCTATATCTGTTTAGATATGTCTCATGAAAATGCCCTGGAAATAAGAAAACAAAATGAGCGTATGAGAATAACAGAGAGCATTCAGCCCTGTGCACACTCTGTAAAGCCATTACCAACCTCATTTCTCATAATCCTACCTGTGCCCTCCCTTAAAGGGACCCGCCGTGCTTCTACATTAGATCTTTATCAAAAGACCTAAAAGGGCCCTTCGTGAAATTCTGAAAATGTGCCCTCTCCATCCCTCAATAAATGAGACCGAACGTGAGGTTCATTTATAAGTCAGCCTTGTCGCAAAATCGATTTAATCCAGACAGATTCCATTAGATTTAAATATAAACACAGTTAGGGCTCTCCATCCCCATATCTCAAAGTAGAGTAAAAACAGGGAGGAATGAAAGAAGTACCATTAACGTGGAGAGGTGCATCGTAGTGTTTGAAAGCGTATGTAGTGGGTTACAGACCAAAGGTTAGTCATTATTGTTTTCATTTAGCTGAGATACAGAAGAGAGACCACACCAAGGTAGAGCCACTCAGGTCTATGGCCATTCAACTGCCATGATTCACATTCATACACATCAGCATTCAAATGCAAAACACAAAAAAGTATAAAAAAATATTTGTTTATATTTATTGATATATCCATCTGGATGTCATCTGAGAAATATGATTTTGAAATTTGATTTTATTATGAGAAGAAACAAAATACAGTACATGAAAGTAGCAAAGCGTAGCGATTGATCACCACTTAATTGTACAGCTGGGTGGTCATGTTAGTGGTCAAACTAAAATACTTGATCTGGTATTCATGAGTCATGACAAAATATTTTGTGGGGAATTTAGAAAAATAAGAAAACAAACGTGCTTGAGGTGAACCCATCTTGAATTTCTCAGCTTTTACAGTACATGTGAAACTGTCTCTGTATGACCTGTGCATCACTCCGTTGTGTCCACTGGGCATTTCAGAAAGTTGAGCTGTGTTTGCGGAAACCCCAGTGTTCTGCATTACAGTGTGAGCAGTATGTGTTTTGTCTTTCTATGATACACATCTGTGCGTGTGTGTTATCCGCCTCAGCTATGGTGATGTTTCCCTGAGGATGAAACACTGTAACTGTCATAATTGACTCTCAGACCAGTTCAACAGACACTCCATTATTCAAGGAGAGAAGCACAGCAAGCCGTTCCCCATCTATTCCCAGCTCATTTCTCTCCCCTTTTCCGCTCTGTTTTTCTGCCTCTCTCCCATAGCTCTCCCTCTCTCTGCGCTCCCTGCTCTCCAATCTTCCTCGCGCTCTGTTGTTGACAAGCAATTTGAAGTGATCCTAAAATTAAACTCTATCCTGGCAGTTGGGGGTGCTGGTGAAGAGATTTCCAGCTCCGGCCTTGCGAGTGTGTGTGTGTCTTTGTGTTGTTGGTGAGTGCAACCGCCGGCTGGCTGGGCAATTGATGTGATAGTTTTGTGGCATCGGTTATTCCCACCCGCGGAAGCAGGGTGTTGTGGCTGCGCTTTAGCTAGATGGCTTCAGCCGCGTGTTGTTGAAACGCCGGTTCTGTCAAGAGTAATAAGGTAGCATGAGTTCAGTGTTTTCGAAATGACTTCGGCTCGTAGGAAAGTTGAAATGCGTGGGGTCGCTCCAACTTTCCTGACAAGTCTTGCTTTCAGTCAGATCTGATTTTAATGAGTTTCTGCCTGGCACTGTTGCCTAATTTACACTATTGGTTTATTTGTATTATTGGTTATAATTATAGTAATAGTAGTTCAAACAAAAATCCCACTCCCCTCATTAATGTTATTCAATGATCCCTGGTCCACTGTCTGAGATTTTAATATATAATTCTGTTACTATATAATTAGATTTAAAGATGTATTTTGGGTTGAATGTGACTTAAAGTCTGTCAGCAGAATTGGTGATGTGCTGTTAATTACCACAGAATGTTTTTTCATAGTTTTTTATTATGCATTTTAATACATGCCACAGAATATTATTTACCCCATTTCTATGTATTACTGTATAAAAAAGTTTACATTAACGAGCAGTGGCAACTGAAAAACACTAACAAAAAATGTAACCTTTTACATGAAATATTTATTACAACGTTATCCAAATGAGTTGAAAATGTGTTTGTAACTTTACCATTCGATAAGCAATTCTTATCACTGTTCTGTCATCATTTACTCACCCTGTTGTCATTTTAAACTCGCGTGGTTTTCTTCTGCAAAACACAAAAGAAGATATTTTGAAGAATGTTGGTGGTTTTCTGTTACCAACATTTTTCAAAATATCATCTTTTTTGTTCTGCTTTAGAAAGAAAGTCATACAGGTTTGAAATGACAAGAGGGCATGTAAATAATGACAGAATTCTTTATTTACCATATATGATGTGTTATAAGCCTTAGGTTTGATTTCAAATTTTTTTTTACATTTACTCAAACTCTGTATCTCCTGTAAGCAGCGCAAAGACAATCGGTTTGATCCCTTTGAAACATACACTGATAAAACATTTATAGATTGAATGCACTTTAGATAAAAGCGTCTGCCAGAATGCATAAACGTAATGTACTGGATACTGTATGTAAAGCGCCACTATCATCCTATAGACTCCCACTGCAAGTGCATAACTGCAAACGTAGGTGTATTCTTCTGTATTTTCTGCGTGTAATTGACAGCACATCATCTCACAGATGGTGTCGATAGAGCTCAAGTTGTATTTAACCCTGATGTTCCTTTAATCTTACATTCTATCTGATCCGTCTTCTCCATTCTGTTTGAGTTAGAACATCTCTGAAATAAAGTCATCTAGTCACTGTCCACCCACTCATTCAAAACGACTGCATGACCACCTGGAACATCCTGAAGTCTTCTTTTAACTAATGTGCCTCTCTCTCTTTTTCTTTGCAGATAAACCGGCTCATTTCTCCGAAACTGTGCCTCCTGATGGTAAGTCCCCATGAGAATTCTCCTGACCACAGCGTTTTCAACCTGCCCAGATAATGATCTTAGCTCAGACCTGTCTGCTGTTTGAAGTGGGCGTTGTATCCCACCGCCAGCTTGTGTGTAGCCTGTTAACATGGGCAGAGAGAAGCAGGGAGGAGCATCAGCTTTGATGTAGAAATCTCTTGACAACTTGATTTATCTAGATAGGATTTCTCTGCTGAGAGGGTGGCAGGCTTCTTGGGCATGTGGCAAAAAGTTTACTGAGCGCAGGAAAGAGAAATCACAAGTGAGATCTTGTTTGTTTCTCCCAGACGCCTGAGATTATGAAGACAATTTGGGGTTATTTTTCACATTTGTTGCCAGCGGAAAACGTAAAAAAATTTCCAAGTATGCAATCAAACTTTAGAGATTTGAAGATGACCTCATAATTATTCCAAGCACAAGTTGTCTAAAAATTTAAGATTTTTTAAATATGAAAACATATCTGAGAGCTTCATTATGTCTCCGGAGATATGAAGGAGAAACCACTCAGCAGTAAAACTTTCTTCTGGGCATTTTTGCCTGAAGCTGATTAACTGTCTGCTTTTGCCAAGTTTATGAATATAAATCTCCGCATTAAATGAGGAATTGTTTTTGTTGTTGTCACCATGCTCGAAGAGTCATTAATTATACAGGAACAATTTATTGGCAAATGGCAGATTTCTGCACAGATTAATTGGAAGAAACATCTGGTTTCCACACTTTGTTAATGAATATTTATATGCTGCGACGTGAAATGGGGTTTAGAGGTTACTCCTGAGCTGCTGGCAGTGTAGATGCTTCTCTTTATGAGCTCCATTATGGACACCGTCGTAAATACTTGAACGAAATAGCTTTTGTGTGGGAGTAGTGCTTATTGATGCACCAAAATTACACGTCGTATAATTAACTCTTCTGCGTGTGTGCTCACGCAAACATTGTGATAGTTTCATCATGGCCGCGTCACAGAACCACACAGCAAAATTCAGAATAAAGTCCAAAAATGCAACCAACAAATAGCAATAATGCTGTGAGATCAGTGGCGTCATTTCGGCAAACGGCTCTGCAGGGGCTGAGCTGCATTTGCGCAGTAATTGCACAATCACCTGCTCTGTAGGATTTCCTGCTTTTGAGGTGTTTGTGTTGAAAATCCATCCATTTACAACAGCTCAGAGATGAATTTCGCTCCCCTGCAGCTACAAGACAATAGTTATTATCTCCTTGAAACTGTGTCCATGTGGCAGCGCTGGGCAATTACAGCTGATTGATGTTTTGATTAACCTTACTCCTCGCCAACACCTCGGATCGGAAACTCCTAAAATTGTACTTAAAATTTATACGTCTGACTCGGAGTGAAATTGAAGCAGTATACTCTTCTGACGCATTTTTAATAGAAGCTTAATGACATCAGAGATCGCTTTGAAAACCAGGACCAGATGACGAGAGCTTCAAAAGAATTGCGAGGCTCTGAGTGAAGTTACTAAACTCATTCCTCCCTTGATGCTTTCTGAACAGTAGGCTATTGATCACACACTTTTCAATATATGGAAGTTTCTTTTTTCTCGCCTGTTTGTTTCTGCTCGAGCCGACCGGTTAAAGCCACAGGCAGTTCTTAATTACATTTCCAATTGTTCTGTGCATTCTCAGATGGAGGGTTCTTTATGTAGCAGATTCTAAAAACGCGCAGAAAAACTCTCAGCTCTTAGCTATCTCGTCCTCTGCCCTGCGGCCACTGTCTTCTGAGGCTGTTTTGCATCAAGGGAGATCCATTGGCCAATTAAACTTAGTCCTGGCTCAATCCTCAATCCTTCATTGTCATATTAATTTGTTACTAGGTTGAGATGCACTTATATGAAAGCCTGTACATTAGGATAATGAGCACGAGTGGAAAAACACTCCTGTGAACATGTCCCCTGTTTCAAGGGCATAATGACACTCCCAGACCAAATTATCTACTGATATTTAATTAAACCAAATTGCATTAAAGACATGCAGTGCTATTCAATTGTATTACATGAACAATAGGAAATGAAAGTGTTTCTCTTTCAAATAACCGAAGGTAATTTAGGGCTCAACAATAGGGATTTTTATCTAGCTGGCTAACATAGATGAGAAATCAATGAAAGACTTTTGATAGTCTTATTATTTAACTAAAAAAATTGCTGTGATTACAGTTACATTGTAGATTTTGTTATAGATTTGTCTTTATTAAAAAAATAGAATATTAAATGGATGTAATATAAAATAAAATATATATATTTTAAAAAATCATTATTTACTTACCCTCTTGTCGTGGGTTCCGCTGTTGTACCAACATTCTTCAAAATATCTTTTGTTTTCTGGGGAAGAGAGTAAGTCATACAGGTTTGAAATGACAAGAGCGTGAGTAAATGATGACAGAATTTTTATTTTCGGGTGAACTATCTTTTTAACTTCTGGCCTAATCGGGCAAGCAGAAAAAAAATCATTACTGTTGAGCTCTTGTAATGAACTGAAGACCTTCACCTGCCATGTGTGTCTGCAATTACCAAGTAAATCCTGCCCAGTAAAAGATGTTTAATCACCAGCTGATCCCTGACAAAAGAACCTTTAATTAACGTCATTTTAACACTGGAAGACTGAGAGCGTTTGTTCGCTGTCATTAAGCTGCTGTCCATCAGAGTTTCAGTCGCTCAAGTCACTGTACAAGCAACACGAGCAACATTGCCAGATTCTCTGAGTTTTAGTTTTAGTTGCCTACATAAGGGTCACTTGTGCAAAAAATTGGCAGAGCTTTGTCACGTTAATTATCTCTGTAGCGTTGTAGAAAGTTGGCTTGTGAAAACGTCTTGCATTTAGTAAAACAAATGCGTGTTTGTTTTTTATCTTCTCGCTTTTGAAGTTTTCAGTTCAAAGCTGCCAAGCGATAATCTAGAGAGAGTATTTCTGTGCTTGGATGCTCTTGGTTTCTGCTGAACGTTGTCACATGTTGTCACGTCTTAAAGGAATAGTTTCCCCATGATTTCAAATCTTTTATCATTTACTTGGTATGTTAAAGTATCTTTGTGTCAATTATGTCATTACAAAGCTGTATGACTTTCTTTCTTCTGCAGAACACAAAAAATATATATTCTTAAGATATGAGAACGTTGGTTACCAAACAACTGGCCACCATTGACTTCCATTGTATGGATGCAAAACCTTATTATTTATATATATGTTTCTTAAAATATCTACTTTTGTGTTCCACATAGTCATATACAGGTTTTCTACCACAAGAGGTTTCATAAACAATGACAAAATGTTAATTTTTAGGTGAACTAATCTGTGAAATGCATTCATGTAAAAGCAGCTTCACAGTCCAATTTTTAAATGCATTTTTATGTCCTGTTTGGCAGTCATTGTCACTATAAGCTCTTCTTATTTGGATAAAAGAACCATCAACCCCCCCCCAAAAAAAAGAAATCTCAAAGCTTTCTTGAGAAGACCAGGATCAGATGTTTGACTGGTTTGAGAGTTAGGCATGTTTGAGTGATTGAGGAAAGATGTCGCCTGTAGCAGTAGGTCACCTAGCATTCTCACTATTGGGTTTAATTTGGGTCATGTTGGAAATGAGATACGGTAAGATAAGGACAGGGTAACTCGGTCCCTTCATGGGCTTCTCACTGTAGCTTACACATCTGTGTGTGTGCGGTAATGAATACACTACTCTGAATACAGAATTGCATTTGGCATTCGTCACAGTGAGTTTCCCCCCTGAGGGCCGAGCTTTACCTGCAGAACATAATAGCAGATCGAAATGAGTAGGTGGTTGGATGACGGACTGAAATGTTTATGTGGAACCAAACTGTGGACATAATACCTCACTTTGTCGAGAATCTGGCAATTTTCTGCTTTGAGAAGCTCTAACAGCTAGACATAAAAGGCAGGACTTATGCCATTTATTTAGCCATAGCTGTGTGTTCTTGTCAGCAGAATTAATTATTACCAGTCTCTCATCCTAATTAAATCTTTTCATGTCACGGTTTTCACACAAAAGCGCCAGAGAAATCATGTTCATCTCATTTTTGGGCTGGCAAGGACAGGGCGTATCAAGACATCAAGTATGTGCCATAAATTCATCTGGGGATTTACTGTCATACAGTGAGAGAATGCGATTCACCTCAAAGTTTCTGAAGTTGACATTATGACGCAGAGCTTTGTTGCCCTCTCTGCTGTCGGTACGTAAACACAGCCGCTGGATATTCTTGAGATCGCTTGTCTTTGTTGTTCTGTAGAATCAGCGTTTGCTTGCATAAGCAACAAACCGAACCAAGCTCGACACTAAAAGAAACGGGGGGGGTGTCAGCATAACTTGTTTTGTTATTAATCTGTCTAACATATTCTTGACATAACTCAATACTATGCTGCACAGAAATGTAAGCTATTGATTTTTAAAGGTGAGAGATGGCAAGTGTATAAATATTGAGGGTCAGAATGTCGACAAGCAGCGCTTCGGCAGATCTGTAAGCGAGCTGGTTTATTTCAGAGAAACACGTGGAAGATCATCTATACTGACAATTTTTTTTTTTGATGGCTCTTACCTGGACCTCGAATGGATCATTGCAAAGTATTCAGACTGAAAACACACACTGGTCTACAATCTTGTGTTCTAGTCAGATTGAAATTCATCACTGGTTTCAGAAATGTGACATTGTCCAGATTGCTCTTCCTTTAGAAGCCGTAATCTTTTTTCTGTGCGTCTGGCACCTTGGTTGCTCCCTTGAATACCAACATTGGCCAAATAGTGACAGATGATTCTGGTGTAGAGCACTTAGTAGATCAGCATTGAGATAAATATAGTCCCGGCAAAGAGAGAATGTTTCCTGATTTAGTTCTGGATTTAATTATTGTAATTATAATGCATGGCAGTAATGCATTTCAGAAGATGATGAAACGTTAAGTGGTATTTACGGAGCGTCTGCAGATGCGCAAGTGAGGCAGAAAATGCCTTGCGATACTGCGCTGCAAGATTGATGCGTTGGTTTGACTCGTACATCCAGGGCTCAGACTCCGTTGGCAGGCTTACAAGGAAAAGAGACTTGATTGGACCATAATATGAAGGTAATCCTGAAAGTTTTTGATTTTAATTGTTAATCGTACCAGTTAAAATTAGAAAGCTCTCTAGTCTCATTACAAAACACAATTATGTTGCATTCACTTCAGGTTTTATTACACAGACATTGACTTGTGTTTCTATTAGTATAATCGTTTAAGACTGACTTATGCAACAAATCCTGCCAAGCTGGTAATAGTTGTTCTTTGGATGTTGTTCTATTATGCAGTGTAACTAAACAGTTGTGCATCCTCTAAACGCAATATTTATTCCAGTGGTTCTCAAAATGTTTTGTTGTAAGGCCCCTTTTGTGTAGAATATCGCTTTGCGGCCCCCAAATAAAGACTATATATAATCTTAAACTTATCATTTTTATTGAACCAAAAACCTATTAAGTTATACAAATCAATTATTTTGGTCGGTGGTCTTATTTTCTGATGTTTGATTGCCTAACATTTATGATATAATTCTATATTACATAAAATGCCACCAATTCTGTGCCCCCCCTGGATCCATCTGGTCCCCCCGTATAAAAAATACTGATTTATTGCATGTGTTCACATTTTATCACATATTCAGGTCATAATGGTATAGATGTGATACATATAGAAAAACTGTAGGAGAGTGAAGTTGTGATGGGCAATAATGGCTGTAGTGATGTCAGAGGATGCATACAGTACTACCAGTCATGTTTCTGTGGGATACGTGTTAAGCCCTATAATACCTTAAAATACTCCGTAAAAGACTAAATGCTTTATTTTATTAGTCACAGTTTTTGCACACTACATTTTTCCTTTTCGCATTTAAAAGAAATCCTCACAGCAGGAGCTCTGCTATTCTGGAAATTGTGTGCTTCGGTTTCTCTGTCCAGTCTAGTGTAACTGTAAGCCAGAACTGCTTTGTAATTCTATTAAAATGCTCCACCTGCAGCAGCACAGTCAGTGTTTGTGCCTGGACTGCTGCTGACATGATGGAGTAGCCATATGTGAAGACTGCAGGAAACCATAAACCTGCCTGTTTAAACCCTTAAAATATGATCTTTCCCCTCTCGCTCTCTTTCTGTTCCCCACCTCTAGCTTTCAGGTATTTGCATAGGTAAAGGATCATGATGTTTGACTAACCAAGGTAGTCTACAAATCAACAGGTTGACTACTTTTAAATGAATTTAAATGAATACTTTTAAAAGTCCTTGTAACAGGGATGTATAAATAACTACGTACATATAGTTTTGAACAAAAAAATCACATATTTAGACCCATGGCCACCAGCAATTGATGTGTCTATTCCCTGTAATACGGAAGCAATATAGCATCGGGCAGTTTTGCGGGTCAAATTGCCCAGTTGTGAGTGTTAATGTTGGTCTGTTGCCTCTAGTCTCATATACCCAACAGGAGTTCCACTCATCCTCATCTAATTTGTATTGTTTTCCAGACTACCCCTTAATGGCTTGTTTGACATGTGTGCTCCGCACCACTGCACACAATTATGACAAGGTGCATAGACAGCCCGGCAAGGCTGGAGGCCAACATTTCTATTGACACTCGTTCTTTTACGGCCGTGCCCTGCCGAGAACCCAGAGCAAGTCTTCGCCTTGAGTGAACGTGATAGATGTGGCTATGTGTGCCGTTTCTCGGATGCAGGCGAGAGCGACTGCATGTGTTCACGTGCATGCAAACTAGCATTGCTAAACGTATTACATTTGGGTGCTCTGTATTATGTAGTGCTGGAAGGCTTTTAATTTCAACCGCAAAGGTGTGCTCAAGTAGTTTGTTGTGAAATAAACTATTTTGCTACTAATAAACAACAATAATGTTGCGTTTATTCGATACAGCACTGAATGTTCACGGCGCATTGCAGCACCCTGTCGCATATCAGCGCAAACCACTAACAAAATACGTATAATTACTTGAGATTGAATTTAAAGTTGGCAACATTATTGACGTGTGTAGTTAATAAATAAAAGCACAGGCAAAAACGAACAAAACAAAAGATAAACACAGCTTTGTTGTGAAGTATGTGACAGCAGTTAATCAACAAACATGCGATTCCAATGTAAGCACATCCTTTTTTAGATGAAGAAGAGTCGTCAGATGGAACTAGATAAAAACGCACCTTTAAAAAGAACGGGGAGAGGATTTAGTGATCAATTTGAAAGGTTCTGTCGAGAGGACGTGTTTCACCCTCCTGTTTGCCTTTAATGATACATCTCGGTATCCCTCATTGAAAGAGGACAAATAAAGAGTGTTTTGTATGCAGCCGTTTGAGACTCCGGAGAAGCTGCATCGATATCATTTGCATAATGAAAGTGATTGTATGTGTCACAGGAGGAAGAACCAGGCAGCTGGAAAGGTGGAGATTCGAGACGGAATCTTAACGTGTCCCCTCCGTGCAAGAAAAAACTTGACAGGGTGAAAAAGCCGTCTAGTGCCTAAACAACAATGTGTTACGATGTGAGCAAGACCCCTTATGTTGCTCTAGGAGACGCATTGGGAATTCAGAATGAAAGGATATGTATGTACACGCACAACCGGGAAATATGCTTCAGATATTCAGCAATGCCCTTTAGTGTGTTATTCTATCAGGCACTGTAGCAGTCAGACGTGCGTCTCGGGCCACAACGGGATTGTCATTCTCAAAACAGGTCTTGTAACATAACTAACCTTAGAGGTTACGCACCCCTCGTTTTCCTCACATGTAACATATTACGCATGCCGCTCTGCATCACAGGAGGCAGGTGTGATCTCTTCCAGCTGCTGTCCTGTATTGTTTCCCAGCACGTTCGGGCCTCGTCTCAGGATAGGTAGTTTTTTCTGAGGCCGTGTCCATGGTCTGATTTGCCTGAATTACTTCAACCTGAGTATTGCATCAGTGCTCGGATAGAATTTGCAGCCCCCAAAATTAATGAGCCCATCAGAGAGGCCCACCTAGGTACTGCATATCGACCCCGGGGGGCCTGGACGCCGGCTAGACCGCAGGCATAGCTCACGGCTCGATCCTGCAAAACATGCCACGGTTGCGTCAAAATGGCAGCACATAATCTAAAAAGAAATGTTCCTGCGTTTTCAAGCCGGCCTGGTTAGGCAGCTCAATTTCGGATGCCCGCATAGAAGACAGTCGATCCCCTGCTGACGAAAACCTCGTCGTTAGATTTGTATCAATATTTCAGTCACACTTTGCGGCGTGGGGAGATGACTGCAGGAGGTCCGTTTCAGATACTGAATCTCATCCCAACTCGAGAACGTAGGCAGATGTCATTTACATTTCTCTTCATGCTCTGCCTGGCTTTCACTATCTCAAACTGTCTACTTCACTGCAATGTTCTCTGCCTGTCTGTCTCTCTCATCGTCCTCACGATTCTCTTTCTGTCATGCTTTCTTTGGTTTTCCACTTATGTGAAGATATCTCCCGTAGACTCAGATGAGATTGAGGCGTCTGTGGTTGAAGCTTCAGGAAGAGGAGGAGGATGCTCTCTGAGTTGGGCTCAGCTGAGGTGAGAGAGCGTCTGGATGTGCGGCAGAAATCTATGCAGCCACCGGCTGCTTTCTGAGCTGTCAGCGCTCCGGTTTGGTTGTAAGAATGTGAGTTGTCAGGGTTGCTGTGGTCAGAAACTTTCTGGTTTTGGAGGAAGTCGGATTGCAGTAGTAGTTCACATTACAAAGAGGCTTTTTTGGGCTGATTGCATGTCTGACTGCCAAACAGATGTGGTCTTTTCACGCTAGCATCAAATGTAAGCTAAATTTAGCTATATTGCGGTATTCTTTTCTGTTTGAAGTTCTGTCATCATTCACCCTCCTGTTGTTCTTTCTTCCTTTTTTCTGGGAGATGTTAGGCAGAATGTTCAAATTGCTCTTTGCCATGCAATGAAAGTGAAACTG
The DNA here is from genome assembly GCF_024868665.1 of Triplophysa rosa. Lineage (NCBI taxonomy): Eukaryota > Metazoa > Chordata > Actinopteri > Cypriniformes > Nemacheilidae > Triplophysa > Triplophysa rosa. The sequence goes on along the minus strand of NC_079910.1, from coordinate 9,822,326 downwards.
ACTAAGATGTTGTCATGCTCCCAAAGTGTCAAAAACAAGCAATAGTGAAGTAGTCACTGCGACTTGTGTGCTGTATTCCACATCATGCATATCACATTGCTTTGTCTGAAGTGAAAGTGACCTATTAGTCAGATATGGTGACCCATCCCCGAAATGTGACCTCTGCATTTAACCCATCCAGTGAGTAGTGAACACACGCACAGCAAGTCGTGAACACACGTACCCCCGGAGCAGTGGGCAGCTATCACTGCAGCACCCGGGGAGCAAGTAGGGGTAAGGTGCCTTGCTCAAGGGCACCTCAGTCGTTACCTGCCAGCCCTGAAAATCGAACCAGCAACCTTCTGGTCACGAGTCCGACTCGTGAACCATTAGGCCACGACTGCCCCCATGAAGAATGGATAGACATTTAAATAAAAAATGTTTTAATACTTTCATAGTTTTGCATATTTAAACTTGCGGCATTATGTTTGTTGTTATATGATGGAACCAATGGTCTTTGCTATCTTTGTCGATGACTTTCAGTGATAATGATTTACATTTTGGTTCATCTTTCGAGCTTGACAGCATTTCTGTTCACTTTTTATCATATGAAAAAGAGCAATTTGGACATTGTGCTGTGTTCCATTTGCGCTTCATTTAAAAGAATGAAAGTCGTATAAGTTTGAATAAATGAGGATGAGTAAATGATGAATTTCAATTTTATAAGTCTGTTCCACTATGTTTTTACATCACATTGCCCATGTGTTGATATCTTACTTTTTTATCTGTGTAGTTCATGCAGAACAATCCAGCAGTCTCTAATTGTGGGCTTTTTTCCACTGCATTGAACGTTGCATTTCACACAGGTGTTGAATATTTCTAAATGAATTTCAATGAATTTCTCTAAAGAGGTGCATATTGTTATCTTTTAAAGTGCCATTTGCGCATCTGTTTTTGTGTGAATAGAAACTGAAAGGCATCGCTGGTCGTTTTTTGGAAGCTCGCTCGACAATCCATGTTCCTTTTTGTGGCGTAATTGTGCAGATCTGAGAGCTCAAATAATCATAATGAGTTATGGGTAATGTTCTGTATAATGGCCCTTGTTTGTGAAGTTTGTTTTGTCTATTTTCTCTGGCTGTGAACTCAAGCTCTTGTGATCCATTACTGTCATTGCAGTTACTAGGTAAAGCTCTTCTTTGTAGACATTTTTTATTTGTTTATGGAACATACACTGAAATGAATTTGAAGGGTCAGTGGAGATCTACTTTCCAATCAGATGTCAGCACCAGGTTATCCATCACGCAAGAGAAAACAGCCATCCTCGGTAGCAGGAAAGGTCGGAAGCCAGAAAGCAAGTGGCGCGTGGAAGCAGATATGGCCGGTTTGGCCCTGGCCTGTTGCGATATTGGTTGTACACGACTCCTCTGCTGTTTAGGAGATAGGAGATTCAGGTGATGAGGTGTCATGTCTTCTGTGAGCCAGCATGGTCTGGTACTGTGTACTTCTCATTCTAGTTTACAGCCTTAATCTTGGACCAGATTGGTCTGCTGAATGCATGTGGCAAGCTGTCAGATACTTGTGATTGAGGCCTCGGTTAGCAAAGAAATTACAGTCTTTGACACGGTGCCTAACAGCCTGCTGCTATGTCGGATCACCCGTGCCACCTTTAGTTTAGCCTGTTTTACTCAATGCTGAAATTGAAGTCAAGTGTTCGTTGCTTGTGCATCTCTAAAGCAGTTTCTGGCGTGTGTGGCAGCCAGCGCTCCTCCGCTCATGCATACAAGAACACATAGGACTCCCGTCTTGTTGTCTCTCCGCTTGTGCTCATAGCGCCTCTCTATTCTATGACATCATTAGGAGGAGGTGATGTGTGAGCGCGGTTGGAGGAGGATGGGCGAGCAATGGCATGCTTGTGTTGGACATGGAAGCCTCCCAGAAAAGGAGATTACGTGTTAGAGTCGCCATATGCTCCCCCACCCCAGGTGACTACCGGCAAAACAGGAAGTGCCACCTTTTTAATAAGCGCCATAATGCCTGCCAGTGTTGTATCAGCCACTGGGGTATAACCGTCAACAGTGCATCTCCATTTCGCTCGCTGATATTGAGTCGTTGTAAAGAAATGATAAAGGATGATCTCATTTCCGCTTTTAGCTCTTTTTGGGTTTGTTCTGAGCTGCGTTTCGATTCACAGGGCCTCTACGCATTTTTCACTGCTCAGGGAATATCTGTGATCACTTGAATTTGTTCATTTGCAATGCTAGTTGCTCAGATTTCAGATACATGTCCGAAATAATTAGTATTGGTGTTAATTTGTTTATTAGATTAGCACTGGTTGTTTTATGAGGTGCATTTGTTGAACATTTTTGTTAGGGATGCCTCAACTAAAGAAGATTTGAGTAAGGCTGATTGTATGTGAGTGTTGGGATTAATAATTGAAGGGTGATGTAATGCTCACAAGGAGAGAGGGGGGTGAAAAAGTGATACAGAGGAAAGAGAGAGAGAGTCTTCACCTTTCAGAGTCACCGCAAATTTGTTCTTCAGGCAGCACTACACGAGAACTCATTTCACTAATGGTATAGAAACGCAAGAGTTTGACATCTAAAGCCATTTTGTCAGACAGCAAGGCTTTCTGCAACTTATTTTGGGATTTGTCAGACCATACCATCTCCTGCCTCTGATTTATTGGGTGTGTGTGTGAGGGTACTTGCACACCTGAATGTGGTGCCATTCAGTTATAAGAGCTTTTTTGTGAGTTTCCTGAAAACACACCATCTGTTTGCCCATCTCTAATTAGTGACAGATGAATCAGAGCATGTGTTCTACAGTTAATGCCATTCATTAGTTTTGAGAGCATGTGGCTAGCAGTATATCTTCACTGTATGTTCTGGAATTGGATTTTGATCAAAAAATAATCATACAGATTTCTTGGTGGGCTTTTTTGGTTTTTGTGAGGAACCACATAGCAACCGTTTAGCATCTCATAGTGTTGGCCACTTGGCACAGGCAAACACCACTTTATTGTGTTTATGTATTTGTTTATTTTTTATATCCATAAAATATAAAAAGCAAGATTTTTAGACCTTGAATATAAAGGCATTTAATATAGAACTCTATAGACAGTTAATATAGAACTCTATAGAAGCTTTCAGCAGCAACCACATAAACAAACGTTATGTGGCCCAAACTTCTGGTAGACGTCTCCAAAGAATCAATAACTGTTGAGCAGTTTTAATTGAATATATATATATTTATATAATATAAATATAAACAACAAAAAAAGAATTGTTCTATTAACTAAACACAGACCGGAAGTTAACTTCGGGGGGCCAGGCACATGCATACGATGAAACGTCTATATTGCCATGTCTGATGAAAACATAAAATTGCGGGTTACTTTACGTACTCATCTTTACATGTGATTCAAATGATGTCAAAAAATATTTTATATCTTATATTATTTTAAGCATTTTTATTAGGAACATTGCTAATGTAATGTACACTGATTTTTTTATGTACTTGCACAAAAACAGTTTTCTGTTTGTTAACCAAAAATGTTAAAGATTACATTTTTGATATAATTAAAATACAAATTAAAATGATATCTACAGTATTATGTGTTGGATATATTGATGATGTCATTTAAATCGAAATTCAAGATTTATTCCCATGTTTTGCCTTCAGTTCGTACAGTAAATTATATTCAATAGAGGTCACACACTGCCAAAGTCTTTATTTAACCTCAAATGTATTCATGTGGTCTCCAACACACCAAAAAATATTCTGCAGTATTACCAACCATACCACTGAGCACAAGACCCTCAGCTACATTAGCATGTTGTTAGCATTCCGCCATCGGCTGCTGCACAAATGGGTGTCACTTTCCTCAAGCCTCTGCTGTGAGACGTTCTGCCGTGTTTAGTTCGGTCGCGAGATCTCTGTATTCCTCTGCCGCTCTCCATCGTTGTTAATGTTTCTTACATTAAGCATTTACCCCATTGATTTTGCCTTTAGATTAGTAAAATGTAATAAATACCCTGATTGACTTTCAGATCCATGTATTGACAAAGGAGACACATTGTATTAAGAGGCAGTAGACTAAGCTGGTCTCAGGAAGAGATTTGTGGGTATAGATCAATGCCAGTGGCAATATGCGCTTAGCCCTTATCAACGGAAAGAGTATAGCGCTTTTAAGCTAATGCCAGAAAATGCAATTATGTTCAAACAGACAACCAGTCAAAGACAATGTCTACGGATCAAAAACAATGCAGATTCGCGCGCGCACACACGTGCTCGCATACTCAGCGTGAGCTGTAGCTAGCAGACATGATTTCATTATATTTCCAAAGTCATTTGACTTCACACACTGGTGCACTTGTGCTTCTGGTGCCTGCTTGCTAATTTACTCTCTCCCACCTGCTGTTGGCAAAAGTATGTCTAATTGTTTTAGTTTTGGAGCTGCATTTTATACTAAACGCAAAACAGTGTGGCGAATTTGAGCCGGATGAATATGCATGTCCTATCCAGGCGCCCCGTCTCCAATCCATCGAGTCAGAGCTCACAGATGAGGCTCAGCTGGAGCCAGTGAAGAACGGTCGGCATGGCAACCTCAGCGCCAAACCATTCATGCAACATTCATGCTGACCTTTTATATGTCTGGGTTCGGCCTTCATGTGGCCCCTGGGCAGCTCCTCGCCTCTCTCCCGGCCTCCGTGCGTAAATCTGGGGCCTCGTACAGGTGTGTCTCCTTTCACCTTGTCTCGGCGTTCCAACCCGGTTCAGCCACAAGTCGCCTCATACAGCTTTAATAAGTGTCAACACGCTCCACCGGCAGCAGTGCGGGGGAGAGAGAGCTGAGGGAGAAATATGATCTGCTTTAGAGAGAGACGTATGGAGAAAATGACCTCACTGTGGAGGAAGAGAGAGGTCGTGTGTTTGTGTGTCTCATTCTGAGATAGCCGAGAGAAGGTGGCAAGAAGATAACTACATCAAACACATCTCTCTGTTGTTCTGAATTCAGGCTTTGTGGATAGCGTGAACCAGAAATGTGCTCAGACGCTGAGGAAATTACAAACGGCGACTAAGAATTGTTTACACAATTGACTAATCCATTAGTGACGTCAACTATTTACATTTTCTGTAAATCTTAGAATGAGCTGTTTCTATCTACATACAGCGTGGGTTCCCTTGCATGGAATTCTCCATGTTGTTTCTACAGTAGCCCTACATGGACAAACTGCTGTACAGAGCGTGTTTCATAAATACGTTATCTCCTTTGGCAAAGAAGCCAAAACGTGAAGACATCTTATCCTGTGTCAGCCACCGTAGTGCTTTGAAAGGGGAGGGGGGTTTAGAGGGACCTCACCGCTAGATCCCTCTAAATTTCATACACTGGACCTTTAAATGCTTTCTTATTTATTGTTAGCCATTTTATTATTAAACATTGAAGCAATGTACTGACTGTTTTTACAATGTTGTAGTTTAGCATCCCCAACACATCCACCCTTCCTACATTTATTTTTGCCTCACTTTTGCACAATGATTTACAGTAATACTCTTTCAAGATATTGGGAACGATAGTTAATTGTCGAAATTTATTAGATAACTGCCGATTTCCGTTTCTGCAACACGGAGCCGTTCATCATTCAAACTGCTCAAATTTTAGAGTTCTCTGCATTCAGCCCACTTTCATCTATTTCAACATTAGCATCTATCACAAGCAATTGCTGAATGGCCATTCACTTAACTTGACTGTAGGTCTCATTAATCAATGAAAAAAGGATAATACATTCAGCTCAAGTGCACTTAATGCAGATCACCTCAAATTCTTAAATATGTGACATTTGCTGCATGAAAGCCCATTCACTTCATCTGCTCTGGAGTCAGATTTATTTTGGGACTGTGTGAGGAGGATATTTTTGTACATAATTCTCCACATTATCCCTACTGGTTACTTCCCTTGAAATGGCACCCTAATCAACCAGGGATATATTTAATTTTTCATAATTACTTCATCGTGCCGTCGGGGAGAGGTGGGGGCATGAGGAGGAGAGATCCGCAAGGATTTTTGTGACTCAGAGCACAATCCTGTCTGTCATCCTTCACTACACATGCTGCAAATCAAAGAGGGGCGGAGAGCGTTTGTGTACAGGCCTGAAGAAAAGAGGAGAAATAGAGAGACACAGTTTTTTTAACCGGTTCTTTGTGTGTAATTGCTTTCCAGTTGTGTCTAAAGTCAAGACATAGGTTCTTAAAGGCCCAGTGTGTGAAATTTATTGTTGCGAATTGCAACCAACGGCTCACTCCACCCCTCCCTTTCAAAGCACTATAGAAGCTGACACAGGGCTAAGATGTCATCACGTTTTCACTTCTTTGCCGAAAGAGATAACGTATTTTAGGAAACACGCTCGGTTTGTCAGTTTAGGGCCACTGTAGAAACAACATGGCGAATTCCATGCAGGGGAACCTGTGGTGTATGTAGACAGAAAAAGCTCATTCTAAGGTATAAAAACATAACGCTTCATTATGTTAGGAGTTTATACACCTCTAAACACAGTTATGTATATTATATTGCATTTTTGTCAATAGATCCTCCAGAAAATTACTCGCAGCACCTATGTGGGTCACAAAAGTAAACATGCATTATGCAGCTTTACCTGCATCCAAAATTGAACAGTGTTTTGTTCAGTCATCACGCCAATGTTATTTTACGTCCATTATTGAGGGCACACTGTAAGTGATTTGTTCAGGTCTTTCTGTTGACCAAGAGTAAAAAAAGAGTCTTTCTTAGCCGATAGTACAGCTTATGTTGTATGTTTAAATGCTCAGGTAGGATTAGAAAGAAAACAAGGTGTCTTACCTGTTGTGCTATCTGTACATGCCATTCCACTAATGCCTGAGACAGTTTACTGAAGGCATGCCATGCAGGCTGTTACTCAAACTGCACTCATGTGCGCTATTTACCAATAGACAATGAAAACTTTGGCAGCTTTGGCTTTCCTGTCACCTCAATGCAAAATGTGTTTCTACAGGTAGAATCTATTTCAGGACTAACGTAAATCCTGTAGCGGTTATGGTTCCCTTTGGCCTCTTTAAACATGAGAACGATGGACAGAGCGTCGTGATGTAAAACCCGCACAGCAAGCCGACTGTGATTTCAGGGTGAGTGATAGGGGCCCAGGGGCCGACATTATGCTGGTGGTTTGGAGCATCAGTGCCTGTTAGAAGAGCCAACATTGATTCTACTGAGACCCTTGAGACCTCCAATCTCCACCTGTCCATTCGATAAGCAAACACCTCAGTGAATCTTCCCCCCTGACCCGTCTTTGAAAGACTGTACGTTGGGTTACTTTTTCGAAAGCCTGTTATGTTTACTCGGTGCGCAGGACCTCAGCTGGTCTCTTTCTTATTCCACTCCATTTCACTGCCATCCTTTGATTTATTTGGAGTGGTTGGCAGTGCAAGCGGAATGCTGGGAAATGTTTCTTTCAATCACAGGCTTGAGCCGTAATAGGAGGGGGGTTAGAATTGTCCCTCAGTAATGCATTTTATTAATCAACCTTGAATATAATTTGGTGTGAGATGCTAGGAGAGAAAATGCTGATAAATGGTTAAGAGAAGCTTTGAAAGCCCCAGGGTTTTACATAGGACGTATAGGGTTTTCTAAATCATGCAGGTGATGTCGAACTTTTAATGATTTCATTTTTAATAAAGTGCAAAGTGTCTAAAATTAGTTCATTTAAATTAATAACTCACATCAGTATCCTATCACAGTATGTGCATTTACTTTACATTAGACTAATTTACATGTAGATGTTTTCTTTGTTTGTTAAAGTGACACAAAAATGAAGATTCTTTCATCGTTTACTCATCCTCATGTCATTCCAAACCTGTAGGACTTTCTTTCTTCTGCAGAACACAAAAGACAATATTTTTAAGAGTGTTGGTAACCAAAACACCGTGGCCCCCATTGACTTCCATTGTATGGAAACAACCACTGAGACATTTCTCAAAATATCTTCTCTTGTGTTCCGCATACGTTTTGAATGACATGAGCGTGAGTAAATGATGACAGAATTTAGTTTTTTAGTTAACTATCCCTTTAACAAACAACTGGATGCACGGGTAAAAAAATGTTCAGAAACACAGATAAATAAACCTCTTTCACAGTCTCCAGCACAGGATATGTTGAATGAGAGCATTTGTTCATTATATAGTGTTCACCCTATTTAAGTTGTCAATTAAAAGTGAATTTATACCCTCAGCTGCAGAGGAAGCACATATGCTGCCGAGGCAAAACCCAGCAAGAGGACTTTTTAAAGCAAGTTCAGATATTTTGCTGGTCAGACAGGTGTTAGCCTTCTCCGCTCTCTGACCCTCTTTTTCTCTCTCTGACTAGCTCTCACAAGTAGAGAACAGAGGATTGATAGTGTAGCTGGTGTAATGGGGTTGTAGATCTCCATCTGTTCTCTACATGATGGAAACCTGTCAGGGAATTGAGGCACCCCCATTCGCAGCTGTCACTGAACCGCGGACAGTGCTGAAGCGCGCTGCCAAGAACTACTGAAGAATGGTTGTAGGGGATGGTGTAGCGAAAGGGTGGACGGTGGACAGACGGTGTTTCTTCACCATGGTAATTGGCTTTAATATGCCCTGCTGGGATGGTCTGCGTCAGAGGCCGTGGCGGGTTGGCGATTAAAGCCGAGCTCTGAACTGAAGTTGATGACGCACCGGCCTTCATCCGATGGTTCTGCCTATGATCTTCTCTCTCGCTTGCTCAGAGAGTACACACGTCCCCATCCCAGACACTCTGTTGTTTTTTTAATGATATCATTAGCTAAAGCCCCTCTCTGTCAAATCCCACAAGATGAACGGATGGACGTGGAGAGGGATGTCACGCCGGATGCGGTGGAGGATTGTATTAACCCTTCGAACCCTGTGAGAAGCACGGAGATATGGGTGTCATCAGACTCTTCTCCGTATACGTGACTTCGGCTTGCTGAAAGGCACTCCTCAGCCATAGAGATGGACAGCTTTATTGATGCAAGCGTAAATTAACAGCACATAGCTATTTCACAACCATAAATCACAGTGTGTTTATGTCTCATCGTGTAGTCATCTGGAGAGGGGAAGAATTCAGCAAATTTAAGAGGAATGGAATTCAATCACCACATGCCAAAAATGTTTTAGAGGGACACGGCTGGTGTACGTGACAGTATGTGCTTTTTTCATAATGTTTTGCTACGTACTACTAAGGTTAGATAAGCTGCAGAACAACATAATAACAGACACGCATGGCAATAATACAAATTAGAGAGCGTAAAAGCCAACGGGGGTTTTGATGCCAAATTATTTCATGCAGGCTTTCAGAGAGCAAAACTCTTGACCGTCGGTACACGGGCGTATTTTGCATTTTTCTGCGTAAATTCACTTCTGTGAACCCGAGAGAGCTCAGTGTATTGGATTTTGCTATATAAATACTCTACAGAAGACAGATGGCTTGAGTTTGATTGATGCACATTGTGGTTTGCTTTGATTTCTGGAAAAAAGCCCTATCGTATGCTGCACTTACCTTTCAGAGTTATTAAGCGAGAAAGGAACAGAAAAACTAAGAAAGAATGACAGTAGCTTAAACGAGGTCTTTCATTGTGAAATACTAGGTGGCTTTTAATGGGTCTTATTTTGTACTTGTTCTTTGGTTAAGAGGGCAGGTCACATACCACACAGGCAGCCAACTCTCTCACTCAGTCTTTCTCTCTCTGCAGATGTAAGTGCGAGTGCAGAAGAAAGAAAAAGAGAAAATGAAGTGATTTGTGGAGGTATCGATCGGCAGCGTGGTTATCGATCAGGGTGTTGCGTGAGATGGAGAAGGGTTGGGTGTGGGCTGAGCAATTCTTTGTCTGGCTGGGCTACTGGCACAGACGGGCACTCTCGCATTGCAGGTCACAGCTGCTGACCTCCACCCTAATATTAGGGCGTGGTCACAGATTTGCCCCTGTGTATATGAATCATACGGACCATTTTCAAGCATGTGGCGTCTGCATAGACTGGATCAGATTTATTTGGTCTCTTAAATGGCAAAATGCCAACCAGATTTAAAGGGACAGTTCACCCAAAAATGGAAATTCTGTCATCATTTACTCACCCTAGAGTTGTTCCAAATCTGTATACATTTCTTTGTTCTGATGAACACGGAGAAAGATATTTGGACGAATGCTTGTAACCAAACAGTCATTAACCACTACTGACTACCATAGTAGGAAACATTACAAATAGTCCAAAGTGCCCCAGAACTGTTTGCTTTTCTAAATTTGTCAAAATATCTTCTTTTGTGTTCAACAGAACAAAGAAATTTATAAAGCAATTTTCCTTCTGTGGTAGTCAGTTGTGGCCAAGAACTATGTAGTTACAAGCATTCTTTCAAATATCTTTTTCTGTTCAAATAACTGTTCCTTTAAAGGGGACATTTCATGAAAATCTGATTTTTTCAATGTTTAAGTGCTATAATCGGGTGTCTGGTGCATCTACCAACTCAGAAAACGTGAAAAATGACAATCCAGTAACTTTGTTTACGTGAGCCTATCTCTGCAGGCCTGTGAGAAAAACGGAACTGTGAGAAGAACGGTTTGTCATGTGTAATTTCGCATGTAGAAAACATGACGCCTTTGTTAGGAGTCTGTTCGATTTTAGAAAACAATGTGTTTGGTGTTTAAAGACGGAAACAATGTTTCTCATTCACTTTATGTGACCCTTCTTTTGTCGATGGAAGCACCGGCTCACAGCCCTGGCTGAGTTTTCTGTGAAAAGGGGGCGGAGACTAGCAGCTCATTTGCACTTAAAGAGACACACACCAAAACAGCGCGTTTCTCCTCACATGCAAAACTGGGCAATTAGGGCGTGGTATAATAAAAGATCTGCGGTGTATTTTGAGGTGAAACTTCACAGACACATTCTGTGGACCCCTAAGATTTATATTACATTTGTGTAAAAGTAGAAAGAAACCTCTCCTTTAAATAGCATGCTGTTTCTCAATCAGTCACAAAAATTGAAAAGCATTGGATCACAATGACTTATTTCAGACCAAACTGAGAAAATGAATGGAAAACATCTTCCAAGGAGCAAATTATAACATGCCAGGTATTATACTTGATCATGATTATTAAAAACTGTGAGGACGAAAAAACATTTGGATTTTGGCTACAGTTTGCTGCAAAACAGTGTAGTGTAATTTAGCACATTTGTGGATGATATTAGAGCTCTTTTGGTGTTCCTGTGGGTGTAGCGTGAAGCCATCTGGCTATAGCTTGGGTTTGGTCCAGAAAACATGCCACAGACCCCCATCCCACTCTATTATTGAACAGTGTTATGCCCCCACCCCTCCCTTTTCCCCAAACCGCAATATCTCACTTCATAAAACAGACTTCAGGAAACATTTACATTAATATAAACTCTTTTCTCATTCCTTCATTTTCCCGTTTCAATATTGCTTCACTCTCATCTTTGAACTTGAAGGAAAACAGATCCTAGAGGCTGATGTGAAAGAGGTGTAGGAAAAGGAAAACGGTAAGTTGGAAAAGGCTGAGTGGGGGAAATGAATTTTAAGAAAATTAAGTGTATTGGAAGCCAATAATGAAGAGGTTGGAATACCAGGTAGATCAGAGAGAACTCTGGGAGGAAAGGAGGATGTGCACAAAAGCATGTTCACATTGAGTGTATGAGAGAGACTCCAACAATTTCTCTCCCCGAACGGCTTAAATAATGGAATCTTGCGTAGCTTCGCTGCCAGTTCCTAGTGACTTATTCATGTATATTTCAGGAAGTTGTAATCATTTCATAGCTCGGCTGTTTTCTTTTGTGCTGGAGATGAAATTGTGACAGAACACGGCCTCCCTCCGCTTTCCATTTTTAATATCGAGAGCTCGGCAGGTGCGGACCAAGCCAAAGGCTCTTTATATTTTCAGAAATGCTCTCCGTGCCCTTTCCATCATGGATTTAGCTTTCCGAGACTTCTGAGTCTTTTGAAAGACCACTGGGCTCTCCTACATGCAGGTGGCTAACAAAAAAATAAAAATGGCAGTTTTTGTGTATATACCTTTTATTTACAATATCTCATTCCTTCTGTTGGCTCTTATTGATGTCCTTTACCCTTGGCCTGAGATGTGTGGGAGAGTTTTAACCAAGACTTGATGCTGGTAGATAAATTCGGGGAGGTTTAAGCTGGGTCAAGGCCTCAAGCAGGCGGCAGCAAGCGAGCGGAAAGAAAAGAATTGATTGGGCTTTTATATGTGGATATTGAGAAAATAAAGGGTTTCTGTGGTTTGACCTACTCTTGCCCACTGTACTATCTATAACTTTAGAAGAACAAAATAATACCAGCTTTTATATTTGAGTTGTGATTGGTTTGTTTGTTTGTTGTTGTGGTTTATTTCTTAGTTCATTTTAGCTTTAATGTAATGAAAACAAGGGACTATGAAAGATGCTAAAAACCAAGGGAGCAGGTTTGGATTGATGCTAAAATTTTGGTAACACTCTTAAAGGTGCACTCAGTAAAGGTGCTTAAAAGGTTCCTCACAGCAATGTCATATAAGAATCATTGTTGGTTCCACATAGAACCATTCAGGTCAAAGGTTCTTCAAAGAACCATCTCTTTCTAACTTTTTCATAATGTGAAGACCTTTTTTTCGCCACAAATAACCCTTTGTGAAACAGAAAGATTCTTCAGATGTTAAAGGGTCCTTTAGACAAAAAAAGTTCTTCTATGGCATCAAGAAGCACCTTTCCTTTTAGGAGTGTACTACTTATGTCACGTATCTCTCTCTTGTTTCCCCTAGTTGTTGTGGACTTTTAGTTTGTGTACCTTAGTTCCTGTTTCCTGTGTTATGTTGTAGTTCTTTTTGTTCATGTCGTTTGATGGTTTTCTCATTAATGTTTACCATGTTGAATGATATTTCATCCTTGTTGAGCTGTGATGATAATTACCATGATACTTCTTTAATGATGATACACCCCCGAACCCTAGCAGGGAGTTTACATCATTGGACCGCAGAAAACTTGAATCCTTAGTAGTTTTTCTTTGCAGTCTCAGAAGCAGGAGTAGTGCGCCGCAAGATCTTCACAGTGTGTTTATGTATGCATGTGTGAGCGCGGTGTAGAGCAGTCGATAACTTTATCAGACTGTAAACACTGGGAGATCTGTATAGGAAGCCTCAGAGATTTACGTACATCCTGTTATACTGGAGTCTGCTTATTCTAGAAACCCATCTCTCTCTCTCTCTCTCTCTCTCTCTCTCTCTCTCTCTCTCTCTCTCTCTCTCTCTCTCTCTCTCTCTCTCTCTCTCTCTCTCTCTCTCTCTCTCTCTCTCTCTCTCTCTCTCTCTCTCTCTCTCTCTCTCTCTCTCTCTCTCTCTCTCTCTCTCTCTCTCTCTCTATCTCCCTCAGTCTGTTTGTGTGATGTTATCAGTGTTAAGTAGACTAAAGCTTAAACCGTGTTTGCCTGCTCTCTGTGGTCATGCTCTCAAGTGTATTTCTTCATTTCTCATGTACAGAGCAGAGGTATCGCACATATCCCTGGTGGTCGTGCTATAAATGAGATTTGTTGAATCACATCTCTAAAAAATGGACATCTCCCAGGAGACTCTAGTCTCCTTACTCACACAAACAAGCTATTTTTTCTTAGTCATCTATGTAGCGGTCCCAAGGGGTCAGGGTATGGTTAACACGATCTGGTAAGCTCCTACTTATGAATGCTGTAACTACATGATTCTGCCATGCAACACGTAACTGTGGCATTACTATAGTAATATGCATTGTATGTAATGCATGTAACAACCATAGTTTTGGGGCAGATTGATTACAATTTTTATTACCATAGTTTAATTTATCATTACAATTTATCATTATTAAAATAAAGTGAATTATTATTAAGAGTAAATTAAAATAATAATGATGATTACTGTAGCGAAATCCTCTTAGATATCCTGTTAGTTTTGTTTATGTTTACAATTAAAAATATCTTGTGCAAAGCTCATAATGTATCTGAATCATCGAGCTGCCATTCTCACGCTTAACTTACACATTTGGTCCATTGTAAAACCGTCAACGTCTTTCCCCCATTGATTCTCGGGCTGTCGTCATGGCAACGTGTTTTCAGCGCTCTTGGCTGTGGCTGGAAAATGAGCATGAAGCTCAAAATGCATAGATGAGATCACAGCAGAGATGTGTAGTCACAGAAACACCATGCTAACACTTCCATAAGTGTCAACGCAAGTTATCAAAACAAAGTCACCTACTGAATATATAATCAAGCATGTTGAAGGATCGCAGGTGACGTCTGAAACACGGGTTTGTCCGTCCACACGGAATGCAAAACTGGTGCACAGCATTCTCACACAATTGTAGCCAATTAGAAGATGAAATGTGCAGTTGTGTGCAGCAGGATTTTGGACTTATGAGATTTCACAAGCGGCGGGACTACTCTCTCGAGCTTTTAGCACTTGTCGCTTTATCGAGATGTCTCTGGTTAGGGCACATTGTCACTGTATGAATGTAAATGAAAAATTATTCCAGTTGCAACGTGCATACAGGTTTTTTATGAGCTCAATGCATAAATATAGTATATAGTCTAAACTTGGATCGTTGCTTAAATCTGTTAATAGTTGACGGCTGCAAATCGCTAATTCGATATGCAAATAACGCATGCTGCTTCTGTACTATATTTATGACAAAAGTGTCATTCAAGTGTAAAAATCAATGAAGTGTGCGTCGCTGGAATGTAGGTTGGTTTAGATGTTCTTAAGGAACGCTGTTTGCATGTAATTCAACACCTTCGACAACAACGTATACTCTTGCATATGGCGTGTTTACTGGAGAGTGTGTAATGTTAATTGAGTGAAATATTCGTCTGAATAAAGCGCTTGTAAGCACAGGTGTTGCTGTGAAAATACAAAATGATTAAGCGATGAATAAACCACACATATAGATGAAAAGATGTTTGGTCTTTCTCACTTGAGAAACCTAGGCCCTTGAAAGTTTAGCATGCATAAACAATCACACATTCTTTCTTTTTGTTTTACACTCTCAAAAGAGATATTAAATGGAATGAGGTTGGGAGGATTAAAATGATTCAGCCCCACCTTCAAAAAGCTTTAAGTAGTAAATGTTTCACATGCATATGCAAAATTGAGACATGCATATGCATATACTCAACACCTGTCACGCTCACATTCTTTGTTTAGCAGGGTTGTGTGCTGTAGTATAGTGTGTTTTCCATAAAGCTCAGAGTAGCCGGCCATTCTGAGAATGACTCTAGATTCAGGGAGCCTGCTCCATTATTACATCTATATTTGATAATGCTTGACAGGCACTCAGTTGAAAAACCTCACTTCTCTGTACGCTTTACACAGTCCACAATCATTGATATAGGGATTGTGGGAAATTGAGGGGATGTGACAGAGTCATTGTGCAAGCGTTGTTTGTGGCTGTTTTTTAGAGGTAGAAAGCATAACATTTTTAGATTGTTACATTTTTGTCTGCGTAAAAATGTCTCTTATATTGTAGAAGAACTTGCCATCAGCTATGTAATATGAAGGGTTATTTTCATGTATGTTAATGGGATACACAAATGGCACGTTTTTAGGATGCCCGCCATGATTGATAAAACCAATTTTTTATAATATGGCTATTTTATATGATTTTTTCAAATTTACGTTATCCCTTACGAAACAAAATATATGGGAATATACTAGAAAATATAATGCACAATAAATAATACACTTTCATATATTGGAACCAAGTGCTTGTAATTTTCAATATATGAAAAGCAGCAATTTCTGATGTATTTTTCAATATTTCGTAATTGTGACAAGCAGAGCGGGACGAGGGCCGTGAGGGAACGTTCCCGCCTCCTTCTTTCTTACTTGGAACTTTGCTACAGTAATATTGTAACATACTAACAATGGATTTGTAAAAAATATTTTCAGATATGAAATGATTTAACATACTGACAGTTAATATAGAACATTTTATTTATGCACTTGGCAGATACTTTTTTCCAAAGTGAATTTAAACATTTTTTCATGATCTAGGAACCGAACTCATGACTGCTCATGATACGTTGCTAATGTAATGTTCTACCAGCTAAGCTACATGAACCGTTTCATTGTCCCATCATTTGTTTATTATTTCTCATATAATTAATGTTTCAAAGTGTAACAACTGGCAGGCTCTAGATATTGTTTGAGCTTCCAGGACATGCTGGAGCCCTTTGCATCCCAAATCCACTGAGATCCTCAAGGCTTTCGTGTACTCTGTACAACGTTGTCCTGAAGTTGTTGGTTTTGACCTGATTTACTTATGAATCAACAAAGAGCCGGCCCTCTACTCTGCTGTGGTGAATCTCAAACAGCCACAGAGGTGACAGGCCCTCTGTAAAAGACAACAAGTTGGCGTGTGTGCATGTCTGATTGACATCCATGTTGCACCCGTACGCACAAG
Source organism: Triplophysa rosa (assembly GCF_024868665.1). NCBI lineage: Eukaryota > Metazoa > Chordata > Actinopteri > Cypriniformes > Nemacheilidae > Triplophysa > Triplophysa rosa. Next base: position 9,805,859 of record NC_079910.1, on the reverse strand, counting down.
TTTCATATGTGTGCAGTAGGTATCCGCTTTCTGATGGCTGCCAGTCAGCTTTGGGTGACTGCCCCAGGGGATTGTGGGAGTGTGTGTTTTGATAGCGTTCATGAGACAGTCGAGCAGGAGAATAGAAAATACGGTCTCATAGGAGTTAACACAGATGCTTACCTGTCAGTATCAGAAAGATGTGTGTGCGTGAGTGTGTGTTTTTATGCATTTGTGTGTCTGTAAAAAGTGAAGTCAGTGATCAGGAACAGCTAGACATATCCTCAAGCGTGCCGAGTGGTCATGCCACCCGATTCTGGACCTGTTCTGGTTGTCTGTGATAAGACGGAGTAAAAAAGAGAGAGAGAGATGAGGTGTGTTCGTAAGATCACTCATCAAAGAGCAGGTCTTCCCAGCAGAGTGCTTGTCTTGAGACGCCGCTTGTATTGATTCTGAATGCGAAAATAACTGTAATGCTAAGCATCTACTTAGACGGGAAATTTAAAGGTCATGTGTTAAAGAGACAGTTCACTCAAAAACTTTTCATTATTCACTCACCCTTATGTGGCTCAAAATGTTCCACAAACGTCATGTGAATGTATAACAACATGGAACGGTGTACAAATAGTGACAGAGCAAGTTTTGAAACAGTGCTCCCATTGTTTCTGAATGTGAAAATAACTAATGTTGCACATCTCCTCACACAGGAGCTCTAAAGGTCAGGTATTGACTAATTGTTGATGTGCTTTTTTACAAACATCTTTTGTTCAGCCCTCATATGACTTCTCAAACATTCTATCACATGAGGTTTCACATATTTATCTGTCTGTGTTTCTCTAGGTTGCCGTGGGAAGCTGTGTGGGTTCGGAGCGGTGTGTGAAAGAGACCCGGCTGACCCCTCTAAAGGAGACTGTGTGTGTAAGAAGACTTTATGTACAACTGTGGTGGCGCCGGTGTGCGGGTCAGACTCCTCCACGTATTCCAATGAGTGTGAGCTGGAGAAAGCCCAATGCATTTCACAGAGACGCATCAAGGTGATGCGCAAAGGCCCATGTGGTAAGTCACATGCACAAACCTGTATGGATTTGTCACCCGTGTGACTGTCCAGATGTTTCGTTTTTATAAAAAACAAAATAAGTTATGTAGCATAATGCCATACCTCATTTTCATGTCAGAAGACTACATTTTCTGCAGTCTGTTACTTCAAATTTTTACTAGTTTGTCCAAACCCTTGCCTCCATATTTCAGCATTTGTAAAGTTGAATCCCCCTGTTATGTGCAAATTTTAGCAATTTAAATGTAGGGTTATATTGACCCCACAAATGTTTTAATATATAATAAATTACTCAAATTGAAATTGTTACTCAAGTAGTTGAAAATTCGTTCTTTCCTAATATTTGAATTAAAATATTTTATATACAGTAATATTAAAAAAATGTATTTTGTATGTATTATGTACATTTAAATGATAATAACATAAATATTTGAAAATAATATTATGTTTTCGGTTATATTATTTTCATATTTTCATATATATTTTTTCAGAAGGCATATAAAAATATATATAATAAATAATAAATATATAGAAAACATAATCATTGCTTTCATATATTTATGTTATTATCATCTTCTATCAGTCACTTTTCAAGACTCAAGGTTTAAAAATATAATTAGATGTCAAAGTTGCTTTAAGTTCAGTTTGACCCCAAACATACCAGGAGGGTTAAATAAGACATGATTCAGGCTTTTTATGGACCGGTTTTACTACGAAGAGACATCTTCGTAAGTTGTATTCACGACATGAGGTTTTATTATGTTTCTCTTTCTGAAATAACAGTATAAATAAGCACTTTTATATTTCGCGCACAAGTTTTCATTTTGAACTATTTTTAATGCATGCTTTAAACAACATTAACCCTCTTTTATCACAGATTACCATATTCATGAATGCTGGCGCGCATAGATCGTCAGATACAGAAATGTGAGATTGTGTGTTTTGTGTTTTCAACACCGTTCATCTTTTACATTCCAATCAATTTCCTACTGTGAATGATAAGTAATGTACGAGATGCGGTCGGTTATTAAACAGGCTCCGTGGCTGCGGGCCGGGCCAGCGTGAGCCGTAAATTACGTGAGCCGGTGGAACACGCCGTACAAAGCTTTCAAAGAGCTCTAATTAGCTACCGCACATGCTGTCGACCAGGAACTGATCAGAGCTGAGGAATGAGAGCTCTGGCCTACCAGTCTCCATTCAAGAACACATAAAGACCACACCATCCCAATGTGTTAAAGCAGTCAAAGTTCTGCTGCACAGCGGGGCATTAATGGCCAGTTGCTACTGTGCTAATGAAATTGACGTGGTGGCTATCGGGGGTTATATATCCCCTGCTCGACCGGGATCAGAGAGCACAGATAACGGACGGATGACGTTTCCCCTGGGAAGCGGGCATGAGATGGTAACTGACTGTGAAGGGTGATGGGTGAGAGACATGTTAGGTAAGAAATAGGAGAGAAATTAATCGGTTATGTTACATAAGTAGCCAGTCACATGTTGGGCTCATTATGAGGCAGGAAGGGAAGTCCTGCCCAATAAGAGCTAAAAGAGCTGTTGGTTTATTCTTGGTGTAATGCATACATTATTTGTGCATGGCAAAGCACGATTTATGATACAGATGTTAGCAAATACACTTGTATTATTTGGCAATGGTATAAAAATGATTTTTGTTGAAGCTGTAGTTGCATGACTTGAATTACTGTAACAGCCTGAGGGCGTTTCCAATATGGCCGCCGCGTGAACTGACTTACACTAGAGGGACTCTGCTTAGTCTCGGGATCGAACAGGGAATTAAAAAAAGAGCCACCGGCTCTCAGCGGGTTCTGCTCCAGTGGCACAGGGTAAGAGGAGAGGCGAAAAGAAAAGAACAGACAGGTGCCCCGTTTAAAAGATGAGCAGGGGAGCGTGGGTGCTCTGATAATATTGAGCTCCAGTGGGTAAACAGAATCTCCAGCAGTTTGTGTGAGTCAGTGAGAGAAAGAAATGGAGTGTGCGTCGAGCTCAGTTCAGGCTGAAACACGTGTGGATTGGCGGCGGTGCGTCGGGTCGGGCCGATTGATCAATGGAGGGATTGATCATATGTGTGCAGAGCACGTCTGGAATTACTGTGATTGCCAGGAGCGGTCTCTTTACTTGCTCCCTTCATCTCCAGCCTGACCCGGCTGATGAAAACCAGTCATGAATGCCCGCAGCACGGAGCAGGTCAAATCTGTGCATCAAATATTCACATCGTAAAGCAGAACTACTACTTACACTCTCCATCGAGGCTGAAACTGTCAGTATCTGTTGTCTAAATGAGATTATTCTGCTCTACAGAAGAGCGGGGGAGGAAAAACTTTAACCTCAGGGTATCATGGGAAGCTGCTTAATGGAGGAATCAATATGTTTGTCCCGTTATTGACGGCTGAAACTGTGTTCCTTCACTAGGGAAGTATGGCTCATTTCTTTCAAATCCTTTACTCGCTGAAACTTCAGGTGTTGAGCTGGTCGGGCACATGTGGACTGTTTCTTTCCGTCAATGCCTTTTTGTCAAGCGGTTATCAGATTGCGAGGCGGCACATGCGTGGTTAATGTCAAAGCCGACGTGCATTCCAGCGCATTGCGGTTGATGTATCCATGAGAGACTGTTTGATTTATGATCTCTCTGAAAACACATCTCAGTCAATAGTAAAGCAACTCTCAAAGTACCGTGGGGATATGCTGTTTGTGCAGTAAATGTGATCCATCGTAGATGACAAAGAAAGAATGTTTTCAAAAATGGTTGATTTAGTATGGTTAATGTAGGTAAAGATTAAACCCAAAGTCTGCTTCGGGTTTAAAGGTTAAAAGCATCATTTATGTGGTAATAGTGGCATTTAATGCTATCAAAAAAACTGGTGTTTTAGCCTCAGATATTTGACATTCTTTACCCTTTAAGTTTTTTTTTGTTGTGTGCAAAATGGCCACTTTGCCTCCTTTATTAGAGACGTGAGTTGCAAACTAACTTTCTGTTTGGCTGATCGTTCTTCATCATAACTTGTTATTCAGGCATAGGGTCCTGGTGATATTTCCACGGCTACTGAGATCTACAGCCACCAACAATGGCAAGTAGCCAGCCCTAACTCGTGCAAATGAGTTTTTCGCTCACCCTGTTCCACCCCCGTGTTGGCGGCCGCACTTGTGCGCAGAGACGCACAACACATTCACCTCACTGCGTGACAGGAGACTCAATTCACACTCATCAGCGCAGGCCCCTCGGCTTACTTATTCCATCTGCAGCATGAACAATGTGGTTCCTCGCTCTCAGACTAAATTTAGCTTAGGTTGCGTCTACTACACAGTCTGGACCTCACCAGCACACAATTATAGCATGATGAGCGAATCGACACTCTCGACTTCAGTAATGGGGTTCTCGAAATGAATTCTGGAAGCAGAAAGTCCCTGATCTCGCGGTATCGATCATAGTCTTTTTCTCAAAGCTCTTTTTTTTCATAACTTTCTCTCCCGGTTGATAAGCCAGTCAGGAAACAGTAACAAATGCGCTGCGGCCCATGCTAACACACTCCAGTCTGATTATGTTGTATTATGTTAAGGGTGTCTATGTCTTCTAATGGCATATATCTTTTTAGGGACATGTATATTGCAAACGTTACCATTGTGCAGGCTTTGAACCAGTCTGTGAAAATATAATTTTGAGATAACAAGCATCAAAGTTTGATTTCAACCATTAATTTCACTATGATTTCAGTCGTTGACATGGTCTTACTCAGTCAATATTAAAGAGATAAGGTTATATCTATACTTTGTGTAGCATGATTTTATGTAGAAAACAGTAAACATTAAAATGCTTAGCTTTGTTATGACAACTGTGTGAGTGACGGCTTAGGTGATTGGCTGAAAACAGGTTGGTGCAGAATTGAATGCTCATGCTAAGAAATAGCTTTTCCATGCTAGAAATAGCTTTTCCACGCACACGTGAATAGTAAAACCAATGAGAACATTAAAAACGTACATACATTTCTATTAGAAATGTATAATATCTTAAAGGGGTCATATGGCGCGAATACGTGTTTTTTTGTGTCTTTGGTGTGTTATAAGTTGCCCATGCATGTATAAGACACATACAATTGAAAAAATTAAAGTGTCGGAACAAAAGATGCATTCTATCTAAAAGCGAATGCTCACCCAGACCTGCCTGAAACGCCTCGTGTAACCACACCCCCACAAATCTACGTCAGTTCGTAGTATGATTTGACTAAATGTATACGCAAGTAGGGTGGGCGTACCTGTCAGTACAATTGCTTTGGAACCTGATGTTCCAAATATGGTAAGAGGCGTTACAGTATTCGACCAATCACTACGCACTGGTTAACTGGCCAATCATAGCACACGTCACTTTTCGGAGCAATGAGCTTTGTAAAAAATCTGCACGTTTCAGAGAGGAGATACAAACATGCACAGTATGTGGAAAATACAGCGTTTTTGAACCTTAAATCGTGTATACACATTGCATTGCATATAAAACAAACGATAATATTCATTTAGCTGTGTCATATGACCCCTTTAATGCAAACTTAAACTTGGGCTTAAGCTTAACAGTTTATATAGCTCAACTGTCTGTGTGGCTTATTGCATACGTCTTGTCTTATAGCAGCGCTGAAAAAACATGCGCACACAAAACACTCGACGTGAATATGAAATCAGGAGTTTTAGTCTCCGTTCAATCACCAGAGCCTTCATTCTGCCATTTATCCCCTGGAGAGTGAGAATACTTCTTATACAAATCTCTTTCTCTCGCTCTTCTACTTAGTGTCTCTGTTCTCTCCCTCGGTGTCCCGTTGAGCTGCCTTTTGAAGGGACGGATGCAGTGTTGAAGCGAGATAAGGCAGATTACAGCAGGACAGGCACATTTTCCACACTCGCGCCTCTAATACCAGCCGGGAGATGCTTTTTACAACTTATTCATCTATTCATGCGTTTGACCTTAGTAATACATTGTCCTTTTTAACCCCTACTTCACTTTAATGTAGTGTTGATGGTGTTACAATAAATAATTGTAATTAAATCGCATATACGTATGTTACAATGTATTTACTGTATCTGTGCAGTACGTTTGCTGTGTCCGTTGTTATGTGAAGGCTGTAGATTGCTTCACGAATTCAACACTTTCAGTAAATCATAAAGACAACTTGAGGAAACAATCACAGCTGATTGTGTGTGATTATATTGTACCTTGGAAAACAACCTTTGAATGTGCTCTAGTATTTAAATATGTGCGCTAGCTGTGCCAGATAATGATTATTGACTGTTTCGTTCAGCTTCCTGTTTGTGTAGTTCACAGCCAGACGTGCCGTCACACACCAGCAGCACAACCACTGCCCTCCTTGTCTTTCTCTGGATAATAAGCTGCTGTTTGTCCTCTTTTGCCCCACCTTTTCTCTTTATCGTTTTCTGTTTTCCTCACAAGACGCTAGTGTTTCTAGACTGGAGCTTTGTTCCAAAACCTAGAGCTGGTCTCACTGCTTACATAGGCAGCTGTCTTTCAAAACTGTTATAGAACCATTTAAATATGTATTAGTATTTTAATACAAATAAAATAATAGAATATTACAGTATTATTATTATTAAAATATATTATTAATAGTGTCATATTTTAAAAACTTCTGCTTTTCAGTATATATACATACACGGAAAAAAATTAAGAGACATTTCCTAAATACAAGTACAAATCAGGCCCGGTACTAGGCTGGCTCGACTGGCGGGGCAATTACATATTCTGGTTGGGCAGATAGATAATCAAAGTTCATTGCGTGCATCAGTTTTACATTTTGCTTTAATTAAATTGACAGATCATTATTTAATATATAATACAAATGAGTATTTAATAATAATTATTATTAAATAATAATATTTTTTTATTATTTTAATCAGCTGGATATTACTTATCAGCTGGACTTATTTTCTTTGCATTCTTTTAGATCTGAAAAAATACAGAGCATATTTTTGTTATTTTGACTTGTTTCTCCAGTTTCATCTTCTGCAAATACATGCAAATAGAAACAATATTTTAATTTGAAATTTGGGAGAAATATTGTTAATAGTTCACAGAATGAAGCAAAAATTACCCTTTTACCTAAACACATACTGTACCTATAAACTGTACATTCAGAAAAACTGAAAATAATTATATAATGGTCTCTTAGTTTTTTCTAATGATGTCTGTTTTTTATGACCGTACATGAAACATTGCGCCTTCTTGTTTTGTGTGCTTTCAATTCAAGCCTGGAGAAGTATGTGCTTAAAATGGCATTTACACTGATCCACACAAACATGCACAAAAACACACTAGTCCACTCAGAGTTCTACGCAGTAATCACAGAACAGAATAGTTGCTCCACATCTGCCCTACCTGTCTCAGGTTAATGCAGGAGAGAGCAGCTCTTCCCATCAGCCAGCGGGGTTCTGATGACAAAGAGATGCTTCAACTGACACCCTCTGGAGCGCTTTACATCTCTTTAAGTGTTTCAATGCTCTCCTGGAACACACAGGTGGAAGAGAGCCCAGCAACTGCGAGAGAGATTTCTTTAAAATACTGTTCTCATTTTCTTTCACATCCCGGTGTCCTTAGAGCAGGCTTGATATAGACGTTAGCCGCACAGTAGCTGAGTCAGATTCACCTCAGCTATTCCAGTGTGTTGTTTGTGCAGTAAAACAAGCTAATAAAAGTTTTACTCATATATTTGCGGTTCCGTGCTGATTTTACAACCGTCTTATTTTGTGGAGTTTTGCTGCTTGGAGTGCATTGTGTCACGGTACGTTCAGCTGCTAAAAATCTTGAAATTTCATTATTGTCTCTTCAGATGGACTAATGTTAACTTGGAGAATGTATGAATACCACCTCATGAGTGTGTGTGTTTTGAATGTGTTGGAGTTGCTTGAAGGAAAAGAAAATGATTAGCGTCAAATGTGCCTGCTGATTGTACTCGGAATGTGTTGGGATTTTTTTATGTTGCTTTTAGCCAAAACAAACATTTCTATTTTCATCATTGCATTTTAGTGTTGCAGTAACAGAGAGCAGTGTGAGAAAAGATCATTATGTAAGCTGTGTGGCCTTAAAAACAAGGTTTGCATGCCCTTTTTTATCATTAACCCCTGACCTCTTGAAAATCCCAAAGCAGCTGTTTTGAATGTGGTGAACTGTATTTATTAGAGAGCCATGCTATTAATTAGTGCCGGTTAATTTTAATGAGCCCCTATCCCTGAGAAATAAAGACTTGCATTGAAGGAGGAACCTGAGCTGTGGGGGTTGGAATTGTTTGACTTGGCCAACTCCTTAGCAATCACATAGAGCACCCTGGTAACTGCACAGCATCATGATAACCACTCACCTTAGCAACCAAATAGCGACACCCTAGAAACCACCCGTGATATATGGCACAAGCAAATATAATATTGTTTTAGTTTTTTTGTGTACCTTTACTTCAGAATATATTTAATATTTTGTATTATTAGTATTTAATAATTATTCTCTTGTTTTCTTCGCTTAAAATCCAAGGTTGCAGGGTTAAAGGGCTAGAACACATTCTATTTGACACACGTTTTAGCCCCCAACAGAAACAAAGATTACATTTGAATTAGCTCAGTTGCTATCTCTTTCTAGCCACACGGACACACGCTTTCTTCTTTCGCATATTGAACGCATGCATGTCGTATTAAATCTTCTCTTAGACTTTGATCTGAAGCTGTTGCTAGGATTTAAGGCATTGCATTGGGTTAAAGCTCAGAAAAGCTCACAAAGGGATAAACCTTGCCCCAATAGACATGTTTGGCAGTGTATTAACACTGAACTAATGTAGTTCTGCTAGCCTAGCCAATGATAGTAGCCCTCTGCCTTCACAGGTCTCAGGTCAGACAAGAATAAAGTGGCTCACCTTTGGAATGCTACAAGGACACATACAAACACGTTGACATCTTCTGTCGGCTATTGTATGAAAGCTAAATGCCCGGCCTTTGAGTTCCACCAGAAAAGCTGTGTATGATCAGTTTTTGTGTCTGATTTTCTTTATTCAAGGGTAATACTGAGGGATGTAAAGAAGGAAGACAGCTGCAGTCAAATAAGCCCTTTGAAGAACTACATCAAAAGAGCGAATTGTCTCGCTGTGCAAGGGATGACAACAGCGGAGGATGTGGGGGGAGGGGGGGCGGGGCGGGGTGGTATGTTGGAGGTCAGCTGTGGTGGTTCACAAAGAGGCTCATCTTTGTTTTTGGGGACTCAAGCTTGATACATTACAGCAACTGTGACAATGAAGGTTGAGGAGAACGGTTATGGGCAGGGGATATGGGAAGGCAGTCTCCTCCTATCAGTGCTCCTTAAAGTAATAGTTCACCCTGAAATACTATCACTTTAAAAAATTAGCATTTACTGTGACATTTACTATGCCTGACTTGTACTTTTTCTTTCCTCAAATGGAAACATAAAGAGATTAAGTAGCTGTTTTCTTCTTACAATGAAAGTGGATGGTGACCAGGGGTGGCTGCAGTCACCATTCATTGTCATTGTATGGACAAAAACGGCTCCTGCCTAAAGCCTTTTATTAAAAAAAAGGTTATTAGAGGGAGTCAATGATGACATATTTACAGTATGTCTACCTCTTTAACACACCCATATACACATTGATTACGCTAGAAAGGGCGCACGGGGGTGTAGTGCGGGCCGGTGCAGGTGAGCGATCCCGGCAGGATCACGTAGCGGCAGCTGACAGCTCCCCGCGCACACTACGCATTAATACATCCAGCACTAACACATTATCACAGCACTGTCAGAGAAGCAGATCAGTAATTCTCTCTCTGCCTCGCTTCCCCCTCACTTCCTCTTAGCCTGTTTGCGGCTTTTCCTCAGCTTATTAGTCTGTGTAAAGTCTAGATAGAGCTCCTATTATTTCCCTGCTTTCTCCATGCCTCCCATTTCTCATAGTCCTAAAACCTCAGAGCTGAGAAGAATGGTTTAATTGGCTGTGGGAGACATTTCCAATTCATAAATACGCAACCAAACCCGCTCTTCCTTAGGATGCTGTATTTTCACCCCTGAAAATAAATACTAAAGCATGAGAAGGGAACAGCTCGACCCCAGAGGTTCGGAGCTGCTCGGCTTGTTAGGCTAGTCACATTCTTGCAGGCAATTTGCCTGCTTGTGTGAGACTGAGAGGAAGGCTTATCTGTGCTAACACGGCGGAGAGCTGCGTATGCACCTCATACAGGAGAGCATTTTACAGTCTATTCAAAGCTCCGCCTCCTTGATGCTCATTAACTTTCTATGACAGTAGGTGGAACAATGTTGTTGTGTTTTTTTAATGAGTTCACAGAAGCAAAAAACTGTTTATCGCAGCACACCTCTTGACGTAGCTCATCGGTCTTGAATGTGTACTTCCTGTCCAACACGAGCTTCTTCTGCAGCAGATGTCTGACAGAAACATCAGTACTGATTTAGAGAGCCGCTTTGAATCGGACGGATGAAATCAAACATCTCAGGCTGTTGGGGATGAAGCCGATCCATTGAAATAAAAGTAATCAGTCCAAGCTGTGTTGTCATTAGTTATGACGGTGAGGAAGAGGAGAGACTTGCCGGAATGTGTCAGCCCATCCCAAGGGCCATCACAGACTGAACAGACTCGTTTGTCTTCGTAGTGAAAAAATTACAGCATATGACACTTTCCATGAATAGGAAGCAAAATAGGGCCTGAAACTCTTATAAATGGAAGTAATTTTTATAAAATGGTCGGTGAAAGGAGAATCGTAACCTTCGTAAAATATTGACTGTCAACCTCAGAAGGTCAAGCTAAATATTATATGAGCTGTTTTTTTTATCTGAGCTGAATTTTCTATTCATTTTATATGAGGTTTGGATTTATGCAGTCGCAGCTGTGTACAATATGTTAGACACTGAATATTATGTTTTTGATAAGTTAATCATTAAAAAGTTGTTTACGTCAATGAATTGAATATCAGTTTAAAATGGTCTCGGAGTGATATTGCACCTCAGTGTAAATTGCCCCTCTGGTCATCATCAAAAATAAATAAAAACATACAACAATCGCTACTAATAATAAAATAAACACAATATATTAAAGACAGCCTTGCTAAAATAGTTAAACACTGCATTTCTCTGTAAATGTATACAACAAATTCAAAGTCATTTATTGCACTGCTGTTAATCGCTCAATTTTGACAGTATGGCGCTCGATTTGTGAAGGAATTAATTGGAAGCATTTGCTCACCTTCACTCAAAATGCCTCAGTTAAGGAACAATTTTATATTCCTATTAATTGTATATTTCTATCAGTTAGATGTTCATTATACTTATAAAATGTACTCAACTGGTGCCACAATTTTGAAAAATGATCTTATTCACAAAAAATGCATTTAACAACAGTGCCCCATTGTGCTTTTTTAAGCATACATTTTTTATTACCAACCAACACAGTTGCCACGTGTTTGTTATTTTGCGGTTCAAAAAACTGTCCAACTTTCTAACATACAAATTATAGTACCGTTGTTTCTACATTTTGTAAAAACATTACAACATATGCAATTCATTGATAACCTTCTCCAGATGATCCTTGCTGTTTTGTTTGGGCAAATAAGGTAAATAACCATTAGAAATACCCTAGTAATGTTACCCTAGTTAAATATTCATGATATGCGTTTGTTTTTGTTTTACTCTGCTGTACAAATCTACTTTTAGACAAAAATACTATTACTGTAAAGTAACAGTCAGTTGTTTTCCATCACAACACTTACAAAATAATTCATGTGGTGTGCTTTAATCTGTATTCCATATGTGATCCAAAAATCAAAATAGAGAAAATAGAGAGAGGTCTTTCTTTACAGCCTATAGAAGCCAACACATTTTATTTTCCAATACAAATTTAAAACCAGTATATTTGCTATTATAACTTTTCATTTCAGTGCTCCTCTATTTACAGATATTGATATGATTAAAACTGTGTACTGTACTTTTCATGCTTCTGTACTCTTCTTGCTTGGTTAATAGTTTCTTAGCAGTTTATCTAGCATACATTATAGTTCTCACAACAAAGACACCAACAATGTACTGTATTTGTTAAAAGTTCTGTATACAATATCTGTTGGCTTCAGCATCACTTAAAGGTGTAAAAAACGCTGCCTGCTGAATTTTGTCTGCAGTATCGAGTTGTGTGTAAGCACATCCTCCACAAAGACGTTCACAATGAGATTTTAGAAACTCGAGTGGTTGGTTAGTGGGCACAGGCTGGTGAAGTGCGAGGTTCAGACATGCAAAGACGAGGGAGGCGCAGTAGTCTTTTTTTAGCGAGGAAGTAACGCAGAATGAGCGCTTTGATCACACGGCACACGAAAGTGCCGCTGATCTCATCCTTGCGATGCCGTTTGCCAGGTTTATCACATGCGTATGACTGGGTTTGCGAGTGTGCGTCACCACGCTGAAAAAGTGGAGCGAGGTCCTTGGGGAGATACAGAAAACCTTTAATTAAACGAGTGGATTCTCTTAACAGATTTGCATAAAGTTAAACCCACAAATGATGCGGGGAGACCGTAGGCTGATGTGACGTGACGGCGAGGTGAAAACGGGGACAAAGAGAATGAAAATGAATCGGAGCGGATGGTGTGGGGGACCGTCGGAAATTAAACTAGCTTGAAATTCATGCTTCAGCGTGTCTGTGTTTATCAATGCCTCATAAATATGTATAATCTCAATAATTATAATCGGATGGCTCCTGTGAGCATCAGGTATCGAATACAAAAAACGTATTTATTTCGGTTAAATCGCTCTGACGTTCGAAAATCAAAACTTCAACCCTCCTCATTTGTGCAGAATTTAAGTGGTGAAATGTTTAATGTGAAATAGACAAAGTCTTTGTCAAAAAGTGGTTTTCTTATTCTCAGCATGAAAAAAGCTGATTAGGTCCCTCCAGCTTTGGAAGAGTACGCTGAAACATAGCAATTGAGAGTGGTTTGTGAATGCAAAGCTTGCTTGAAATGGTCCGTGGTGAATTAGAGTGACTTGTTTGTACACCCACCCAGCTGTGACCGAAATTCAAGTCTGTGGCGATGAGCTGTTCTTCAGCCTGGGTTAAGTCACTTTACTCCGCCATCTGTCCTGACATGGGGCAGGTTTGAACTGTGTGGAGGTGCAGGAGGACCATGTCTTACTATAACCCACTTTTATCTCAGTAATGGGGTTTGTGTTTGAAGATCACCCTAGGCTGAATGTCAAATTTTATGGTGTCATTTAACCTTCTTTTCATCTAATTTCTTTTGTTTCTCAGCTGTGAAGGACCCATGCAGCGATGTGACATGCAGCTTCGGCAGCACCTGCATCCAGTCATCGGATGGCATGTCAGCCAAGTGCATGTGTCCTTTGAGTTGCGAGAACGTCCCCAAGCAAGTGGTGTGTGGCAGCGACGGTCTGGACTACCAAAGCGAATGTGAACTCAACATGAAAGCTTGTGCCACCCAGAAGAACATCCGCGTGCATCACCAGGGCCGCTGCGGTGAGTCTTTATAGAGTCATTATTGTTTCAGTATCACTTTGCATTCTTTCTGTCATTACATCGCAACTCATTTTAAAGTGACAGTAGAGTGGTTAGCTGTTTTAATTTTTTGAATATAATTTTGGATCTGCTAATTTTTGAATGCCTTGTTAACGAATATCGTGGATGAATTTGAACAAAAATAAAAGATGAAATTCAACAGATCAATTATTCTAAAGTGAGCTCCTGGCCTACTGTCTTGACGTGCTAACTGTCTGGATTTCTGAGTTCTGCTGCTTCTTTGATTAAATCCTGACTGTTTCATGTTAGTGGGGAGTTTGAGTCACAGGCACAGAGACCGTTCATGAAAAGCCCCCTGCCCACCCTGGACTGCCTAATGCCATTTCCTTTCCACGCTGATGAGCTGATGAGCTGTCAGGTTCCTTTCTCGGCTTATCCTGCCCCCTCTGACATTTTGGAAGGGCTTTTTTGATCTCCAATATTCGGCTGTATCCATGATGGAGACTAGACACGTTCTCATTTTTATGAAAATGCTGTAAAGCGCCCTTCTCACTGGCGAGAGTTGCGGAAAGTCTGGTTTTAGGCCACGTTTACACGATGAAAAACGGAAAAGTTTTTCCGTTGCGTTTTTGAAAAGCTTCACGTACACATGACAGCGTTATCAAAACGGTCTGCATTTACACGGATCCAGGAAAACGGATAAAAACGCTATAGTATGCACGCCAGGCCAGTGGATGGTGATGTTGTTGTGTAAAGAAACAGGATGTGCCTTGACACATACACATGCACAGTTATAAGCCAAAAGTTCTTTTTAATACCGTTGGTCGAAGTATATGTGTGTTTAAAGTCTGGCGAATGTAATAGTGTGTCTCCGCTGGTCTTGTGGGCAGCAAATCCACATTTTGCTGGGGCAACGTTAATACATAGTCGAGCAGCGAGAGCTCACAGTACGGGAAGCCGCTACATTGTTTTAGCTATACTCGCTTGACTGAGAGCGTATTACGCATGCACGTGACGTCATTGTTTTCAGAAAGTTCCGTCTTGCAGTTTACATGGAAACGAAAACGGCAGCGTTTTCAAAAAGTTGCACTTTGAGAGCTGTTTTACATGCAGAATTTCAATAGAAAACCTGTGTCTTAATTGCAAACCAGTTTAGCCAGAGTAATTAAATTGAGTAATTGTAATATTAAATTGGTTGATGTAATTAAAGCAATAAGCAAATTACATACATCTCATATTTTGTAAACAATTTTGATATGATCTAATGTAGTGTTAAAACAAGTTCATCAGTTTGTCAGTTTGTTCCTCCACAGTATTCACAACTTCTACCAAACTTTCTGGAAGCTTTTGTCTGGTGTGAGGTGTCTGACATTGCGGTGTTTCTTGCGGCAGAGAGAGGCAAACAGACTCAGGGGGAAGTCGACATTATAAATGATGTCTCCCTGTGAGGCAGGGCAGGATGAATGCTGTCGGGTCCTAGTGGACGTGTGGAGTGTGTCTCTCACTTAAAACTCTTGGGAGCACAAAGCATCAGCGAGTACAGCAAGTGACTCTAAATCTAACTTAAGTACACCATCCTAGTGATCGCTCTCTGATTCAGTCATGCACATACAGTTAACTGCATGTTAGCGGACAATTTTAAAAGGATGTTTGACATGCTGCACAACACTGACCACTGTTATAACAGCATTTAGCTATTTCTTATATCATTCCTTTATTTTGCCTGTGGCTTTTATGACCTCCTATTAATTAAAGAGCATCTATTAGGATTTTTTTGGTTTTCTTTAGATGTGCACCCCCGTAAACAGCTTGGTATTCTTTCCAACAGAAAATACTTTTTTGTTTGGTTTGTAGTCCTGCCGTTATTTTGTGACATCATTTGTCACTATGTCACACATTTGCATAATTTCCACTTAGCAGATAGTTTGACTTTCACTTAAACAAAGCCAGAGCTGGGGCAAGGGGCAAGATACTGTTTTGGTTTGACCAATCACAAGTGAGTAAGCCAGATGACCAATCAGAGCAGATTGGATGTTTCAGAAGCATTATTTTAAAGAGACAGAAGGTTTCAGACAGAAGGTGAAAAAAGTGATGCATAAATCTACAGTATTCGAAGAGTGTTTTTTTTAATTATAAATAATGTAAGTTCTAGCAGACCCAAAAAAATCATAATTTGAACCTGACAAACTATTTGTGACCCTGGACCACAAAACCAGCCATAAGTAGCACGGATATATTTATAGCAATAGCCAAAAATACATTGTAATGTCAAAATGATCGATTTTTCTTTTATGCTAAAAAAATCATTAGGATATTAAGTAAAGATCATGTTCCGTGAAGATATTCTGTAAATTTCCTACTGTAAATATATCACAACTTTAATTTTTGTGAGTGGATACAGCAAAATAGCAAAAAAATGGCAGGAAGTTCTGCTACATCGCCTTGATGTACAGCTTTAAAACGATTTTATCAATATTTAAATATTTATTTTCTATATATTTGCACCCTCAGATTCCAGAATTTCAAATAGTTGTAGTCGGCCAAATATTGTCCTATCCTAACAAAACATACATCAATGAAAACATCATTATGTATAAATTTCAACTGATTTATGGGGGATTTTTGTGATATTTATACTTTAAAAAATATATTTGTACTGTAGACTATTTTAAACAAACCCTCTTTTTAATGTAACATGTTGCTTTGTATAATTATTATATGTAATAATATATATACAGTATATTACTATAATAATATATTACTGCGTATTTACGTTTTTGAAAAATGTAATTTTGTTACTTTTCTCATCAAGTGTTGACAGTTTTACATCTAACTTTTATCATTTTACACATGAAATAAGACATGTTTTAGCCCCTTTGTGGGGCTTCACACTATTGGCTGACTATTTTAGATAACACAGCCAATAATAAGGGCTGTGTATTGGCAAGTGCCTCCCGAAACAATACATATCACGATAGATGGGTCACGATACAATATATTGGTATGTATTGTGATACGATACACATTTGCGATATATTTCAATACTTTAAATAGAAAATGTAAAAAGTAGAGCTAGAAATACAACATGCTGTGCACCACCAGGGGTTTTCTGTAAGGATAAGTGTAAAAACATCCCTTACCTCTGCAGAGTGGCCATGATGTGAAATGCATGGACCTTTAGATCAGAGGTTTGGGTTCTCAAACTGTGGGTTACGCCCCTCAAGTGGGTATCAGAGGGGAATAAGGTGGCTCACGCAAGTCACTTGGCTGTTGTGATGCATTACAGTTAAACACTGAGCATGGGCAGTAAATGAGCTGGTGTCACATCCGTGAAAGCACAATAAATGTCATTGTTACTTTTCTTAATAAACTTTTTGTCTAATGCACTGCAGTAGCCAAGTGACTTGTGTCATGACTTGCGAAGCCTACAAACAGCATTATTTTATATAACTCATGCCTTATTTTGAAAACCAAAGCACAGCCACACATCAGCTCTGAGAGCTAGAAGCGTTCTTATATTTTTCGATATGCTCACTTCCACTTACTTTAGGCCGTATGTATATGACATGATTAAAAAATAAAGATCGATAGTAGAGGTATCACTACACTGCAAAAACTGATGTGTTAAAAAACAACACACATCACTGTGTTAATAGTATAATGACACATGCTGTGTAGAGTTCTACACACATAGTGTGCATTTTATTAAAAAAATACCCCTGGAAAGATTAACACAGTAAATGTGTTATCTCCTGAAGGGAGGGCGCAATTTTAAAACTAAAAATACTTTACATGGTAACACATTAATTGCTTAAAAACACACATTTGTGTGTTAAATTATCTGACACAATTTGTGTGTTAAAATGGCTTGCAAACATATTGTGTTAAATTTGACAGAACATGTGTTATCCCTGAACACACTTTTTGCAGTGTATCGATACACTATTGAAAAAAAAAAAATTGCGATAGATACTAGTATCGATATTTTTGCACAGCCCTACCAATAATAGAATAACGAAACAAATGAATACGGTTGTACATCAGGACACCTATTTCAAGGCACACTCAGGCACCTCTTTAGCCAGCTCTGTGTATACATTCATCCCCACAAACCTGTTTTCTTCCAGCACATGCATTAAGGTCTTGGCCAGAGACTGTCAGGCACACAGATCCAGAGGTTACACTAATGGAGGGGTCTCGTGCACACTCTGGGGTGGAGCAGGGCTCAGTGTGTCTGGCTAATTACAGCCATCACTGCATGACACTGTTGGACAGCCATACACACAATGCTGGCTGTAGCCGGCCTCTTAATGGGAGCTAATGGTTTCTCCAGTGGTAATGGCTGGCTTGTGGGGCGAGATGCTGTTGGAGTCACTACCCGCATTGTACTGGACCCTTTTGGTCGGGTTCGATATTCTCCTCCTGTGAGAGCCATACTGTTATTGTGTTAGTATATCCCTGACCTGGCATCACCACTTTCTGTCATCCAGGCTCTGCATTACTGCTGGGTTCTTTGCGCTTTTATGTCCAGGCCTGTCTTTTTGTTTTTAATTCAGAGCTTTAGAATTATTGAGCTTGGTGTGTGTGTGCGTGCGTGTATGTGTGTGTTTGCTTTTTATGATGTCTTTCTATCTCTGTTGCTTTGTCTTCATTTCCCGCTTATTTTTGTTCCCTGCTCCTTTCTCTCTTTATTCACTTGTGTTTCTTCCTCTCCTCTTCGTCTTCGTCTTTGTTTTGTTTATGTGTTTTGTCTTTACGCTAGTCTTTCTTGTCTAATTTCCTCAGTCCGCTCTCAGCGCCTCTCGGTTTTTGCTCTCTCTCCGTGCGCTTCTTTCTCTTCTATGATTGCGTGACTTGCTCACGGCTTGGCATTGTCTTAGCGCGACACCGGCTGATAAGTCCTTTGTGTCGTTTTGTTTCTGAAAAGTGTGGAGGCAGGAGAAACTGTCACACTTATTTCTATAGCCATCATGGCATTTCTATTACAAATATGTGGGATCTTGCCAGGGCCGGGCCCCAAAGCCCCCCGAGGACCCTGTAGACCCATCAGCTCTCACCCACACATCACTCCTCTCCCATCAGCTGTCACCCTTATCTTTTCATACTTCACTGTTTCAGCTCAATAAATGACATGCTTTTGACAACAGCTCCATCAATGGTGGCTTGAAGATGCTTTCAGAAGAGGAGAACAACCTACTCTTAAAAGTTTGTAAAAGCCGTTCTTAATGGGCTTTGAAACATGGTTGCTGATTTGGAGCTGCAACCGGTTAACATAATGGAAGAACAACCATTAGTTTAAACTGGATTTTATTTTGTCTCAATTTTTACTTGACTTTTGGCAAAAATAAATGTTTTAGCTGAGTTGTTATTTTGTGTACAGTTTATTTTAAGGGACGGTTCACCAAAAAAACAACTGTCATCATTTACTCACCCTCGAGTTGTTCCAAATCTGTATACATTTCTTTGTTCAGATGAACACTGAGAAAGATATTTGGAAGAATGCTTGTAACCAAACAGTTCTTGGCCATCATTGACTACCATAGGAAAAATGACAATGATAGTCATGTGCCCCTGAACTGTTTCCTTTCCTACATTCTTCAAAATATCTTCCTTTAAATAAATTTATAAAGCAGTTTTTCCTACTATGGTAGTCAATGGTGGCCAAGAACTGTTTAGTTACAAGCATTCTTCCAAATATCTTTCTCTATGTTCGTCAAAACAAATAAATTCATACAGGTTTGGAACAACAATAAGGGTGAGCAAATGATGACAGAACTTTTATTTTTGGGTGAACTGTCCCTTTAAATCTTTTGAGATTTTTGCATACTAATTGTTCATATGGAAACATGTAACTTAAACGTTTCTAATTAAAATGTTTTGCTACAGTTAATGTAACTACACCACGTTAATTGTGATTATTAACATCTGATTTTCTTTTATCCCAGACCCTTGCAGTGTCAACCTGAACAGCGGGAGCGTGGCCTGCCGGGTAGACCCCAAGACCTATAAATCGTTCACCTTTGCGCCAGCCGAGTCCTGCCCGCCCGAAAGCACGCCCATCTGCGCTAGCAACGGCCAGACCTACAAAAGCGAATGCCACATGGATAAGACGGCCAAGCAGAACAACCTAAAGCTCAAGAAGGTCTCCTCAGGCAGGTGCAAAGAGGAAGGTGAGTTTCACTCAAAACGGGGATGGCACCGGCTCCCGGGAGCTCATGCTTGCGTCTGATAAAGGAGCCCTGCGGCCGCTTTTGATTTATTTTGTCACGGCTGTGGTGCGGAGGCTCAGGACAAATTAAGTCGGGTTAGTAGTACTGTCGTGTTTGCACGATACCAATCTCCACAAATCCAATTTGCCTGTCGGGCTCTGGCAGGTGTATTGTGGCAGGACTGTATCTTCGCGGGTGATGAAAAGATCGTCTCTGCCTCGCTCTGAAGCCCTGTGGCAAAGTGCGGAGAGTGCGTGTTTGGCTGTGATAGTGCGTGTACGGTGGCTTAATACGCATGTGTGCGAACGCCGTTTGTGCCTTGAGCGATTGCGGCGGTGTTTGTGGTCCCAGCACAGAGCAACAGTGTGTGTGTCTGCGCGTTTGTGTGTGGGTGTAACTCAAGACGTGATAGCAGCTGTCTCAAATGAATATCCTACAGTATGAGATTTCCAGATTTGCTGCTAACATGTGTTCAGGATACAGTAAATCAGTAACTCCTCCCACTGAACGACTGCCGTCCCTGTGTTGCATGTGTATGTGGGTAGTTTTAGACGCATTCACTTTATAATCAACATGAAACCAAACCTAACCCTGTTTGCTTTCCGAAAGGGATAGTTCACCCAAAAATGCAAATTCTGTCATTATTTACTCATCCTCTTGTCATTTCAAACTTTCTTTCTTCTGCAGAACACAAAAGAAGATATTTTGAAGAATGTTGGTAACCGAACAATGGCGTACCCATTCACTTCTATTGTACGGACACAAAACCAATGCAAGTCAATGGGTACCACCGTTGTTTACGCTACCAACATTCTTCAAAATATCTTCGTTTGTGTTCTGCAGAAAAAAGAAAGTAATACAGGTTTAAAATGACAAGAGGGTGAGTAAATGATGATAGAATTTGCATTTTTGGGTGAACCATCCCTTTAATACACCTTCTTGGTGTTGTTGTAGATGATTCATTAGTGTACATCTTTCCAAAATATTGTCTTTATAACCTTCTGTCCAAATAAAATAAATTGCTTTGCTAGAAACATTCATTTATATAATGTCTTTATATGCAGCAGTCACCTGCACATTTACAGTAGGTCTGGCTTCATTCTGGCTCCATTCGGCTGAAATTTTAATTTAATGTTGACATTAAAGATGAAACTCTTAACTTGTCAAAAGTGGACAAAAATTAGTTATTAGCAAGTACCTAAAATGTTGTCCCGATTCACAATGCTAAGCTTATAATAATGATTTATTAGTTGAGCTGTTCCACACAATTGTGGGAAATGTCGATTTGGGATAATTTAAGCACATAAATAAGAGTTTATTTCAGTTTTATGTTTCAAAACACAGATGGCGATAAAGAGGCGAAAGTTACCAAATGCAGCTTTAAAATAAAATCTGAAGTTCATTTGACTTCCATTCTTTTGTCCTGTGAGACCGCTCACATCAGTATGTATGTCACATTTTTAAAAAACATGTCGGATAATGCAATCAAACGTAAATCAAGCTCAGATTGTACAATGACATAATGGGTCTCTTAATTTTCTCGAACAAATGAAAGGCTGCTGTGATTATACGCCGCCACGGCCCGTCTGTGACAGCTTAACACAACTATGGGTGGAAAAAACACCCCAAATCAATCTGAATGGAATTAGATAATTGATTAAATAATCAGGCATGGTAATTAATTCAAAACCCCTGAGTGAGTCGATATCCCACGTCTGATCGAGTGAAAGAGAGAGAGAGATGTCTCCAGTCAGTGTCGATTAGCACAAGGACAGTTACTATCGTTCGTCATGTTGTTGAAGCATGTATACGTGTGTTTCTTTCCTCCAGGGGGATGCCCGTCTTGTAAGTTCAACGCAGTGTGTTTGCATGAAAACGGAGAGTTTCGGTGTTCCTGTGACCCCATACAATGTGATGGAACGTACAGGCCGCTGTGCGGAGAGGACGGCAAGACCTACATCAACGACTGTGAGAGGAAACTCGAAGAGTGCCGGACGAAGACGGACATTCCCGTTAAACAACTAGGGCCTTGTGGTGAGTGCGGAACTGTGGAGAATTGTGGGATTGTTCTTCTCCACCGTACAGGTGTTTCATGTTTCTGAAGTGTGTCTCAGGAATTCTGTGTGATGGACAGTGTTGAGGAGAACAATTCTCTATAAACTACAGTACATTTGTCAGTAACGTTAAGTTTTTAATGTGACATTTGCACATGCAGGTTCTGGTCCGATTAGGATTCAGAAATCATGATTCAGTAAATCGATTTGTCCAGAAGTCTGTTTGTTTGGACAGATAATAGTTAAAATAAATAAAAATGTGTTATTAATTATTGCAAACATAAATTAATTTTTTTATATTTTATTACTGGAAATAATATTGAATAATAATATTTAAAAAGAATGATTATTTTATAAGTTATCTATTTTTATTGTAATTATTTTCCCCCAACACTGGTAAGCAAATGCAGCTATTGTTTAATTGGAAATGTGTGTCTGGTGTCTGTTCTGCTTGTTTATGCGTGTTTGACTGTGTCCTGCCGGGAAACTCTTGTGGAAGGTGCTCATTCTCTTTCATCGTCATGGCGCTCTCATTCTGCCCTCAGCTCCGATGACACATGAAACACTGACTTCATGTTTCATTCATATCCTCATCCCTCCACTGCCAGCCCTTCCATGTTCAACTGTCTCGTCATTTCCCCCCTTGGTCCTTCCTCCCTTTTATGTGCTTTTTTGGCTGTCTTTAAACCGTGTTTTTTCTGTTCCAGTGTGTCTCTCTGTCTGTCTTTGTACGTGTGACGTCTGCTCAGGGCTGCTGTCGGACACACCACCCCTTGAGAGCGGGAAAGAGTTCAACCTCTGACCTTTCTTGTTGGGATTCTGTAGGTCTCCTTCAGGTGGCCCTCAAATGGGCTGGTCTTCTTTCTGTCTCAACCCTGTCTTTCTCTCTCTTTTGTGTGATGGAGGATGTTGGAGTGTCCCTCCCTTCAGCTTTAGACTTCATGGTGCTATTGTCACTTGCAGTGGAAGTTTTATTTTTCCAAGTTTTGTGTTTCCTCTAACTCCTGATGCCCTACTTTATGACCCCTGTTGTTCCCTTAGTACACGCTTGCATGGACGCATGCATGCAGCCTGCCTTGGTAGGTGCTGCCATTTTAGTATCCCTGTGAACTCTATAGCCAGAAAAAGTGTCGTAATAAATACATAACTTAAGAAGACTGGAGAGGGGAGGAAATACCATAGATATGTTTCTATGTGAGTTGAAGTCCTTTAATCTCATTGGACAGGTAGCGTAACACTGCTAGTATTTAGTACAGTAGTATATTGCTTAAAGCGGTAGTTTATCCAAAACTGAAAATTCTGTCATCATTTACTCACCCTCATGTCGTTCCAAACCTGTATGATATTTCAAAGCTTTACTGTAGCTCAGTGGTTAGAGTATGGCGGTAGCAATGCAAAGGTCATGGGTTCGAACCCAGGGATTGCACATTCTCAGAAACGTACATTATATAGTATAATGCAGTATAAATTGCTTAGGATAAAAGCGTCTGCCAAATGTGTAAATGTAATTGTTAAAGAACGTTGGAAACCAAACAATATTGGCCCCCGTTGACTGCTATTGCACGGACACAAAACCACTGAGACATTTCTTAAATGATCTTCTTTTGTGTTCCACAGAAGAAACAATCATGTACAGGTTAAACAACATGAGATTGAATAAATGACAGGATTTTTATTTTTGGGTGAACTATTCCTTTAATTATAAGTTGCATAACCAAAGTATTTTAAAGGACAACCAAAAGTAAACTTTGAGTTTTTGTTTCCTCTTCAAACCAAAAATGCATACTTAAAAATTCTCAAGGCAGCAATGTAAAAAGGCTTGAAAGGAAAAAAACAGGTTCTGGACAGCATGTTTATTATGGGCAGATGAAGTTAATCCATGGCTGTTTTGGCAGGGATCAGAATTCAAACACATTTTAATGGTACAGAAATATCTCAGCTTTATATTCCCAATGCTATGTGTGTCCTACTCCCTGGCAGCACATATGAGGTAACTATGAAGCTGGATGTGTCTCTCTTTTCCCCTCCTTCTCACTTTCCTCTCTCTTCACTATCAGTCTCCGTGACTCATTAGGATTGTTTTCTAGTCTTCAGCAAAAGATGCATAAATTAACATTAACAAGAGGCATAGAGCTTCTGTCGTCTGCTTTATTTCATTATTTCTGACAAAGTAAATGTTTTGGTCCTCTCAGGCTTTCACTGGTGGCAAGTTACAGTATGTTATTTTTTTAAACATTTATTTATATTTGCATATTCCACAAACAGAACATTAATTAAACATCAAAAGCCCGCTGGCGGACCTGAGCCAGGCCGGCTGCCTTTCATGCAGGGGAAGATATAGAGTTTTGATGAACAAAGTGTTGCGCTTTGGACACCTGGATTCAGTTTGATGTTTAATGCAGAAAGTTGAGCTTTGTCTCGGTTTTTGCTTCTGTCACCTCACTTGTCCTCTCTCTTTAGCTCAGTTTTCCTCTCCCTCATTAAGTTCAGTGCAGACAGGACACAGCGGACATTTTACGGTGTCAGTCCTGTAGTAGACATTCATTTGTGACAAAGCGCAGTGGGAAACGTTTAAATGGACATTTCGGCACACGCAAATCAATAGCGGAGTCGCTCTGTGTGTGCACAAGTGCAGGTTTGAGCACTTTGAAGCGGCAAGCGTGTCAGAATTCTGTTCCGGCCGCTGACATGGTCTGCTACCTGTTGTCCTCCGAGAGAAACACAGCTGGGTCACTGTGTCAGCTTTGCTTTTACAGAGACGCAATTCGTTCCGAAATGAAAGAAATGTCTGGTGCTGAGAAAGGTCAACTTGAGACGCTGCGTATGAGGCAATGAGAAAAAATATGGTTGATGTAGATATATTGAGAACAAAAGACCCAAGATACGCAAGGCAAGATATTGTCCTGTTGATAGAACATCATGCTGGTTGTATAGAGTTCAGGCTCTTGTTATTTGTGAGGCAGCAGATGAATCTAAGCACCTCATGTCAAGAGAAGCAGTGGTGGTTGTGTGAAAGACAGGCATGAGAAGAAAAGAAATGGTATAGGGTTAGAGCTCCGCCCCCTTTATGCTCCATGATGGTATGGCAGTGTCATTTTATATGCGCTTCAGGATGTCATCTCTGACAGGATGCACATCCTGTCAGAGATGTTCTCAATGTTCAGCCAGGCTTCTCATATAGAACCTGATTTTTTTTCTTGAACACACACAGATTGTATGAGGTACAGCGATACAAAGATGGAATCTTTAAAATTCAACTGAAAATCTGTGTAGATATTTAGTTTGAAGTGGGTGAAAATTACACAGCGAGGGATGAAATTACATTCCATTCATTCCTTACAAAAATGTTTGTGGTTATACAATGTCAGTTGGGAATATAGACACTTGTAAGCACTGGTACAGAAGCACTTGCTGTTAAAGGGATAGTTCACCCAAAAATGAAATTCTGTCTTTATTTACTCACCCTCGAATTGTTCCAAATCTGCCTATTTTTGTTCTGATGAACACAAAGGAAGATATTTGGAAGGTTGTCAGTAACCAAATAGATCTCATCCCCCATTTACTGCCATAGTAGCTAGGGCAGTGGTTCTCAAACTTTTTCGTTGTAAGGCGCTCTTTGTGTTAAGTGCATCGCTTTGCGGCCCCCCATTTAAAGACGTATAATCTTAAACTTAGAATTTTAATTAAACCAAAAACATTCAGTTATACAATGCTGGAACCTCAATTCTTTTGGTTGGTGGTGTCATTTTTCTGATGTTTGATTGCATAAAATCTATGATAAATTTCTAAATTTCATAAAATGCCACAACATCTGTGGCCCCCTGGATCCATCTTGGGGCCCCCAGTTTGAGAACCACTGAGCTAGGGACAATAAATACTATGGGAGTCAATAGGGGATGAGATCAGTTTTGTTACTGACATTCTTCCAAATATCTTCCTTTGGGAACAAGTGATGATTTTGGTTCCAAAATGAGATTTTTTTTCCCAAATGTTTTTTATTATGTTATCATGTTTTTATTGCGTTAGTTAGCTGTATTTTTTTGTTATTATGGCTTAAATCAAAACAAACCAACTGCAGTTTGATTGATATTAATTGGAATTCACAATAAAAAAACATGATTTTTGAAAATTTTTAAAAACAGAGTTTTTTTCTCATTTTGGAACCAAACTCTTCAAATACTTTTATACAGGTTTGGAACAATCTGGGGGTGAGTAAATGATGGCATAATTTTCATTTTTGGGTGAACTATCCCTTTAAAACTTGTTTCTTTTATTATATAATTAAATCTTAAAAATATTTGTTTAACATTTTAAATGGGTTATAGGTGTTCTGTTGAATGTATTCTGTTCAAATGTTTGTGTAGTGTTAAAAAACTGAAACAAGAAGTTCTTCTGGACCAGCGTTGTTTACGTTTTCTAAAGTGGCCTATAGTACCTTGATGCTTTTTTGTGTACCATAAATTTGTGTACACATGAATTTTCAAGTTTTATTGACCGAATAGTCAACACCCAGGTACAAAACAGGACAGCGAATTAACAGAATGTTTTACATCCCTCACAGCGTCATTTTCATTCGCATCAAATTAAAAACAGCGTCTGCTTTGACTGAATCCTTGACCGATGAGCTTTGTGCATTATCGCTGCTCAGCCTTG
Organism: Triplophysa rosa; assembly: GCF_024868665.1. Taxonomy (NCBI): domain Eukaryota; kingdom Metazoa; phylum Chordata; class Actinopteri; order Cypriniformes; family Nemacheilidae; genus Triplophysa; species Triplophysa rosa. Next base: position 9,779,383 of record NC_079910.1, on the reverse strand, counting down.
TTCAGTGTAATTTCAGAACTCTATAACTCAGTGGGTGTGCTGGCCGTAATGGACTCCTAATGATAAGCGAAGAGAGCAGTCTGTTTCTCTAGGCAGCAACGCAAGATGGATCCAGCAAATGAAGCTGACCTAAATACACAGCTGTCATTAAAGTCCAGAGGATGTTTCGTAGCTTGCATTGAGCAGAACCTAAGAATACACCATCTCTCACTATCTGTCTCTCTCATTCTTTTCTCATCGCAGTAGCTCATAAAGATTAACAATAGGCGCAGACTTGTTCGCAATGTCATTGAGCAAGAGCTCAGTGAAAAGAGGTGCCTGGGAATCGGGCGCCCCAGGTGACAATGCGCTCTGATTAATATTTATCATTTGCATATTTATTTGATTAGCATCTCGCGCTGAAAACAGCACAAACTTGGATTTTTTTCGCTTTGGAAAAAAGAAACAATAACAAGTTAAGCACCCATTGAACTTTGGAGGGCCCAGAGAGACGTGTGTAATGAATCCAATTAGACGTGTAGATTGAAGAGCCGGGGTGGCATGATTATAATTGCCATGAACCTTTGCACTGCGCTGTGTGAGGAGAGGTTGAATCTGGGTCACTGTTGTAAGTTGGAAAGCTCAGTGTTTGTGTTAGGAGGCTCTTTGTAAAGCAAGCTTCTGTAATGCACATCTGCCTTCCCTCTTGTTTACCTCCATTCCCTCATCTTCCTCTGCTTGCCTTTCTCTTTTCTGTTTTAAGTGCTATGCGCAATGCTTCCCATCTGCTGAAACGGATCTATGGATCCGTCTCGATCTGTACTCTGCTTTTAAGCTCGCTTTGTGTTTTTCTTTTCCCTTCCCTGCTGAAAAAAGATGATGGATTTAAATGGATAGTTCACCCCAAAATTAAAATTCTGTCATCATTCATTCACCCTCTTGTCATTTAAAATGTGTATGACTTGATTTGGTTTTGTGTCCATACAGTAGAAGTGAATGGGTACCACCATTGTTCAGTTGCCAACATTCTTCAAAATATCTTCTTTTGTGCTCTGCAGTTTGAAATGTCAAGAGAGGGAGTAAATGATGACAGAATTTTTATTTTTGGTTGAACTATCGCTTTAAGAGACTAGCGGGTAGACCAACTAAACCAGCTATAGATCAAAAAGACTGTTTTGGGCTGATTTAAGGTGTTTATTTTTCAGAAGGGATATTTTCCTCCTCCTTTCTTATCTGCTGTTCTTGCTTTCCGCCTGTCCGGTTTCACGGTGTCTTACCTCATCCATGTCCTCCCTTGTGGTGTGGAGAAAGCGACAGAATTAGTTCCTTGGTTCAATTTTTAATGCGTGGGGGGGAAGAAAGTTTAGACGCCCTTGAAGCCTTTGTTTAGTGATTAGCGCTCCTGCAGAAACCACACACTGCCTCTGGGGGGATTTACGCTTGTGTCATGCTAATATTTCCTTCTCTCTATTTTCTTCACACCTTCTCCTACACGCTAATAAATGTTTCCCCCTGAAGGGGAAGGTAGGGAACGAAAGTGAGGAAAAAGTGAACAGAGGGCGAGTCACAGCTTCAACGGTCTGATATGCAGAGACACAGGAAGTGAGACACGCACAGCTTGCTGGAACTCACAAACTCCTCTCGTATTGGCAAGATGTGAGGGAGCGAATAGATAGAAAAGCCGCTGTTTTCTCACACTCGTATCACGATTCGCACATGCACCGTAATCCTGATACGAGGCTTAAAGCTGAGCAGATCTCCATATGCATGTGCTACGGCAGTTCGGCTGAATAATTCATAGCGTTTACAGTCATACGCGCCGTGTTAAACTTACTAGTGTTTCGTGCAGATTTGTCAGAGCTGATGGTATTCCACCTGAGGGGCTTACAGAGACTCCCGTAGTACGGGCTGGCTGGAAATTGTGGTTAAGCAAGTTAAAGGAATAGTAAAAAAAAAAAAATGTTTTCATATCAGTCTTTCAAACCTCTTTGACATTCTTCCATTTAGTCCAGACAAACCAGGGTCGCCATGTTTGCGGTTTTCCCACTGATTTAAACTTCTTGTTCATTCTCTCAGATGAGGAAGTTGTTCATGAAAACAGTGGTTTTGCCTCGTTTTTGGTAAAAGGAGGCATGTTTGGATTTTTCTGTTTTAAAGGTCCAGTGTTTCATTTTTTGGAGGATCTATTGACAGAAATGCAATGTAATATACATTAATATGTCTTCAGAGGTGCATAAAATGAGATATTTCTTTCTACATACACCGTGGGTACCCTTGCATGGAATTCACCATGTTGTTTCTATATCTGTGTATTGTAAACACATTATCTCCTTCAGCAAAGCGAAAACTTGACGACATTTTAGCTCTGCGTTTTGGTATTTGTGCAGCTGTCAATAGACTAGTTTTGGGCTTGTTTTGATTGGCCATTGGGATAGATTATCAGATCTGGCAACCTTGCCACAAAAGTGGCAAAACTTTTTTCTGCCATTTTTTTTCATGTAATGCATATAGTAAATGCAATCTCACACTTATGCTTTATATTTCAAAAAAGAAATTCATGTTGGATTGACATCCAGGTGAACAAGCAGAATTTGTATTTTTGTGTGAAATCTTGCAAGAATGGGTGTGTCCACTGGGTGGGCGNAAACCAGCTATAGATCAAAAAGACTGTTTTGGGCTGATTTAAGGTGTTTATTTTTCAGAAGGGATATTTTCCTCCTCCTTTCTTATCTGCTGTTCTTGCTTTCCGCCTGTCCGGTTTCACGGTGTCTTACCTCATCCATGTCCTCCCTTGTGGTGTGGAGAAAGCGACAGAATTAGTTCCTTGGTTCAATTTTTAATGCGTGGGGGGGAAGAAAGTTTAGACGCCCTTGAAGCCTTTGTTTAGTGATTAGCGCTCCTGCAGAAACCACACACTGCCTCTGGGGGGATTTACGCTTGTGTCATGCTAATATTTCCTTCTCTCTATTTTCTTCACACCTTCTCCTACACGCTAATAAATGTTTCCCCCTGAAGGGGAAGGTAGGGAACGAAAGTGAGGAAAAAGTGAACAGAGGGCGAGTCACAGCTTCAACGGTCTGATATGCAGAGACACAGGAAGTGAGACACGCACAGCTTGCTGGAACTCACAAACTCCTCTCGTATTGGCAAGATGTGAGGGAGCGAATAGATAGAAAAGCCGCTGTTTTCTCACACTCGTATCACGATTCGCACATGCACCGTAATCCTGATACGAGGCTTAAAGCTGAGCAGATCTCCATATGCATGTGCTACGGCAGTTCGGCTGAATAATTCATAGCGTTTACAGTCATACACGCCGTGTTAAACTTACTAGTGTTTCGTGCAGATTTGTCAGAGCTGATGGTATTCCACCTGAGGGGCTTACAGAGACTCCCGTAGTACGGGCTGGCTGGAAATTGTGGTTAAGCAAGTTAAAGGAATAGTAAAAAAAAAAAAATGTTTTCATATCAGTCTTTCAAACCTCTTTGACATTCTTCCATTTAGTCCAGACAAACCAGGGTCGCCATGTTTGCGGTTTTCCCACTGATTTAAACTTCTTGTTCATTCTCTCAGATGAGGAAGTTGTTCATGAAAACAGTGGTTTTGCCTCGTTTTTGGTAAAAGGAGGCATGTTTGGATTTTTCTGTTTTAAAGGTCCAGTGTTTCATTTTTTGGAGGATCTATTGACAGAAATGCAATGTAAATCATCGATACATTTAACATCTATGTCTTCAGAGGTGCATAAAATGAGATATTTCTTTCTACATACAACCGTGGAGTCCCTTGCCATGAATTAGTGTTGTTTTTGGCGGCCTGTTTTAATTTTAGTTTTAGTCTAGTCTTTGTGTCAAGCTGTCATTTTAGTTTTTATTAGTTTTAGTCACGTTCATACACTTTTTAGTCTAGTCAAGTTTCAGTCGACTAAAAGTCTGAGCATTTTAGTCTTATTTTAAGTCAGAATTATCCATGACTATTTTCGTCTAGTTTTAGTCGACGAAAACTGATGACATTTTAGTCTAGTTTTAGTCAATGAAAATTGTATTTTAGTCTCTTTTTAGTAATGCAATTCTATGTAACCCAGTCAGTATAAGTACCTAGTAGTATAGACGAAACCAAAATTTTATTTTAGCCAAACCCATTTCAAACAAGGTTATCTTATTCCAGACACGGAAGACGTCTGATTTGAATTTACGGCCATCGGTAGGGGTGGGAATCTCTAGGCACGTCACGATGCGATTCGATTACGATTCAGAGGGCGAATGTGATGATAAAACAATTCTCGATGCATCTTTTTCACTATACAAATTTTCTTTTTCTCGCTGTGTGTAGCATTTGTCATAACCCAGACCGATTTTACTTCCAATATACCTTTATTAATAAAACAAATGGAAGTGATTTGGCAAGTCAACTGGAAGGTTACATTTGCCAGCATTGCAAAGAACCAACAGGAGAAGAGTAGTGCCCTCAGTGCCCTGTAGTAGCATACAGAATGCAGTAAATTAATGCAGACTTTTTTTGCACATAGTACTGGAGCTAGAGAGGTTTAACAGTTATTATAGTTCACTAAAGTATTTTTTGTCGGAGTGTTCAATTTAACGGGACTTTTATTTTGACGGGTCTTTGGTTAGACGCTTGAGTTTTTCGTGTTTGCATAGCTTCACTCAAACAGTAAACGCTCGTAAAATAAACTCAGAGCAACTCTGGAGATGAAGTTCTTGTGTTCATATCCTCATACAGTGCAGACGCAGATAAATCCTCGACCATCACTCGTGTTGTAGTGTTAAACTGTGCACATAATTCATTCAGACACGCAGAACAGCCAGACGACATTTAACTAACAGGATTCCGCCATCAGACTAAAAACGTTATAACATTTCGTCTCGTTGTTTGGTCAACGACAATGAAGAGACATTTTAGCATAGTTTTTATTTTGTAAACCACATTTAGTCTCGTTTTTATTCGTCAACAATATTGCATTGTACATTTAATTATAGTCATCGTCACATGACCAGCATTTACGTTGCGTCTCGTCTCGTTTTCGTCACGTGATAAAGGTTCGTTGACGACCATATTTGTCATAATTTTCGTTGACGAAAGCAACACTATCAGTGAGATTTCAATCATGCTCCTGTCGTATTGTAAACATCGTTATCCTTGCAGTCAAAGAGCGAAATTGCACTTTGCCTGCGTGTTGGTATTGGTAGGCTGTGATAGCGTTTTTGGGCTTGTTTTGATTGGCCATTGGGATAGATTATCAGATCTGGCAACCTGGCCACAAAAGTGACTTTTTTCTGCCATTTTTTTCATATAATGCATATAGTAAATGCAATCTCACACTTATGCTTTATATTTCAAAAAAGAAATTCATGTTGGATTGACATCCAGGTGAACAAGCAGAATTTGTATTTTTGTGTGAAATCTTGCAAGAATGGGTGTGTCCACTGGGTGGGCGGGGTGTCAGGATAAAGCATGTTAGCCTGCCATTAAAGGAAAATAAACTTTTGTATGCGTTCTGTGTAATATCCCTTAACACTGTGTTTCAGTGGCAATAGTAATTAAACGGTACACGAACAATTGTAATATGAGTGTGCAGTGTAATTGTAGAGCTGGGGGCGGGGCCACACAACGGCTATTATATAACACCTCAGAGAACCTCCAAATGTGGCGGAAGGGGCCTGAAGAGTGTGACACCCTTGGCCCACAGTTCCTGATCACAGCTATTACTGAGCTCTTGCAACCCCTGCTATTTCCTCACACCTTCTCATTATCAGGCCTGCTTTTCCCCACGCCCCGCTCACATTTTCGTGTGGGCTCCTAATTAATGTACTCTGACACTTTTCAACGTCGATTTCTTTTTGCTTACATGGCCCGTCTCTCGTAGCTTTCCTCTTCGTTATGTTCGTGAACCTCGAAAAAACTTCAAATGTGCCAATTGTGTGTGCATCTCATCCCAGTGGCAGTCCCAAAGAGGCATATGGCTGTCATCCAGCATACAGCTGGAGTCCTTGAAGACTGGCGCTGTAGCACAGGCCTCGGGGATAGCAGCCCACTATTTCAAAGAGGCTCTGCGAAAAGGAAAGGGAAAGGGAATGAGTCCTTTTCTCAGTCTGAGTTTTTTACTGAGAGAATATGCAAGCCATCTCACTATACCAAAGCCAGGCGGCTGAAGTTTTTATTTTTATTTTACAAAGTATGTAATCGTAGTTGCATGCAACGTTATTTCTCCGAGAACTTTCTCGCGCTCCTTAACTTATTAAATCTGCTCAAATTTTTTCAACCCCCAGAGATGAAAAGCAAAATAAGAGAGCGTAAGAAAGGGAGTACGTATAAGCGGCGGTTATCTTTTCCGTTTTCCGCCTCTGTCTTTTTTGTGGGTGAAAAATTCTTTCATCTTTTTAAGGAAACAAAGGACAGCTCTTTATCGAGGCATTATCGCGGGCTGCAGTTGGGTTTAGGAGACGTGCCATGAGAAACGGGTCATCGCACCCTTCTGAAGGCCAAAAGGGCTTTACTGATGAGCACGATCTCATCTTCTTCCAGCTCGGCGCTTAGAACGCGCAGATGGAGAGGTGTTGGGAGAGGAGATCTGGAGGAAAGGCCCGCTTTCAAGGCCTGCAAAATTAGGCAGAGATCCACTGTTTACAAGCTTACGTGCCAGTTCGGGGCGTATTTTAAGCTTTCCTTCTCGGCAGAGAAATCAATAGCCCTGTTCCAGTGGAAACATTCCCTTTGAAGAGTTTCCACTGTAGGACATTTTTAGATCAGCAGAGGAACACAGTATTCGTGATGGTAACCTGCTTGCTTCCCACTTGTGTTTTTATTTTGTACTTAGAGTGGGTACATGTATGGGTTTAGAAAGGATATGTGTGTGTGGTGGAGAAGGAAACGTGCTTGGCAGCACGAAATGCGTCTTTTGATGCGCGCTTAGCTTGATATGGGTTTGATATGCCTTCCTTCTTCTCCCAGGCTGCAGCTTTCAGATGCGGGGAGAGATCTAATGGAGTTGCCAGGAAGAGGTTAGATAGGGGTTGCGTTCCAATCTAGCACCGTCCCAAGCCATTCACTAAATCCCAGAATCTGGGGGCGTATGAGAATCTGCTAGACAGATCCGAGTTTCGTGCGTCAATACTGAAAATAGACAATTACTAAATCATTTAATGGACACAATACATCTTAAGTCCTACTTAGTGTGCTAGCAATCATGGGTTGTGACTAATTTTGAACGCAATTTTGCTAATGCTAATCTGCACATTAGAGTTACAATAAACAATACGTCTTAGCATGTGCTTTGTAAATTTTACACGGGGAAGTAAATGGAATGTAGGATTCTGGGCAGTGTGACCACACCTGAGGGTTTGGCTAATCTTGTAGGTATCTTGTAAGGCAGCATAATTAGATTTCCTACTTTTAGGCGCCCTAGGCAGCTCACTAGATTTTAGAACAAAGCACCAAAGCATATCTCCTTTCTAGAACTTCAAACCACGACATTCATTTGTTCTCCTGTATTATTTTGTGCTTATTTGTCCCCATCATATTGGAAAAGAAAGTTATTTTGATTTATCTGAAGACTGCAAGATGCCTGATTGTGTGCGATATTAAATGTATCAGTGCGCGCCTGTAATATTTTTTGAGTACGATGACATCTAATCCAGGAATAAATGTCACTGCCGTGACAGCACCGTAGGAAGCACAGGTAGGGGGCGCTTACACACACACGGCACGCACTTAAAATAACACAGAGGAGGAGGGATGCCATAAACACACTCATCTAACTTATATGTACACATGTACAAAGGCAAGCAAACAAACAAACGAGCATCACCTACACACTAGCCCACACAAACCAACAAGCACCTGCAAACATTTACTGTCACCCTGTCATTTTTACCTCTCTCACAGTACTTGAGTGAACCTGACGTGCTGCCCTTTATGTTGACGTGTCTTTATCTTAGTGCGAAAGTGCAAACACATCACATTTAATCTTCTACCATTTCGCCACACCTAGCCCCCTAAACCCAAAGCATACAAATGTGCGGTGCTTTGTTTATTTTTAATTTAAAGGAATAGCGCACCCAGAAATCAGGTCAACATTTGCACACTCCCATGTTTTTGTTTCAAACCCATGCAAAGTGCAAAAAGAGATTTTTGCCGGTACACTGCTGACCTACTTCCACTCTCTCTCTCTGTGAGCATCAGAAGCAGTCTTGTTCTCAGTCCCCCCCAACCCTCTGTCTGCTAACTGCAGCGGTTAATGAACTTACAGTGGAGCTGCCGTGACACCACTGAGAGTCCCAGCGACTTTCTCTCATGTTCATATTTCATATCTGCGCTGTAACCCAGCGCACTGAATTATTAACTAAAGCACTCCCTTTTCTGCCATGATGCTTTGTGTTTTCCTTTGTGTCTTGTCTCTCTTTTTTGCAGTCTGTGAGCCGTTGAGAGAGGTTCGGTAGCGATGCATGAAATGAGATGTAGGTAGTTAGTGTTCTGATTGGACGGTCAAATGAAGCTGCGTGTTTGGGGCTACAAAGCGTGGAGCCCCGCGCGGATGCTTATCTGTGCAGCAACTGGTTCTTAGGACATTATCCCAGACCATCAGGCATTATGGGTAGAGAAAAAACAAGAGAATGGGTCCAAGTGAAATGTTGCGTTTTGAGTCAGAAACTAGTGAATTAACTCTTGGTTAAATTGAAGTCACGTACGTGCGAAGTTTAAAGTATGGCAGCACATTTGAATGGAGGGGTAAATTTTTGAATTATTATTGTTTGAACAGAAAACAAGAGATTTTTTGTCTTGTTTCTGTTCTCTACAGATAGACCCTTTAAAATCCCACAATTACTGTGACTTAGAAGTTAAGTTTGTCGTATTAAGCTCCAGCAGTGTGTACTGTATGTGGTTAAATTTGACAAAAGAAAATTGATCCTCCCACCTAAATTCTTTCTACAAGTCCTCTCTTTCCTTCTCTCCCTACTTTCTCTCATCTGTATGGTAACTCGTGTCTCTGAACTTTTTGGAGCAGATCTCAACCTGGAGAGCCCCTGCCTGAAGAAGATCTGCGAGTTCAGAGCAGCGTGCGTGGTGAAGAACGGTGCGGCCGTGTGCGAGTGCTCGGATGCGTGTCAACAGGACCAAGACCCCGTTTGCGGCAATGACGGGCACACGTACAGCAGCTCATGCCAAATGAAGGCCATGGGATGCGCCCTACAGAAACAAATACAGATTCAGCACAAAGGACCGTGTGGTGAGTACACACATTGGTGCCACTCACTCCCTCGTTGTTTTTCATCTCGTCCACCCCCTGCACTTAAGCACTCCAACGATATTTCGAGAGAGGGCTGTAATTTTCCTCCTCCACGACCTTTTTTTGAAAGATGCACTTAAGTTAGAATTAAAGGGGGCAGCATTCTTCACGGTAATTGTTTGCATGACTCATGATTTTTTTTGTCTGCCTTTGTAAGCGCGCTCCAGATAAGTCTGTGGAGAAGCCCGCTCTCCCTCACATATTTGTGTGTATTCCTCACAAAAGGCTTGTAAATCATTTTTTGCTGCCTGTCTTTTGTGTGTTCACTTGGGAGAGGAATATTAAGTGGACTTTCTCGTGGATCTCAGCTAAACCTGCCTGTCTATTTCGCCGTCGACTTAAGTTCAGAGAGCGCGGAGTGAGGCTTTTGTGTTGACGTTTTAAAGAAGTGTGATGCGCTCGCAGTGGCAGATTTTGAGCATGTGTGGATGGAGTCTTTGAAATGGATGCTGGGGGGTCATTTGGTAGCGGCAGGATTCATCTCGGAAAAGAGCGCCGCAGGATAGAGTTGCTCTTTATTGCAGTTCCGCCCATCACACGGTATATGTTGCCAGATAGTAAATGGCATATGATGCCGATATCGCTCTCCGCAGACGCTTCTGGAACATCAGCTTAACTACCCACAGAGCCACACGAAATAGGCTTGGGTGGGTCCGATTAGAAGCAATCGAGATGAACGCTATATTAAACTTAAAGGGATAGTTCACCCAAAAATGAAAATTCTGTCATCTTTTATTCACCCTCAGGTCATTTCAACCTGTATGGAACACAAAAGAACATATTTAGAAGAATGTTGGTAACCAGTGGTGTAGTCTAGTTTTTTGTAGTGAGTATACTCTGATTCCCCCCAGCCTACTCACCCATCCCAGATCGACACCCCATGAGCACCACCACACTCACAAATGCATAGAGTATGTCTCTATATGTAATCAACAGCATTCTGAAAGATTTATTGTTAGATTTTAATAGCCAATGACAGCTGGGGGGACTTGCTGGTTTTGTTAATCACTGTCTAGTGTCTAACTCAGCCAGTTAAGAGTTAATTTAGCCTTAGATGGTATATGTATACAATCCCTGAAGCACAGGTTTTATCAGATGGCAATTTTCAATGTACATTTGTGATCCATGTGAAAACCCAGCTATAAAGTCATTTATTTGTGATATGCTAATTCTACACAAACATACCCTGCTAAAAAATACTATTACATAAATTCTAGTGGTTTCCATTAAAATACCATTATGAACCACAATTTTGTCTATACAAAATTAAAAAAAATGTCTTTGGCATTAACAGGTGTTCTATTGATTCCCATCTGCATCTATTATGTTTTGGGCAGGGTTCTATTATTTTTTCAGCAGGGCCACCAACATAATGTAAAGAATATCCTGTGAAATAATCTTTAGATTTTGATTTAGTTTGACTAAGGCCATGTCAAAGACTTACATTAAATCGTATTGAAAAAAAATGGTTAAAATCAAACTCTGATGCTTGTCACTAATAACTAGATTTTTAGCCTAGTTTTCACACACTGGGTCACACTTATGAGTGCAAGTTGTGCCTGTTATTGACATTGATCATTAACTATAATAATCAACAATGAACATTTTTATCAGTGCAGTTTTATCAAGCACTCTTATAGATTGCTGTCAGTGTCTCTAGCCTGACATTCACAAGGCTGGCCAGGAGTTCTCATCTCTTATCATCTAAAACAATTATGAACATTGTAGAATGTTTTAAAATTCTGCGCAATTGCGACCCCAGGACAATATCGCAAGGGATGGGCTCATTTTTGTGTAACACCTGCTGCAGGCTTACGAAAATACTGAAATAGTGTAGTTTAAATGCTTGCCTTTCATCATCTTTTGTTTCATATCTCCCGGTTGCACCAATGGGCCAGAAGTCCGCGCGTCGCACTTTCCTGATACAAAACGATGTTGTTACGTATCCTCGAGCTTTTTTAAGTGGTTATACAGAAATTCTTGACCTTTTCTAGTGGGTATACGGCGTATACCTGTGTATCACGTAGACTACACCACTGTTGGTAACCGAACAACACTGGCCACCATTGACTTCCATTATATGGACACAAAACCTCAGAGACATTTCTCAATGTGTGTCTTTGTGCAGAAAGTGGACATCTAGATAAAATGACGGTAGCTAGATTTATTAGCCGTTTTTTTTTAAACCAACCATGCCCTTGCCGCATTAGTTTTACAGCACCATTGCTGCGGTCGGCCGCTCACTGAAGCAGTTGTAAATGGAACAGGGCAATAAAGACCGGCCCAAACATCTAATCATACAGAAGGAAGCGTTGTTCAGTTAGAGCCGTGTACACAGCCAAGCTCTCTGCCGCAAGTGTCTTCTATTATTATCTGCATTAATTATCCGGCCCATTCAGACCACCGCTCTGCCTTACTCAGACCCCAGCTGTGTTTGTGTGGATTTGTTCTTGAACGCTTGCATGAGGGTACTGTTTGTAGCAACGTGCCCACGTGAGCACGCAATGCTCTCGGCCAAGTTTCATTTCATTTTCTCTGCCTAGAGGGGAGACCTATAAATGCCCTTATCTTTATAGTTCAGGTGCGGTCTGATAGAGATATGAATGACATTGTTTATTTTTCAGATTTTTTTCACACGTTTGAGTGGCGCCTGACCTTGTCGTGCAACAACGGGGAAGCACGCCGCCGTAATGAAGCGCGTGATAACTGTCCCTCCGAGAGCCGATGCGTATACATTTAAATGCAAGGAAATCAAAGAGTCAGCAGCAAACAGGCAATTTTTACTGGTGATTGAAATGTTAGCGGCCACAGTCGGGAGATATAGGTCACCTGCATGACACTGAGCTGGCGGAAGAAGAAAAATCATCAGGCGGGGAAGAAAGTGAGAGGGCAGTAAATATAAACTTGCAGGAGATGGAGCAGACTATTAGAGCAGGTGCCCTTGCCCAAGCACCAATCGCTGGGGGATTTTTACGGCTATTCACAAAAAAGTGCTGCTGTTCATCCGACATTAAGAATGCACTTCTTCTCTTGTGACCAAAGAGGACAGTTAACCGAACTTCAGAATGGAATAGACAAATATATAGGATCACAGAAAATATAAGGAGACCATTTCAAAATTATTTGCAGTTTTTCTAAATTTACTATTTAAACGTACAGTACATGTTTCAGCAAAATGAACATTTTTGTTCATTCTGTGAACTAGTGACAGCATTTCTCACAAATTTAAAAAGAAAATTTGTTTTTATTTGCATTTATTTGCAGAAAATTGAAACTGGTCAAAATCTTGAAGCTGGTCCGAATCTTGAAGATCTTGAATACTGCGAAGAAAACAAGTTCATATTCATGTTTAAACCACACAATACTAATGTATTTACATGTATTTTAGGATTCATTAAAAAATGACTAGATAATGGAATAAGCCTGTTTTTTTCTTAGCAATCTCTCAGTCTTTCAGGTTGCTGTTGGGTGACTTTGTCATTCCATTCCTTCCCTCTGTATCCTTAAGCATTATGCTTAATGGATGATCATATGTTTTGCACCATCGTCTGCTGAGTCCATGAACTCACAGACACAGGTTGCAACCGATAAAGAAACACCTTTATCAAGACGCATCTGATAAAGGACGATACCTGCGCCCAGGAGAATGTGATTTATTGCCCTGCATCGAACTGTCACGATAAAGCGCTTTTAGGCGGCGGCTGGGCAGCACGCTGAACCGCTTGTAATAAGCCGACCGAGCGCTCAAGCCCTGAGGCTGACCGAGCGAAGACGAGGTCACTTTATTAATGCGTAATAAACAGGATGGTAGATGAGAGAGGAGAGATTTATGTATTAGGACCTCTCTCCATTAACAGTAAATCAGCTGTTGTTATTACCCCAGCACTAATTGAATGTGATAGCAGTTGCTCTAATGCAATCCCGCAGGTGTAATTGTCATTGGCCGTGCTTCCTCCCTGCCTGTTGGAAGCACATTTTGTTTTACTGATTAATTGGGCTTTCAGAAATCATAGCGAGATATCTAATATACGGCAGGAGGAGACCCACGGCTGAATTGATGGGATGGGAGGGTAGCTGGGTGAGAAAATGTGGTCTAGTGGAATCGGTGGTGTTGGCTGGTGTTTTTTTAGACTACTTAAGCAAACATTACTGAATAAAAGTAGTAATAAATCCTGTTTTAATGCAAAAATGTTGAAATGCAATATCATTATCGGCATATTTTTAATTACATTTTACGAAAATCTGATCGAATATAAATGACCCAACACCAGTGTCATGCAAGCATGTAAACACAGCAGCGTCTCTCTCATATGTACATGACGATGAGAAGAAGGATGCTTTAGCCCAGAATTTGCGGCGAGATTTGAGAAAAGCGGATAGGCGGACGGGGAGCTGAGGCTGATGGTGGAATCTGCATCTCGAATCTCTTCACTGACGTCACACTTTCATTTCAGCGGATGAGTCCTGCACCAACTGCTCATTTGGTGCGATCTGCGACACTCAGACTGGCCGCTGCGTTTGCCCCAAAGGCTGTTTGGAGATGCGACAGCCGGTGTGTGGCAGCGACGGGTTGACGTACGACAACGAATGCAAGCTGAACGTGAAAGCCTGCACTAATCAGCTGGATCTGAAAGTGGTGGCCTATGGAGAATGCAGTGAGTACACAAAACGCCAGCCAGTCGGGGTTGTGCGCTCATCAGAATTGAATTGAGATTACCTTTTAAATTCTGATTCAACGTCTTAATTTGATTTCAATTTGATGTGAGGTAGCAAACAAGATGCTGAAATTCAATGGCATTTCTATGTAAGTAAGTAAGGTTAAACCTATGATATCCATGGTGTTAAATGTGTGCTCTTTATATTTATAGTAATAATAAAATTTTTTATTAAAACTTAATTATTTATTATATTTTTATAGACCGTGATGGAAAACACTTTACAGATCAACAATTTTACAGAACTAGCCTTATGTGTTAATTCTTCACTATGGAACCAATAAACGTGAAACTTAATGCATAAGATGAACAACTTAGGCCCAGGTTAAGGCTTAAGGCTAGTCCCAGACTAAAATGAATGTGTGAACGGTCTTAACTGAATATAAAACATATTAGTACCCTTGTTTTGTCTCGAGATGTACACCAGTAATGTATTCTTCTAAGGCATTTTTATAAAAGCGACATAAATATCTTAATTTAACTAAGGCATAGTCCTGCCTTAAGCTAAATTGTGTCTGTGAAACCGGGCCTTAGAGTTGATCTCTTCATACTTGTTTTGTAGTTGGTTTGGACTAAAGAAAGTCTGTTATGTAAATGTGTCAAACTTAATTGAATTCTTCTTCCTGTCATTCTAGTTTAAATTCTAATTCAGCATCCTGTCACCAGTTCAATTGAAATTCCAACTCGTGAATGAAAAGAAAGCCAATTCTTAATTTCTGAATTCTGCGCAACCCTGAAATCAGTCCAGCTATCATCGTCATACATGTCCATGCATTCACCAGTTTGATTTTGTCAAAAAACGATACATATAACCATGCAATCGGTCTTCTTGTCTAAACACAAGAAACTGTTTTAGCACTCTTTCCAAATCATGTTATGCACTTTTCGTTGTTCCACATGCACAACTGAATTCTACAGTTCTTGTGGTTTACAAACCTATGTGAATGTGTTCAAGAGAAGGCGTTTGTGGGAGTAAACATGTTTCTTGTGTCTTTCTGTTTGTATCTCAATGTTCCTGTCCTGTGATTTGTGTATGTGATCAGAAACCTGTGGCAGCACTGTTTGTAGCTGGGGAGCGCGGTGCGTGCAGAACAAGTGTGAATGTCAGGAGTGCACGGGTCAGCCGGTTAAACCCGTGTGCGGCAGCGACGGCACCACCTACAACAACGACTGTGACCTGCGCTTGGCTTCCTGCAAGAAACAGAGGAAAATAGAAGTGGCCAAACCTGGCGTCTGTGATGAAGGTGAGCTCTAGCGCTTAATGCTTCACTTTAACAATGAAAATGATTCACCAAATGTGACAACCAGAAAGCATTCTGATACTTGAATGCATTCAAATTGCCTTAATTATAAACAATACAGTATATTTTGATATAGTACAAAGACATCCATGTGTTTTAAGAAGTGGCTTAATTATCTAAACACCCAGTATGAGATATGACAATTGGAGATCAGACCTCCCTGATACTTCTTCATTTGTGCACAGTTGCAGTTCTGCTCAGGGCTAGCCGAGTTAATGCGTTTGCTCAAAACAGTTTATTGCAGCCAATTTAACCTCCTTGCATTGACTGCACTTAGTGACCTGTCATACAATATGTGGAGCATGAAACACAGCCATCAGTATGTGCCCTGCGCTCTCTGTATTTTCTTCTTTGTTGCTGTATTGTGATGTCATGTCTCACTCGTGTCATTCTTCGCAGCCTGTTGGCTAGTAATGAATCACATTTTCCCCCCTCAAAGTCTAAACAGAACATTCTGTACAGTGTTTTCTGTGAGGAAAGGGCCAGAGGGAACTGGGTCCAGTCAAAAGATTCTGCCCAAAGGCCAATGGCTCGTGCTTTGTCAGTTTTATTTTCAGTCCAGTGCTATGACCCAGCTGTAGCATTTGGCCCTGGGCTGCAGATATATTTGAGGAAAAGAAAAATGATCGATACTGTTGATGATACTAAGTTTAACTGTTATAAAAAGAGAGCTGTTTTGTCAAGCTCAGTTATAACTTTCAAATGGTAGATTTTATTGAAACACCCCAACCATCTCCACTCTGATTTTTATCAAAGAAAATAGATATAAAATAACAACATATTAATTATTGAAAGATTGTATGTATAAAATAATGACGTATAGATTATAGAAAGATTAAATATATGAAATAATTACATATAATTTTTAGAAATATTTTATATTTTAAATAATGATATATATATTATAGAAACATTCTAGATATTAAATAATGACATATCGATTATTGAAAGATTATAGGTATTAAATAATGACATTTAGATTATAGAAAGATTATAGATATTAAATGATAATTATAACATGCTACAGTTTTATTACTGTGAGTGGGTAAAAACTCAATATGAGAAAAAGAGCCAATCATCAATCATTAAAGATGGTCCTCATGCACTTGCATAGTAGCTGAAAATTTTTTTTCTGAGTTTAAGTAACTCAATTTATGCTACAGTTGCTGTTAGATTTAATATTTGGTCTAAATGTTGTGTTGTTTTATTGTGAACATAGCAAGCACTTGGTGTTGTATGACTGAAATAGCTGCACAAAGACATAACAAATATGGCTGCCAAGTGGGCCCCTTAAAGGGACTTTTGGTTTGACATTTGCATGTTGCTGAGTTAGCAGTGTCAAACTACAAGCATAAAAATACACAGCATGCACAAGTATTGGGTAAAATCGTTTTAAAAATAACATTTCAATTACACTGAACTGCCATTTTGAATTGGTGCTGTCACTAAGCTCGACACAGTGAATTATGGGATTGCCTTCCTCACAAAAGAACAAATGTGATGATGCAGTATAACTTGTGTACAAGAAGGAGCCTTAGAAGTCAGCGTTATTGCATCTTTATATCAGGAGAGCCCTTAAAATGCTACCCCTGTAGACAGCTCACTTCCTTGAACAGAGCAATAGTGTCCAAATGAAACATTTTCTTACTGGGGCTTAAGGGGGGTGATTAATTCATTTATTTAGACTTGCCTTAAAACGCATGTTCATTAGTCATAAGAACAAAATGCCAACACTCTCTCACTCTCTTATTCGAAGGTTATGAAAAACGACAGTCTTCCCTGCATTTGGCCGTAGCAGTGAATTTATCACCTGTTTAATTTCACACTCTGCTAGTCTGAAGCAAGACTCATTGTAGACACCGACAAAGCGACAGAAGCCGAGCCGAGGATCACCTTGGGGCCACGGCCCCTTTTTAATTGAGTGTACGTTTACTAAATAGGATTATGCATTGAAAATATCAACGGAACACACCCCAATAAGCTTTAAAGCATCGGTCCGTGAGCTTGATCTCCTGCTGGAGGAGGATTTGAGAGGGGTGAACAGGAGAGAGAGAGTGTGCAGCCATCCATTACACACAGGTATCTTCTCATAAAGAACGTCCCTCAGCTCTGCAGGTGACCGGGATGCCCTATTGCTCTTGTATGTTGGCAGCGTTACGATTACTCTTAAGCGACTCATTCAATAGTGCCCATCTGCAGGGTGACAAATTACAAATAAACCAAAAAAACGACAAAAAAACAGCCGGCCAACCACAAAGGCCGAAGAGATGTGTGTGCGCCCGTAGTGTGAGATACAGAGGTCAACAACTTGTGATGAATGTGAATGTTGACTCTCTAGGGGAGAAATGAAAAAACGGGAGGCGTAGAGGATGTGCTCTCGTGTGTGTGCCGAACTGAAGTGTGACATTTAGAAGGTCTCTGTGTGTTTTCACTGGAGTTATGCATTCACAGTGAGGCATCCCAGCCACCTGCAACAAACTAGCAGTAAACTCTGAAGGTCACCGTCCTCTTCCTGTCTTCCGCCTGACATTTTTCCCTCTCGTTTCTCCCATCTATCTCAGAAAACCCTCTCACCCCTTGATGGGCCATCTGTTTTTTTGTTTTTTTTGCTGGACTGTCTCTGTTTACCCACTTTGCTTTCACTCAGCCCAGCTCTATGTTCTTTTAGTTTAGCTCTTCATCTTAATGGACAACCCATGGCTAAATGGACCCTCGTAAGTACATGATTTAGTTAAAGAGACGGGAAGGGACTTTGAGGACAGCTGATGCGTGCATCTTGGTGTTGACTAATTGAAAGGCTGGCGTGCTGCACGGGTGGTGGTGACATCAAAGGACAGAAACTAATTAGCACCTCCTCCCCACCACCACCCACATCTACTCGCATGTACAGGTTTTATTTATTCACCTTTTTCCGTTGAGTTTATTTCTGCCGGCGCACGAACGCTAATGCTAATGCGTTTCATCTCTTGCTTAGCTTGCACAATTGGGCTTAGGTGGCCCAGAGAGTCTCGTGTGTGGAAATGATTACCGGTTCTGCTCAGTGGTCAGGCTTATGAGAGTTTGGAGGCATATTATTTACTACATCAGTGATGAGGAGGACAATTGGATAGTTTATTCAATTCTTTCATCATTTAGTCACCCTCAGTTTATTTGTTCTGCAGAACACAAAAGATATTTGGAAGAACGTTGGTAGCCAAACAACATTGGCCCTCATTGACTTCCATTGTATGAACACACAGAACAAAGAGTCATATACCAATTTTGAATGAAATAAGGGTGAACAAATGATGACAGAATTGTTATTTTTGCGTGACTGTCCCTTTAACACCGTATGTTGCGCCTCAATAATGATGGTAAGAAAAGAAACCTTTTAATAATCAGTCAAAACGCTACATTATTTCCCCTCGGAGTCTCTTGGCTGATCTTAACAAGACTTTGCCCCAAGGCGTGAATTCGGCTCGGCTCACATTAAGCAAAATATCGCATCTCTGCACATCACTTCTGAGGATGGCTAATGCTGTGAAGCAGAAAGCTGCTGTTTGGAGCGAGTCTATATCAATGTGGCCAGGTCTTCAGGCTCCAGTGCTTCCATTGTTTTCAGGCTGGGGCTAATGAAACGAATGGCCTCCCCGAGTATCGACCCTAGGAGGGCTGTCAGTGCGGATCCTTGATAAGACGTATGTTAGGGCTGACCAACCCCTAGCAAACCTTTATGGTGACCAGCTCCATAATCTGCTTAAGACGATGTTTTAGGCTAAATGGCATTTCCACAATCGATTTACCCATCGGGTTACCCTTCCCTCCTGTGTTTGTGACGAAAGAGGTGCGTTTAGCTCCTGATGGTGAACTGGGAAAGAGCATCCACTAGCGTTTTTGGGTGTTTTGTAAATAATTAGTAGTTTACTTTATTATTTTATGCAGATTTATGAAGGATTGTGTTTTTAATGCATTAAAATTAAAGTGATAGTACACATTAGTACACCCAAAAATTTAAATTCTGTCATCATTTACTCACCCCTTGTTGTTTTAAACCTGTATGAGGCAGTGTTCACACTCGACTTCTTTTTTGACGAGAAAAAGTTGACAGTGGCGCTTTTTTAGTTTAAAAAAATGCTCGCAGTGTTGTGGTTACAAATAGCAGCCGGCAAAGTTCAAGAAAAGCATTTGTGCACGAAGGCAGCTTAGAGAGACAGGCTTCATAGGCAGAGTAACGGAATTCTATTTGAATTATAAACAGAGAGCGTCTTTGCAATAACCAATCACATCTTTAAAAACTACAATACTAATTTCTCGCTAGAAATGCAATCAGAAGTTATTGAAAGTGAAAATGAAACTTACATTTATACAAAACTATGCTCCAACGGGCGTTTCGGCAGCCATTTAATTTTTTCGAGCTTGAGCCTTCTCGGCCGATCACGTTCCTCGCATGTTGTTATGGAAACGGCAAGTCTCTGTCATTGGTTTGCTGTGAAAAAGGTGCTTGACATAGGGGGTTTTTACAGAAAAATGTAACTTTTTTCAACCTCAAAAGACTCTGAGCTGCAGAAAAGACGTTGGCGCTGACGTCTAAAAAAACGCTCAGGACTTTTTTGAAAGCTCCATAGGATTATAATGTAAAACAGACGCTAGCAGTGAAGTGTCAACACGGGCTGACTTTCTTTCGTCTGCAGAACACAAAATAAGATATTTTGAAGAATGTTGGTAACCATTGACTTGTCATCAGTTTTGTGTCTATACAATAGAAGTCAATGGGTATCGGTTTTTGGCTTATGGCAGAATTTTCCTTTTTTGGGTGAACTGTCCCTTTAAGCTGTGTTCACTCTAATGATAATGATCACAATGATAGCCATCATTTCTATAGTTATTGTTATAGTTGTGGCATAGATAGCTATTCTCTTACATTTAGAGCAATAGTGTACTTGTTGTGAACAGGATTTTGCCATCATGTTTTAGCTACGCCGCGTCCTTCTCTGCTCTTGAATTCTGCAGCCTGTTGATATGTGTACTGTTTACGCCTCAGTTTTACTAAAGTGCTTTCTTGTCTAGAGCTCTTTGACAGCTTTCATTAACAATAAGGGACTCTAATGCTCTGTTACAAAGAGTGGGTACTTTATATCTCCAGTGAGTCTGCTTTGTTGACTAATGAACTTTAATTCTAATTAAATAGGCAAGATAAGAGTGTGTTTAATGAGCCGACTCATCTGCTGAAAAACCCTCACCATTCCCTCACTATAATCCCTAAAGTTTGGATCCTGGAGAGAATCAAGATTTGTCTTTTTCGGCTTTCATACAGCAGCAAATCGAGAAACTATCCCAGAACTTAAAGTGAAGCTAATTGGGCCCAATATAATGATGTGTAATTACTAACATCAAGAATCTTGGCCGTGAAACAGCTCCCTGCATTGATTTCTAGTGTTAGATAACAGATTGTCAGTTATTTCACTTTTAATCGAAGCGTAAGGGACAGTTAGCTGGTGGCACGGTGGTGTCTCCTTTAATTTATTTTGTTATTCACTGGGTATTTTCATAGCTGGTCATTATCTTACGCTTGCAGCAGTGCCTTTGGTTCAATCTTCACACTTAAAGTGAAGAAAATCTCAATATTCACCGCCCCATATGTGCTGAATGTCTAAATACTTTGCCAAACGCTGTCCATTAATTCTTGGCAGTCAAGTTTAAAAAGACGCTTGAGTACCTGGCAATATTTTATATTAGAAGACAATGTGCTGCATACTGATATGCAAATATGGGTTTGAGTGTGGTCCCCAGTGGGCCTGTGTCTTGTTTGTCTTTGCTTCTTGAAACTTCCAAACTTATTCACTGTTCACATAGTAGTTGTGTGTTTCTCTAAATCAATATCAGTGTGATTATCTGTACATTCAAAGTCTTTAAATTGTATAGGTTATTGTATTTGTATAGGTTTTTGTAGGGACCAACATAGAACAGAAGCAGGAGGCCAAACAATGATGTAAAAATATGTAATTTGTGTTTTTGTTTGAACAGATTGTGGGTCGGGAGGCTCAGGTTCAGGGTCCGAGACCTGCGAGCAGGATCGGTGTCGAAGGTACGGCGGGTCATGGGATGACGACACGGAGGATGATCGCTGCATGTGTGACTTCATCTGTCAGGCTGTTCCACGTAATCCGGTATGAAAAATCTATGCGATTTATAAATACACCACCCGTACACTGCCCAGGTCTTGACTTGTTAACATTTGTGCTAAACGTTGTTTATTCCATAAATCATGCTGTGTTAACCTCAACGTAAATATTTGCAGGTGTGTGGCTCAGATGGGAACACGTACGGTAGCGAATGTGAACTCAAGAAGGCCAGGTGCGAGAAGCAAATGGACATTCTGCTCCAAAGCCAAGGCCCCTGTCCAGGTGAGACACGTTCACGTTTTCCTCAGCTAACAGAGGAACTCGGAGGGGTGGATCTTTGTAAAACCATTGCAGAAGGATGCATATTTCCTTTGAGAGTTTGTGTAGACCAGACCGAAAGGCTACCGCTAAGAGAGGAAGAGCGTGGCTATGTGATCAGAGCAGTGTGAGATTCCCTCAGGCTTCAAGCAGAGCTCGACTCCACTCTCGTTCACACACACATACGCTCCATTCTGGTCCTTTATCTAACTCTGAGTTTTCTGCTTCAGAGCCTTTCTGGCCCTCTAGCCAGGCTCAGTCATGCTGCTTCAGTGGCCGTGGAAAATAAATCTTTTTGGAGAACTTTCAACCAGTGCGAGGAGCTTTTGGCATCCGCTTCCCATTGGCTGAGCTTAGATCAATGGAAATCTCATTGGGCCTTCCATTTGATATGCACAGAGTCTCGCCTCACCCATTCTCCGACCTCGTGCCTTTGAGAGCTGACGGGCCTCCAGAGCACCTTGCTGCTTTTTGCTAATTGGAAATTAGGTCTCGGCGACCTCTAGACAACCTTCTACCGAGTCTCCATGTAGCGAAGATCAGAATGCTGAAAGCTGCCTATTTTTTTCTCATCTGACTGAGCTGGATGGGGCACTCAGAGATTTTTCAGCATTTGTACTTATTTAATTTAGTGAGATGCCGTCTAGGCTTTTTTTCCACAATATTGGTAATATTGACGAATAATGATACACTCCAAAAAGCATCTTTCTTATTTGACAGTCATTTGGAAGTAACTGTGTATTGTCTTGGAAAAAGTGCATGTTTATATTAATATTTCATTATAGTACGGAAGATATTTCATCAACGTTTTTTTGGAGGGCTCTTAAAAGAATGACAGACTTATTTTCCTACCATCTTTGATGTCACAGCCGGCTATTTACTTTATTTGCCATGTGCTATAAATTTCAGTAGTGACATGGCAAAGATAGCAGATACCAAATGATACCCAATGGCATACCTCCGGGGATCCCTCAC
Organism: Triplophysa rosa; assembly: GCF_024868665.1. Taxonomy (NCBI): domain Eukaryota; kingdom Metazoa; phylum Chordata; class Actinopteri; order Cypriniformes; family Nemacheilidae; genus Triplophysa; species Triplophysa rosa. The sequence continues at coordinate 9,756,693 of NC_079910.1, read as the reverse complement.
CATTCAGACGAAGGGTACTTCTAATGCACAGCCTTCTCCAAATATGATAGACCTCCTTGAAACTATCACTTACGATGAATGATACTTCGATGAACCTCATTTGAGCTGATTGGCTGAGCCTCGCCCGTGCCATTACCAGCACCTTGTTGTGTCGGGAAGGATTGCGACGCGGAACAAATGGGTGTGGAGGAAAGAAGGTGAAGATCCGCTACGAGAGAGGACAGGATCAAATTAGAAGCACCTTTGTCATAATGGGCTCAGTGCGAAGAGAAGTTTAATGAGGTGTGGACAAAACCCATCTCTGAAGTCACAAAGCGCTATCAGAGGCACGGCGACACATAACCATTATAGTCGGGGACGTGTGCGTTTACCACGGAGGCCCCCTGATTTATAACAGCCTAACCCTCTACTTCAATCTGAAAACTTGCAAACAGCACTCCTAAACCTACCGACTTAAACCCATTCAGTTAAATGGACTAGAGAGAGCTGCAAAAAGTGTGAAAAACTGAGATAAAGCCTGAAACACCGGACATATGCCTTCCGGTTTAACGTTACAGTTAAATACCGCAACAAACTTCCCGTATGCGATCCGGGATGTCGGAATAGCAAAGGTGTAATTAGGTTACATAGCGAGTGGACCGGCATCACTGTGTCCCAATTTACGTTCCTGTGCTTTTGCGTCTGTAAATGCATGGTCCATAAATCTCAGTTTGACATGACGCCGCACGTGTAAACTCGGCTATCAGAGACAAGAACAAATGGAGAGAACAGACCCTAGAGGATAAGTCAAATGTCACCCATCAGACATTCTGCGAAGGGCCCGTTGTTTGTTTCCGCGGCTGGTAATAGCGTAATTTTTTTCTTGAGTTTGAATTGCTGTCTGGAATTGTAAATAGAATTGTTATCAGGCAACCAGATGCAGGCTCTCCCACCTCCGCTCCTTAAGCAATTCTTATTGTGTTGTACTAAATTGCATTTCAGCTTGGATTGTTTGGTTTAATTTGTCTTAAAATAATGCTCTAAATCTCACCATCTGTCTCTCTCTCTCTTACCCGCCCCGGTTTTCTCCTGTCGCCTGTATCTTCTATTCAGATATCGCGGCACCTCTTCCAGAACTTGGTGCCTCTCAGCACTGCAACAAAACGGTTTACGGATGTTGTGAAGACAACAAGACCACCGCCCTGGGTGTCGGACTGGCAGGGTGCCCTAGTGCGTAGTTTACTATTATTTCTTATTGACTCTTTGATGAGTTCTGTTAGTATTCAACTGTTTTGTTTGGATTTGAGTAGTTTTTCTTTAATTCATAACATTTTGCCAGCTAAGCAGATAGGAAGATTTGTGACTATTTCTGTGAGTGCATGTATTATATACAGTATAAATTGTCAAAATTGTTTTCTTCAGGTGTGTGTCAGTGTAATCATTATGGCTCATACGGAGGCACGTGTGACCCTTCCTCTGGCCAGTGCTCCTGTAAACCCGGTGTCGGCGGACTCAAGTGTGACCGCTGCGAACCGGGATTCTGGAACTTCCGAGGCATCGTGACGGAGAACATGATCGGCTGCACACGTACGTTTGAGGGAGTTTTCTGTTAAAGATCTTAAATGTAACTATGTACCGAAATCCAAAGTGACAAATCCTCATTCAACATCCACTAACCTTACAGCCTCTAAAGTGATTTCTGTCAAAACAAGCGTTTCGAATTAAGCCTCTGAGCCACCGAGAAAAATGGGAACTCTGTGAGTGTGCAACGTGGCCCACAGACCAACAACACACTGCTGCGTGTGTTTGTGTGGTGGTACAAAGCCAAGGATAGGAAAAACAAGCATTGATTGAAACGCTTTCTGCCCTGTGCCCGGGGTCCTCTGAGCATTAGCACATTCTGTAGCCTCATTCTTTCTCACCCCAGGGCTTCTTGACCCGGCACTGAACTCCACCAGACTGCGGTCACTGACACAGAGTTGCTGTAGCCGTGGGCCCACGGAGTGGAACTGCTTTAGATTGCCTGTATGAATTTAGTGGATGTTTTTGTTGGGGTGAAATTGAAGAGAAAGAGACAAGGAATCTAATCAAAACTGTTCAACCAGATAAGGCTGACAGCCTGCTGTCTCTCTTGTTCTCTCCATCAGCGTGTAACTGTGATGGAGTGGGTTCGGTTCGTGACGACTGTGAGCAGATGTCAGGGTTGTGCTCCTGTAAGCCTGGAGTTAAGGGCATGAAGTGCAAAGTGTGCCCCGACGGGAGCAAGATGGGAGCAAGTGGATGCGACAAAGGTAACTTTGGGATTTGAATTACTGTAGGACTGAATTCAGTCAGTCAGTCACTCCAAGAGTCCGTGCTTGATGTTGCCAGGTTGTGGTTTTATAAATTATAATTAGGTCTGTTTTTATAATGTCGGGTTGAAATAATGGCATTGGTAAATTATTATCCTCTTAATTAAAAATGTTCTGACAAAAATGACCTAACCCTAACCGCTGTCTTTGAATTTCCATACAAGTTCACTAATCGACTAGTAGGTTTTTTAAGAAGTATTGTGACCCATCACTAGCATAATCTAGAGCAGTAGTTCTCAAACTAGGGGCCCCAAGATGGATCCAGCGGGACCACAGATTTTGTGGCATTTTATGAATTATGTAAATTTATCATAAATTGTATGCAATCAAACATCAGTAAAATAAACCCACCAACCAAAAGATTTATGTTACAGCATTGAATAACTGAAAATGTTTTTGTTTTAATTAAAATTCTAAGTTTATGATTATAAGTCTTTATTTGGGGGGCCGCAAAGCGATGCGCCCTACACAAAGGGGGCCTTACAACGAAAGAGTTTGAGAACCACTAATATAATAGCTAAAAATCTTTTTGTATTTAATTCCTTTGCTGCATAAACCAGCTGTCTGGGTAGCTGGTGATTTCCAACCCAACGTTGGGTCAAAAAGGGACTAACTCAACCGTTAGGTTATAAATTAACCTATGCTAGGTTGTTTCAGCCCAAAATGCTGGGTTGTTTTAACCCACTGTTGGGTCAATATAAACATTTTCTGGGTTAATTTAACCCAACTTCTGGATTGGGTTGGTCTCTTTTTGACCCAACAGAGTGTCGAGTTGACCTGGAAAACAACCAGGTTGATCAGATAACAGGCTGACATATTCTCAGACATCTAATCATTTTGAACATTATTAACCAGTGAGTGGAAAACTATAGGTGTTAGTTCACCCTGTGTGCGACTACTATAATCGAATTAGATCAATGAATTTCAAAGTTTAATCTTCAAATGCACCACAGGACTGACAGTGCAACAGTTCCCCACTGTGTTTAGCTTGGTGTGTAATAGAAAGTGAAGGACTTGATGAACTCTACAATCCCAGAATAGCAGAGCTCATGCAGCGATTCTGCCAGATAAAAGCTGTCACATGCAAGGGGTCCTGCAGTCCTGTATTCTGATGTTAGATGATGTAGTTCTGTGATGGGGAAGCTGGTCCACAGCTCTCCTACTTATGCAAGTCCTTCTGTCAAATGGATTTTTGTGGAGGACATCCTAAAGTTTATATTAAATATGGAGTAACAAAGCGACAAAAAAATCCATTTTGTTTTAGTGAGGTAACTAAAAACGTCAAAATATTCCACAGGACCTGAGGCACCCAAGTCTTGTGATGCGCTGGTGTGCCACTTTGGGGCATCATGTGTTGAGGTGAATGGACAGGCTCACTGTGAATGCCCATCACCAGACTGTGATGAGAAAAAAAAGACCAAGGTGAGCTTGCATAGATCACAGTTCTTTCGCAGTCTGCTACTACACTAACAATGAACCTTCCTCGTTTAATAATGTGTAATGTGTGTGCACAGGTATGTGGTTCTGATGGGATCACCTATGCTGACCAGTGCCAGCTGAGAACCATTGCCTGCCGACAAGACATGGAAATAACTGTGGAGCATTTAGGCCAGTGCAAAGGTGAGATTAGTCTCCATCTTCTTTTGTATTTAGTTATTTTTGCATTTATGCATTTTTATGAAAAGGTTTTTATGAAAAAGTCGAGATTTACTGTGAATTAAAATGACTGGGGGGCACACGTTTCAAACTATCATGAGCTTTAGTGCCAAAAATATTTTTTTATTTAATATTTTTTATTTTATTTTATTTAATATTTTCTTATTTTGTACTGAATGTCCTAAACATAAAACATAAATTTGCTAAAGAAGCATAACTAAATAAGATTATCCTCGATAAATTATCTTTTCTTTTTACCTCATTGGCAAATTGTATATATATTTTTGCATAAATCAAAAAAAGACAGAAAAAGGACAAAATATGTTCTCTGAAAACTTTTGGTTTTGGTGTCTTACATAGTTTTGCTTCTCAAATAATTATTTCAAATATGTTTCAATAATTTACTGATAAAGAAAATTAACTTTTGCAGAATTCTGTACAGGGTTTGCTAGGGTAAACAGAACAAAACAAAATAGGGTCACATGATGTCCAGGTTTGTTGTTTTGAGGAGGAAGGACTGGAGGGCTGATATGGGTGGCATGTGTTCGAGGGAAAAGAAAGCTGCAGATGCGCCCCTGTAGATAGAGCCGTGCTGCCTGGCTCCAGACTGGAGACTTTGAATCCCCTGGAACTGGGCGACATTTGAGCTGTTTGATTTGCATCACCCCTGTGTGGATTAGGGAGAGCTAACTGCACAGTTTGGGGTGGAAGCGCTTGAAATCCCGCTGCTGACGCCCGCTGTCCCGGTGCTGTTGGGAAACAGAGCATCATGTGTAGAGAATAGGGCATCTCTCTCTTTATTCCCAAGTTATCCGTCTCGGTTTATCTGTGCTGGTGTGGGAGTAGGGGACCTGGTAGAAGGCCAAGGTTAGGACTTTCATGTCAGCTGTATGTAAGTAGCAGTATGCCAGCTCACGTCACAGGGCATTCTGCAGGGAGCTAGCTGCTCGGAGATGTGCATGGCATGCGGTGGACATCGCCAGCTGCCTATTCCTGGAGCTGGGCCAGTGGCAGGTGCCAGACATTTTCAACATCAGCTTGCGATGCCACTTGTTCAGTCCTGTTAAAGCCGCATAAGTGATTTGGTTTACACCAGTCGTTCACACAATCTGGCAGATTGCTTGCTGTTTGCGTGTATGTTTGGTACACATTATGGATAATTTGATCATTCTTGTGATAAGTGATCTCGGTTTCATTTATACATTTTAGCATTAATAAATGTATTTGCAAACTGTCCCCTAAAGTTAGAAAATACCATCTAGATCTACAGTAACTATTGTATAACACCACAAACTTGTGTTTTGAGATCATGGGCAGACCGTTATCTTCATCCGCAGAATCTTTAGACAAAGAACCTGTCTTTCTTTTTTCTCTTGGCATTACCTGTCGACACGACCGGAATCCAGCTCCTGTTCTTGGTTTATTTAGGGATCTTGGAGGAAGTAAAGAGGTTAGGTTGGATCTCCACCAGCCTGAGGCGGAACTGGCAACAGCAGCACCATTTATTAATTCCTTCCCCAACATGTGGGGTAAAGCATGCACAGGCTGCAGACTGATCGGCAGCCCTGAGGTACAGTAGAAGGGTTCGAACGCAAGCTCATTTCACGTGTGACTGGGTGTAAATTAGCCGAAAGCCTTCCTGTCTCTACGTATTTCTCTTTTGTTTTCCCACTAAGCTCAGCATCCTCTCTCATCATCGACTCTTTTCTGTGGCAAATGGAGCTGTGGAACACACAGCGCCACAGAACGAGCGAGTTTCTCTGCGTGTTGTCGTCGCGGGCGGCAGATGAGGCAATCAGTAGCGCATCTTGGTACATGACGTGGGGCATTCGAGGTCTTGAATGGCTGAGAAACTTTTGGCACATGGAGAGTCCAAGCCTGGCAGTTCCTTGTGCGCACATATGGTGTCATCACCTGCATATTTGCAGCAAATTGGCAGACTACACATTAGCATATGGCACAAGCGGCTCTGTGCTTAGATTTTCCTGTTTTTGTTCTAAAATGAATTTTTGGGTTCAGAGCAATTTAAGCTTTATCACGAGCATCTGTCACATGCTGTCAGTTACTGCAGAAAATCATTTGGAATAGTCCTTGAGTTTGCAAAAATTAATACAAATCACAATTACAGTGAGGTACCAAAAACGGATGGATGTGGGGAAAGGAATTGTACCTGGATAAACGTTAAAATACACACTGCTTTGAATGTATACTGTAAACATAACGCTAATGTAACGTAGTATTAACGTAACCTGTAGCATGATCAAATTGCTTGCCTCTCATCTGTCCAACGTTATATTCATGTTTTCAACTCATCTAATTAGCATGTAAATCTAATAAATCGTGTCAACAACACCTGAATACACAGAATGCCAGAAAGAGATTTTCGTAAGCAAAGTCCTCCTACAGGAATTATGGAAAATAGTTTATCCACCTAGAACAAAAGAACAGTTCAAACAACTTGATAGCTTTTTGTATTTTATACTATAAAAACGAACGTGTATAAACATTTCAAAAATGCCTTATCCCCATATACTTCTATTATAAGTGCATTATTGTAAATGCATTTTAAGTTAAAGGTCCAGTATATGAAATTTACCAATGGCTCACTCCACCCCTCCCTTCTGAAGCACTACGAAGGCTGACACACAGATGTCATCACGTTTTCGCTTCCTTGCCGAAGGAGATAACGTATTTACTAGAGGTGTAACGATACACTCAGCTCACGATTCAATACATATCTCGATGCTGGGTTCACGATACGATACACATCTCGATATTTTGAACAAAATTAAAAATTCTAATAACATTTATTTTCAAAATATGAATAAATTCAGTAACTTATTTTGTTGCACATACAACTTAATAAAGAATTTTAACATTTTAAGGCTTAACTGAAATTAGAATTAAAATCAGTGTCAATTTTGACAGCAAATTTTGATTTAGTTTTAGTCATAGTCTTTTGACTAAAATGCTATTTAGTTTTATCCCAATTTATCATAGTTTTAGTCTATTTTTAGTCGACGAAATCAACATTATATTAGTCTACTAAAATCTATCTGGATTAACTAATTTAACGTGTCTCTTTGAAGCTGCGCTGTCTTTGCTTGAGACAGTAATGAATGAGAAACATCTTTCAAAAAGACATATTATATAAACTGTATTACATTTCTTCAATCATGCAAATCACAGACTTGTTTTTTAAGCATGTCATTAGATCTTTTAATATACAGTACGTCTCACTTCATCGCTTCTCTGATCGGAATAGCGCTGGTTTCTTTTGGCTTTATGTTGCATATCACGTTATGCAGCAGCTCACGTTAGCGGATAAATTAACATTGGCATTTAAAAACGTTTGTGCTGCCTTTGTAATGAGTTTCGGGGTGACTCGCCTGCAGTCACGCTTCAAGTTTGCTTTGTTTTAACGGCGATTGTGAAGGAAAATATGAAGCTTTGTAAACCACTTGGAGACACAGATTGTGTCTTGTGCTTCCCCTTCTCACAGAGACTTCTCTCTCTACCGCATATGTGAGATATGCACAAGTGACGTGCTGGCGCAGAGTCGGCAGCGTCTTGACCGCTGAACGAATAGAATTAAACATATCATAAAATATCCCCATCTCGCTACGATGCGCATCGTAACATTTTTGCATCGCGAAATATCGAAATACAAAGTATCGTTACACCCCTAGTATTTACGAAACATACTGTAGAGCAGTTTGTCCATTTAGGGCTACTGTAGAAAAGGGGACCTGCAATGTATGTAGACACATCTGAAGACATAGTTATGCATATATTATATTGCATTTCTGTCAATACATCCTCAATAAAATGACAGATGGGACCTTTAACCAGGCATGCTTGAAAAAAAGTAATAATTAGAGCTCTTCCATTTTGAATCTGTATTTATATCCCAACAACTAAGATTAAGATGAGCAACAGGCCATTTCGCTGTATTTCACAGACAGACGGACCATGTGCTGCTGGAGTCTCATCAAATCACATCTGCTTGTTTTTACAAACCGAAGGACGCGCTGAAATTATTTTCTGCGATAATCATCAGCATCACAGATGCTGTTTATGTTGCTTAACTTGTTTTGAACTTTGGAACATTCTTTTAATCTTTTTTACCACTCTCCAGCTCCCGTTATTTTTGTAAACGCCTTATTTAGTTGGTTTTCATCCATTTATTCCTCTGTCGTTTTCCCAGCCAGAATACTCACACGCACACTCGTGCGTAAGCCATCTTAATAACAGCCTTTCAAAAAGTAACTATATGGCTATGGTTGCTGAAAATGACAATGATTTTTGCATCTCCTAATTGTGCAGCTTGCCTCTCTGAAAAGCAAATGGAGCGTTAAACATGATTAAAGCGAGCTTCCACTCAGCTGCTCCCGCTGCCGGTTGCGCTCTTTCCGTGTGTGCCTTTGTGTCACAAAACTCAGAGCTCGATGAGCGACTGGAGCTCTGCACCCCGGATCTCTCTTTCCCTTGGAGCCAACGCTAGGCTGGGCTCCTGAATGACAGGTGCAGCCAGTTGAAAAAAGAAAACGTGTGCCGTGACACACACTGATAGCATCGCAGTACTCTTTCACAAAGCTTCCCGTATCTACTCTCTCTCTCCTCCACTCCTGATAGATGTAGTATTTCTGTAAGGTATCACATTTCACACCCCGTCAGCTACTCGCTGTTTGAATGCAAGATGATTAGCATGTAATTAAGAGCCTACGCTAGCATGTTAACGTGTTCCCAACCAAGCACTGTTAGAATGTACATAGGGGATTCGCAAGAGTTTAGCAGAAGGTTGTGTATTATCACCAGTTGCCTTTGTTGGTCCCCTTGTCCCTTTTGTAGCGAGGTTAAATTTGGCTAAAAAGTCTTTAACAGGTTAAAGGTTTATTCACGCTAAGAACGATAACAATAAAGTTAGTTTTAAAAAGTGAATCTCAGCTTAAAAGAATAGTGGGATCTACATTACAACAGATGAACGATATTGTTGGCATCACTTTCAAAGTGCTGATTAATGATAATTGATAAAACATTGACAGCCAATCAAAACCATTTAAATTTAAAGGGCTCATGCATTTAAAATGTGAAACCGCAGCTCACGATCTTACACCGTGTCTACAACGGACGCGGCGCGATGCAACGCGACACGGAGTCGGCGCCAGAGCAGATCTACTGGAGGGGCATTGGGTCATCGGCGGGGGGCACTGCCGTTTGAGAAATATTTTGACGCAGTTTTGTCTTGTTTTTGTTCATTTCCATATCATGTCACTTAGTCGAGGCTATGTGGTAGCCCTATGCACACAGTTTACTCAGTCACACACACGAAGACGATAATAAAAGGCAGAAAGGGGAATATTCTAAAATGCTTAACGTGAAAAACGCTTAACGTAGCTTAACGTACCTAAACAGCGATCAAGGAAAACCAAATTTCTGTCAAACCTTCCTTGTAATAAACACTTGCTGCTGTCAAAAGAACGAGCTCTTGGTCCGCGGATAAAGTGAATAATGAAACCAATATTAAGAAATGAGGCTGAAAGGTAAAGTTGCTAACTACTGGCTTCAGTGTTGTACATCGAGCTGAATAGCCTGTGGAGCAAACTAGAACAAAACAGCACAAATGTTTCTAAAAGCTCTGATAAAAAGGGACAGAAATATAAATGAGATGATACAGCGCGTTCTTGTGGCACAAATGCTTGCGTGGCTATTGCGTCAGTAGGCTAATTGGCGTTGCAGTTTATCCGCGGACCAAGAGCTCGTTCTTTTGACAGCAGCAAGTGTTTAGTATAAGGAAGGTTTGACAGAAATTTGGTTTTCCTTGATCGCTGTTTAGGTACGTTAAGCTACGTTAAGCATTTTTCACGTTAAGCGTTTTAGAATGTCCCCAGAAAGGGGTGGGGTAAAGTTATGCCCTCGCTACTCCAGCACAGTCACACACAGCGGAGGGCTGTAGTGGAGGCTAAATGCAAATAAATGCAGTTTACCCATCTCTGACATGTGTTACCTTTTTGTTAATACGCCTCTCCGATCGCAGATAATATTAGCTGTAACAGTTTGCTCTGGTCCATTTCTCACAATGATGAGCCGACAAAGTTATTACAAAGCACGTTGTTTAATCTCGTCAGCGAAAGTTCCATCCATCACTATACCATTTGACAATCACTTGAACTCCCGGGTGGTTTCACGAATTTATAAAGAAAACAACAAACCTCAAAAGTAGCTTACTCTCCTTTTCTCCGTCTGCTACTTTTCTCTCACATACGTGAATACACCGCACCCGCACTACTTTTCCCATCATTCAGTACGGCCAGGACTACAAACCCCATGCTTCTTAAAGGGACAATGCCCATATTCCCGCAACACATGTCAGAAATAGTTTATCCACCTCTCAATAGTTTATGCACTTCCAGAAAACCATGAAGTAGGCCTACCACTGTTTATAAACATTACGCCATGGCCTGTGGAAGGAAGGGCATCAATGACCGCTAGGGGGGGAGGCACGGCCCTCGAATGCCCCACCATAGCGCCAGCGCTGACGCAACACACTGCTTGTTCTAATGGGATTGTCGCACCGCATCGCGCCACGTCCGGTGTGGACAAAATTTAAAATTATAATGGGTTCTAATGCGTTCTTTTGTCTCTTGTCGCGCCGTATCCGGTTAGGATAAACAATGAGTGCGTTTACATCCACAGTCTTACTCCGATTATGCCTAATAAGCTGATAACAAGTAGGTCATGTAAACAGATTTCTTTTATCAGGGAAAGCTCATAAACGGCGTAAGCAAAACCCGCTCGCCAGAGGTAGTTTTTTGCCCATTACTCCGATTTCGCGCTGCATGTAAATGCCTTTACCGGTGTTTTCTCAGTTTTGTTTATGTGCGCATGTCTGACAGCACAATAGTAAACGTCCCAAACGGAAGTAATAGTAAAATAACGCCTAAAAGTCCGCTCTTGAATCATGCAGTTGATGTAGAAACTTCAAAATGAAGAACTATTGTTGCATATGCAGGTACTGCGGACATGAGAAGAGATATAAAAATACAGCTTCTGACCGTTTTCCCGCTGCAATTTTAATTACTAAACAGACTCGACGGTGATGTCACTGCAATCGAGAAATCCGTCAAGTCTCAAACTTCCATGTAAACGCGGTTTTATGCATAGCTGGTTTATTACTATGCATGTAAACACATGAAAACAGGTTTATTTTTAAGCTGATTTTGGATAGATATCCGTTTATTTTGTACATGTAAATGTTATGATCAGTTAGTGTAAACACTAATAGTTAACGTTGTAGTATACAGGTATCTCTATAGTTATTGTTCCTAATGTGAACAGGCCCTTAACCATATATTCTGTGTGACAACATGCCCCGCTATTTGTCAGGTTTTTTACAAATTTGTTTTTAGGCAATAATGGTGGAAATGTTTAAAGGTTTAAATGTTTGGAGGATCTATTGAGAGAAATGCAATATAATATACATAACTAAGTTGTCAGATGTGTGGAAAGACTTTACATAATGATGCGTTATGTTGTTAATACGCTATTTCTGTCTACATACACTGGGTCCATTACATGGAGTTCGCCATGTGGTTTCTAAAATAGCCCTAAACTGACAAACTGCTCTACAGCGCGCGTTTCGAAAATACGTAATCTCCTTCAGCTACAAAGCGAAAATGTGACGTCATCATAGTAGAAGGAAGGAGTGTAGAAGGGAGTATTAGGAAGGGGTGGAAGTGGTTGCAGTTCGCAACCTCACCGCTAGATGCTACTAAATGTCCTACACTGAACCTTTAATAGCTTTTCTAGGAAGCCAAAACATTATATGTGTTAGGGGTGTCACATTATACCCATATTGACAATAACCGTGATATTAAAAACCTCAATAATCAATATTAGTTCATTAATACATTTTGACCCTAAAACCCGCAATGGTTACGAACTACCTTGCTCTCTCCCTGCCTTCCAACACTTAGATTATTTTTTTATATTAGATTTGTTGACTTTTTTATTTATTTATTTATTTTTATTAGTCTGTTCTATTTTCCTATGAACAGCACTTTGGTCAGCCAATAAGTCAAACTTGAAACTCGAAACTAGATTTTGAGAGAGGTTCATTGGGCAGAAAAGGAAAACAAAATTAAAGATGAATTTGAATGATTAGCATTTTCGGGGATTAGCATTTGTGCTAATAGCATTTCTCTGGTTATTACGATAATATCCCTACTGTGAATTCTTTTCACCACAATAACCACGCAATGTAAATCTGATATTGTGACAGCCTTATACACATGTTGGCTTTCAAAAACAAACCCACACTGAAAATGTTCACTAGAGCTGGGCTCTCTGGCGAGGCTGCTTCAGTGGAGAGGATTGCCAGTGTGTTGACAAGACTGGTGATTGGAGCTTCGATGGATGCCTGCATGAAGTGAGGGCTCTCTTTGAAGCCACAGCTAAACCCTGCTTTTCTGCCCTATTTATATCAATCATTCATCACTAGAGGCTCTGGCTGTCTGTGATTAAAGCATCCCTGCAGTAGAGCAACATCTGAATATGTATATATAATTCATATCTACAGGCACTCCCTCGCATGCACAAGCGCACACACCCACGTTCTCTCGTAGACGTGTAGATGAACCGTATTCTGCAATTGAAATCACATTCAGCGGTATATAAACACTCCTGGTCAAGTCTCTGTTTAATGATTAGTTTGAGCTTTTCTGAAAGCCTGGCTTTAAAAAATAAATTCAAAGAATCAAAGCCGCAGAGCGGCAACCCTGTTTTTCACCAAGCACAGTTCATTAGTTTAAGACTAAATAAAGGCTAAATCTATTTCTTTGGCTGTGAAATGGGCTCTTTTCAGGTGTCGGGTGTAATGTAGCTTAAATGATGTGATTGAACCATGAAGGTTTTTTTGGAGGCTATAGTGAGTTTATTCCTAGCAATATTCATGTGTCTGATTTTGATATGAATCTGCGAGGCGTACAAAGCATTGCACAGGATATACACACCATGCTGGGTTCTCGCAGGGCCTTTTTTTGTAAATGCCAGGAGGAAGGGGGTGGGCCGATGAAGGTAGAAATGAAAGGTGACAAACAAGTGGGGGGTAGAAAGAAAAAAATTGCGTTGGGGAGGCTTACAGAAATACATTTCCATTTATGCTTACCCATCATTCCATTCCTGCTTTCTCCCAGAATCCATTGAGCCGGCGGCCAAACCTACCCACTTCCCAAACACCCCCCACACCACCCCTCCCTCCGCTTACGTCAAGATCACCAGCCAGGACCATGGCCACACCACCACCTTCACCACCGCCCCAAGCTTTCTCGAAGAACTGGACAGCTCTGTGGTGGAGGCACTGCCACCTCCGAGGGTGTCACAGGAAGAAAAGCCCTCCATATCTCCTTACACCCACGAGCCCTCCACACCATACAAACCCACCAACACCCCGTCTTCATCCCTGGGCTCAAGACGTTTTTCCTTTGAGGAATCGGGCAGTGGAGAGCCTAGTGGGGATGACGACATGGAGGGTAGCGGCGTGGAGGCGAGCGGAGATGAGCCACTTGGTAATGCAGACCATTCAATACATTCACCATATTCTATCAGTCATAAGGGGTTTCGGCATAATTGTGAGGAACTGATGACAAGAGAAGATGAAATTCTCCTTTATGTGGACTGACCTTGTATGTGAAATGACCTCAGCTTGAATTGTAATGACGTATCAATTTAACATTCCCCATTATCTCAGAGCCCATTATTATCTGAGGGGTTTTGACACCTGACATCAACCACTAAGGGAGCAATTTTCATTTGGAATCACTCAAATAATTCACCAAAATGACTACCTTCAGTTTTCAATGTGGCCTAACCTTATGAGTAAGACTCCTCTGGATGTCTTTTATCTTGGAGACAATACAAGAGCTCTTGCTTTTTCTCACTGGAGCTAATTTTGCACAGACTGAACTGAAATTAAGAACATAGAGTGAATATTCAAACATCCTGAGAAATGTTTTTAAGGACACAGCTTTCTTTCCTTTGTCGACCAATTTTCTATTAAAACAAAGTTGGGATGGGCTTTTTCTAGTTTTAACTTGATATATATTTTAGTTTTTACTTTGGATGAAAACATTTAAAATGCAGCTACTACTGTATTCTTAAATTAGAAGGAGGTGAGATTCTATTTCTAGATAATTTTATTGAACAAAAATATGAGTCGTCAATCATTTTGGTACCCATATATAAAACATATATCTGGTACATTGTTGCTGTTGGGTGGAGCCCGAATATGTCCATAGTTTGTGTTTTACATTTTTCCTAAACCATTACTAATGGTCACACATCTGTCTGTAGGTTTAAAAAACAATTTTTAACCAATGGAACGCATTAAAAACATTTTGTTAACTTTAATACTGTTTAATTATTAAACTTTATATAAAAAATGATTAAACATTTTTCCATTTCCTAAAAAATGGCGGCAATACGCCACCATACAGTTGGGCTTAAAGCTAACGCACATGAGCTAAAAGCCACACAACTTCAATTTTATTTAACGATTAATAAATATCGCCAATTTATGAAATTATAGTCTCATGGCAAAAGCATACATTTCCATGTCCTTGTTGTTTTTTGTGTCTTTCACCACAACGATACACTAAGCAGACAGACTCAGCTAATGCTAACTCTGCAAACACACAGTTTAACTCCCTGAGCAAATAAAATAAAATACAGCAGGTCTTGAATATGTTGTTTATGTTATTTATTCTCTTGTCACTGTTGGAACAAAACGCTCTTCGATGCAGGACACATGAAACTTGTCTGAAATCGCAATAGTAGGTGTCTCTTGGGACTTTTTGATGACTTTCTGCCTCCCAGTGAACCAGTAGCCTGCTATTCTGAAGAAGCGTGGCGGTCGACGTGCACATAAATTTGTACGGAGCTGCAGCAAAGCTACCCAGCGATGTTTTCCAGCTATCCTCCAAAAGTCATTTTCCACCGCTCACTATCTTGTTCACGCACTGCCTCTATCATACCCACAGTGCCCTTGAACATCTGACGGCTTTATGGCTTGTTTGGCAAGCGGGAGATAGTTGTAATCTTCAATATATACTTGCAGGTGTATGGCTGCATCCGTAGCCGAGAGATTTTTAACAAGCTATTGTTAGCGTCTGCGTAAACAAGTCTTAAAAAGTAGGGACGCATCAAGTAAGAGATAAAAGTAATTTCACAGCTACTCGTGGATTGTTTACTGCAAATCAAATAGGCAACCATACAGCCGTCTTCCTCTGTAATTATTTACACCATAATTTTCTTCCCGTATTCGACGCAACATGACATGTTAATTGTTTTTTTGCGGGTACAGAGATATCAATTCGAACTAGTTTTGACCTACAGGTGCCTTGAAAATCCTAGAAATATTTACAGACAGGTTGGCTGCTGTTAAACAGATTTTGGTGAAGCGGTGTGACATTTGAGACTATATAAAAATGATCTCCGTCTCTCTCTCCAGGTACAACAGTAGCAACAACTACTCTTCCCACAGCCGAGGAAAGGTCTTCCTGTGACAACACTGCTTTTGGCTGCTGTCCTGATGGGAAAACAGCCGCCATTAACTCAGAGGGCACTAACTGCCCATGTAAGTTACCTGCAAACATTATCATGTCTCTCTCGGGTTGTATTTTAGACAGTAAAGCACAGCATGAGTTTGTTTCTTCACCATACTGTAAGACCGGCTGTATGACTAAGCCGCCAGCAGCGGTATTCTCTTTATCCTGAAAGATTTAGAGGGTGGTGAGGAGGACAGAGACAGTAATGATTGGGGAAACTATAGTCTATAAGCTCTTATTATCTCAGAGCAGCCGTGTGGATGTTGATTTAGTGTGCCAGGTTCTTGTCTGTTCTGCCGAGGCAGGGGAGCAGGTTCTGTGTCGAATTGAATTGAATTCAGAATTAAAATGAAAACTTAGTTTCAGTTCAGTTTCTGGATTTCAGTCGAGGTGGCCAATGAAATTCATATTGATCCTTTTGCAAGAGGTAAACAACAGTGGTCCAAAAGCACTTCCAGTTTCATTTTTTTGTTTATTTCACATAGATATTTGAATCCTAAAGATAATTTGATTCAGTTCTAAATGTGCTGTTGTAACGTTTGTGTTAAACAAGTAAAACAGGAAGTGCTTCTGTACCAGTGTTGTTTAGGTCTTAATTTATAACTGTTGATAGCGTACTTTAAAGCTGAAATCTGTAACTTGGTTTGGTTAAAAATAAACATAAAGCTGTTATTTAGCAAGTAAAAGATCACTGATGAAAACTACTTACAGCTGTAAGCTTATTATAATGATTTATACGTTATGGTTTTAGTGCAATTTCACTGAAATTGTCACTTTGACTTCATTTGATTTTAACAAGAAAAACATAAAGTATCCTGCAATTTCATCTTTCAAACAGAGATGGCAATATTGAGGAGGTTTGCAGCTTTAATTTTACCTAAAGTAACTGAAAAAAGAATGTCGCTAAGTTGAATTGGTTTAAGTGCAGTTCAATACATTCTTGTGAGTTTTGGCCAATCACTTCAAATTCAACTCATGAATGAAAGGAAGATTTTGCTCTTAGCAGTTAAGATAAACCATTTCTAGCAAACGTGTTCTCACTGGCATAACACCAGATGTGTCCACACACATAAACTCTCTTTCCTCACATTGGCCCCATCTGTTTTATAAGAGCAGAAATGACACACAATGGAGACCAATCAATACACGACAAGCATTGAGGGGCAGGCAGATGTTTTGTGTAAGGGAACACTAGGTCAAGTGGTCGAGTCTCATATCCATCAGCCGGGTCTCGTAACTCCCTATCGTTTATTGGTGATGTGTCATGGCGGCCGGGGGCGAGGGCGCTTATGTCCAGTGCATTCAGTCTTCGCTGGCATCTTAAGCTCTCTCCACGCTAGTCATGCACTAACTGAAGGATAACTTACCTCATCCGTCTGAAAACAGCCAGAGGTGCAGTTTACCCCCTCCTGCCTGACTGCTGTGTTATAGAGGTTTGTTTCCTGATGTTATCAATCGAATGATGCTTTCCTAATGGAAACCTGTTTAAGTCGGTCGTAAAAACAGGTTGTCTTGAAGTGATTGAAGCTTCCGAAGAGGGGTAAGAGAGAGGGTTTAATGGATTTAAAAACATCTAGTCAGAGGGCATGCACAATTTTATAGTTGTAAGTTGAACTCTGCAGTTGTCTCGATGAAAAGTTGAAATGTTAGTTAAGTGTGAATTTACATAAACAGCATAAATTAAAACGAAAAGTAAAATGATGTACCTCATTGTACTGAAGGAAACCATCTGGACGCTTTGTAACCATAGATAAGGACGATTTGAATGAGTACATGCTAGAAATGATGGACCATGGCAGCATCGTGGCGAAGAATTTAGGACTTTAATTCGAAAATCACATCTAAAGCCTGATTTCCCCTCGTGTCTTTGCTCTCCGTGGGAAATTCCTGTCCTCAGATGTTTCTGATTTCCACCATCTCTCTTCGCATTCAAATCTCACCCATTTGCTCCTTTTTGAAAATCCCATCAGATAGGACGTGATGTGCGTCTGGGCGAAAAGACCCTTATCACACAGTTTTAACCAGCTTCTGTCACTCACCCGTTCTCGGGATTAGAAGACAATTACGGCTATCTTTCATGATAATCATACAAGTGCTTATCCCCGTCCCAGCCAAGCTGGAGCCCGGCCGGCATGATTGATTTGGGCAATTTGTTCGGTTGATTACACGGTGCACAGAACCCAGCATCACGCCCGCTCCCCGCCTTCCTACAGTTGCGTTTCTCTTTTGTTCATTATTTATTTCTCTCTGTCACGTTAAACCGGGCCTTTGATTCTCCCTCACTTTTCCCGCTTATTAAAGTCAATGAGAAAGGTCAGCGATAAAAGGGAATGTTCTAGGTTGGGTTCAGTACTAAGCTCAAGAGTTAAGATGGATTGACAGAATATGTTGCACAATGGTGTTAGCGCAAAAAAGTATTGGTTCCTATGGCTCAATTGACCTATCGGTAAGCCCCGCCCCCTTAGTTACTATTGCTAACTCGGGACAGGCGACCAGAGTTCCTAATGTCTTTCAGTGGCAGCTGTCAGTGTGAAAACCTTGTCCGAAGTTGTTTTTGGTACATTTTGGACACACTCTGTCATCGAGGAGAATTCAAGTTGGACTTAAATATGCCATGGAGGGATATATAAACGATTTAAAAATAAAAATGGTGGATAACAAATTTAGTTTGGAAGCGAAGGTTTACAGATCACAACGCAAGCGGGAGAAGCCTCATGTTACGGTCGTCACGATCGCAGATGACAACATCTAGGATCAACTGTTCTTGTACCGCAGGGTAAGGTTAAATGAATGTACATTTAACCAGTTTAATATGGAGAGACACTGAAATGTAAACATTCGTTTATGACCTACAATGTACATGCTGTGAGAACAGTTAGCTATTTAGGTTGGTAACTGTTACGTTAGCATGGATCACTTAACCAGTTTTAGCCAGAGATACGATACTGAAGCACAAGATGACTTTAAAGGGGACTGAAACGCCTCGTGTAACCACACCCCCACAAATCTACGTCAGTTCGTGGTATGATTTGACTAAGACCGCCCAAATGTATACGCAAGTAAGGTGGGCGTACCTGTCAGTACAATTGCTTTGGAACCTGATGTTCCAAATATGGTAAGAGGCGTTACATTTCCAGAGACGGGGCAAAGAGGAGATACAAACATGCACGGTATGTGAAAAATACAGCGTTTTTTAACCTTAAATCGTGTATACACGTTGCATTACATCTAAAACAAACAATAATATTTGTTTTAGCCATGTAATATGACCCCTTTAACGATCTGCTTGAGCAGAAGAAAACTATAACTTAGTGAAAGTATGAGAACCGCTGAGAGCTTCGGATCTTACAATGTTTCTCAATGGCGTTGAAACCTAAAGTTGTTCGAGTTCAGGTCCGCGTGCAACTAATATACAACTGCCATTGGCTAATCTGCGTTCGAGGGGAGGGGCTTAATGATAGGTCAATTGGCAGAGCTTTGAGTTTGCAACTGAAAGGTCATGTGTTTGACTCCCAGAAAACACACATACTGCTAAAATTGGCAGCTTGAATGTCACTTTGGATCTGCCAAATGTATAAATGTAAAATAGCTTCAGTTATATAAGTACACACTGTAATACATTATGCATGTTAGCATAAGAGTAATGTGAGGATTGCTAACTAGCCTTGTCTGTGTAAAGTTATATTCGATCTTTCAACTCTGTTGTCATGGTGATGAGCTGGTACACCCAGTAACCACAGCGATGTGATGTAACAATCTGTAACACGTATGATTACATGAAGCAAATTCATACCCAGAGGTTCATCCGTCAAGAAAAGTAGTCTTACTTCAAAAAGAATGGTTTAGAAAACTATACAGCTCACAGAACAAACAGATTTTACTGAATAATTTAGGCAAGTGCTTTTAAAAAAAACAAGCTTTAATTTTCTGGTTTTAAACCATCCTGGCTCGGTTTATTTCCCTCACAAGTGCATTACTGTGCATTACTGTAACTGATTTGTTTTAATGAACATGCCACAAATGCTCGCAATGGTCCTTAAATTCATTTAGAGTCCCTCCAACCAGATCAGATCAAAAAGTGTCTTGTAATACTGTATCTGTGATGTATGTGTTTGTCCTGTTAAGTGTATGTCTAACAGATCTTTCTTCACTTAGCCCTCCATGCCAACTTTTGGGAAGAGTCTCGGTCTGGTAAACTCCAGCCCATACCCCCCTTTTCACCTGTTTATCCATACTCTCACATACTTCCCTATACTTCCACCTCCACTGCAGCCAAATCCACACCTAACCTCTTTTACCCCACTTCTAACTTACAGACTGCACCAACCACAAGCGTGTGAATCTGAGAGTGTGTGAGACCCTGTGTGTGTTTGGTTCAAAGGTCTTTGATATAACCATGTTTGCTTCCCTGCCTTGCCCCCCCACAGCAACCATGCGTTTCAGTGGCTTCCTGCATCTGGACAAGGTAGAGGGTCAGGAGGTCTTCTACACACCCGAGATGGAGGACCCCAAGTCAGAGCTGTTTGGCGAGACGGCCAGGAGCATCGAGAGCGCTGTGAGTAATGTCGCAGTGGAATCGTGCAGTCATTGCATGGCCAATAGCAGTGAATTTGTATTCATCTCTGCAGGTCTCAGGTCTCTAGTTCTGTGCGCTTTTGGATTTTTAGAGAGGTTCAAATTGAGTTCATGTTTTTATTTTAAGTTTAGTTTTGAGTTTCAGTTTTAGTTATAAGGTAAAAAATATAAAAGAAAATAAATATGTGTGATTGCCGCACGCAGCTGTTCAAAGTCATGGAAAACTTTTGACATCCATGCTTGGAAAAGTCATGAATATAAATAAATTTATGAAGTCACGGAGAAGTCATGGAAATATCTGTAGTTCTTCTTGTTCTCTTAACTTGATTGTTTGTGAGTGCAATTTCCATAAAATGAGTGCTAAAAATAAAACACTGAAAATATCTGATGATCTGTCATTCTCTGGACAAGCACACCAGAAATGCAGACATCTCTTTGAGATTTGTGATCAACCGAAACCTGTTATCCAGCCCTCAGCTGTCCAAATACTAAAAATAGGTCCTTTACAGTTTTTTTTATTCTTCATCTTACACTACAAAGTACCTGCCGGCTCATAATGAAGGAGCTGACAATTTATTCCCGGCTTGTTAACCCATTTTGGGCATGTCTGAAATGAAGTGCAGCACGATAATGAGTTCTACTTATCACTCTAATGTTAGCCAGCGCTGTGACCGAGATTCCAGACGGGCACTAAGCGAGGATGTAATCGGCCTCTCTGTATGAGCGCTCCACCTGACACCAAAAGTTAATCCCCCATACCTCGCCGTCTCACAGTGAGGTCCAGATCTCAAACGAGGCCACGGGCAGCACAGAGCCAGCGGTTGAAATGGTTTCATTGGCCTTGAGCGCGTTCTAATCCCGATTCTCCTCCTCGCGCGATGCCCTCGGGCTCAACTGAGACGAGAGATAGCCGCGAACGTCCAATCCAGAATCTCCGCCCTGTCTGTTCCCTCACTTCATTTTAAATCCTGTCTGCTGGACTGTCTGTAAGCAGCATCTGACGATAGGGGGCCAGTTTTTGGGTCACTGTGTCTTTCCGGCTGCCGGCAGCCTGGTTTTCTTTTTGGCAGGGGGGCTCTCCGCTGAGGTTTATGGAGTATGCGACTCCTCTCTTTTTCTTCCCAGCATGGTCCAAATGTGAAATAAGCTCATGGGGGTGTCAGCCCAGAGGTTAAAGCCATAATGTATGCATTATTTTTTCTCTTGAGTGGAGAAGGGAGCCACAGGATGATGTAAATGGGGTCCTTGAAAGGCTCCACACTGAGATGTTCTAACTGATGGTAGTGCAGGCTAGTTTTAGTAATATTTAGTTTTAGTATAGTTTATTAAATTCAGACACTATGCTTTATCAGAAACTGCAAAATACTCAAAAGAAAAGCACTAAAGTTAAAAACGTTTTTGACAATTTATAGCAACACAGCTGTTTAGTTGCTGATAATGAAATTTGCTGTAAATGTAGAATTACTACAGTATCAGTAAATTGTGGATCAACTAAATCTCATTTCATTTTAATTGTCTTTTTGATGTTTCACAGAGACGGATGTGGCACTATTTGCACTAACCGTTTTACTGCACGCTGGTTTAATATTGTGTTGTCGTCAATTTCAGATTATTCTGCCCTTGAATGTCACATATATAAAGTCAACTGAATTCTGGCACCACTTTAGGTTGCATTTTATTGCAAACCACCATATTTATTTTGACTTAAGTGTTCTTGATACCGAAAGATTTTTATTGCTAGTGGCAATTGGAAGGCACTTGAACTATGGAGTTGTTTGTATTTTGTTTGTTATCTAATGAGAAACTATTTGGTTTGGTCTAGTCCTGACCAATGTGGTGCATTGATGAATGAATAGTACATTTGTAAGCCTTGGAGCTCTGTAAAACAATCTATAAATATTCACTTTTTGGTGGCTTTAGCCTCTCACGTTGCACCAAATTGGCAACAGAAGGCTCCTCCAAATACTGTATGGAAGCTGAACGGATTCTAAACAGGCTTCGCGGTAAGCTGACATTTATGCTGCCTTCCAAACGTGTACGTGTAATTACTTCTGCGCTGTAGTTAAATGTCAATTTGTGCACAGGGACCCAATGCGGTTCAGCTGTGGTTTTTTTCCCAGTGACACAGTTTCTCATCCTGTGGAGGAATTTGGTGTTAACAAGAACTAGATCACCATATCGAGCTTATTACCAGTTTCATGCGCTGCATTGTGGGACTTTGGGGCTCTTTTTTCTACTATTGTTGCTCTTACATTCGCGTTCTCTCCCCAGCTGAACGAGCTGTTCCGTAAGTCTGACGTGCAGAAAGATTTCCAGAGTGTCCGGGTGAAGAATCTGGCCCCCAGCAACTCCATAATAGCCTTCGTAGAGGCCTACTTTGGTCCAGGTAAAGTAACTCCTCAAAAAAGTTTTCAAAAGACTTAAAAAGTTCTTAATTATCCTTCCTCCTTAGTCACGCATGCTGCCTTTCTTTGCAATGTACTCTTATTACTTATTTATTTCTTACTTCAAACTGCCTCTAATTTATTTCCAAAGCTCTCGCACACAAAGTCCGACTCGCATCAAAATTCCCTCAGTCTTCGCTCCGTTAGAAACACGCCCGTGGCAGGAAACATAAAGCGTGTAAAACTTCCTTGTAGTACGTTTGAAAATTCGACAGAATGAGGCGGTTTAGTTGTGTAAAAGAAACCCTCAAGATACAGCTGTGGTGTTTTGTGTAGGCTGCAGGAGCGGTCAGAGTGCACGGCCTCTTTAGTGAGGTAATTTATCGGCCAGGGTTTTTGAGAAAGCTGCTTTATTTCAGCCTCCATCTCTCCTTGTGCTTTTAAGACCCTCCAGGCATCTCAGCAGCTGATAAAAATCTCCTTTGCTGTTCTCTTTTTATTGGTCCTCTTCAGTAACACAAGAGCACAATTCTAGCACAAGCGGCTGTCATAAACGCAGTCTGCGGTGGCCAGTAACAGGGCCATCTGTGGATGTGTTATTAGAGTGTTTCATCCCAGCGTCCCTGAAATGCACGGCGGTTCAAGAACAGCTTCTCCCAGGGGCCTATTAAAAACTGGCTTTTCTGTATATATTTGCAATATGTTATGTCAAGCGGGAGGAGGCTGGGGGGTGGTTAGGGCTTGCTTCATGAGCTGGTATGTTGTGTTTTCACTTGTCTCGCCTCTTTTTAATATTGTGTTTTCTTGTTTCAGACACAAGATTCAGTGTGGAAGATATTGAGGGCGCTCTTCTAAAACAGCTCAAGGTGTCTAAAGACACTGGGATCGTCGTGAAGAAACCAGAGGAAGAGAACATTCGCATCACCAACTATGGTATGCAACTCTGAATAGCTTTTTTTGTCTGTTTTCTTGCTTTTGTTTGTTGAGTTTGCTTTTGATGATGTCATTTTAATGATGTCATTTCACTCAAAAATGATTTATTTACATACAATGAAAGTGGATGGAGACCAATGACAGCCATGGTCTTATATATTTCTGCTTAATATATAAAAGTCAGCCATGCGCATTCGGAATGAACTATTACAGAAGTAGAGAGTGATTACAAAAATGTCTTTTAAAGACGTTGTTCACTTCAAAATAAGCCCCCATTGACTCTCCATAGTCATTTTTATTTCCTACTATGGAAAGTCAATGGGGGTTTATTTTAAAGTGAACAACTCCTTTAACTACCATTTTTTGCAAATGAAAATGAGTCTGTGAAAAAAATATTTCTAATCGGTTTACATTTCGGTCCCATTTAATCCCTACAACCTATGTTTTCCAGGGTAATTTGGATTTTTTTTAAAGGGATGCGTTTTCAAAGATGACTGGTCCAACCCATTGAACAATCTGTGTCCCTTTCTCTACACTAGGTCTTTCAGTCGTTCCATTCTTCACCACCACAACAACCACTGTTGCATCTGTCACAACTCCAGCCGCCACCACGCTGCCCCCCACTTCTGCCTTCATCACGCTCCGGCCCACCACCAGACGACACTTCTTCACCCGCAGGACCACCACAGCTGCACCGGCCACCATTACTCCTTCTCATGCCCCCACCTCAACATTCTCTATGAGGACCAGGCCAGTGGTACACGCCACCAGACCCTGTGACTCTCAGCCCTGCCGTCACGGTGGAACCTGCCAGGAGGAGGGCAATGACTTCACCTGCATCTGTCCTGCTGGCAGAGGAGGAACTGTTTGTGAGAACGGTGAGGAGAACTACACAAACATAAATATGTCTGTAGATTAAAGAGACAGCTGACTGAATGAGGTTTTTATTCATATTTTTAAGAAAGAAAAAAAGTGAATAAGACAATAAAGCCTTTGAAGACCAACACATTTTTTGTTAACACTATTTTTTGTGACAAGTAGTTCTGTTTACTTTGGAGTCTTTCGTGTCATTTTTAGGGTATAATTGCTGTGAAAACATTCCCATAATGCAAAGTTTTAACACTTTGCAAGTAATATTATAGCCTTTTTATGCATTGCAGCAACAAGAATGAGCATTACTATAATGACAATTTAAGGGAATTGATTTATTTATTATGAAAAATATAATGGCACAAAATACTATGCTATGTTACTATAGCACAGTAAATATATGGTAAATTATAAAGTATTTTCCATCCATTCTATATTTTTTACAATCTTTTTCTTTATGCAAAATATTGTTTTTCTTTTGATTTTGTTGTGAAGCATGACCTGGACATTCTTTATTTAAGCTCACCCCCAAATCTTGCCGTCACAACAGAAGCATACTTCAAATATTCAATTATGTTATAACATGTATTACACTTTCTTAACGAGAATCATTGAATTTTCATTATTTGGGAGTTTATCCGAATTCGAAATTCAAAAAATGATTCAAATTAGACTTGACAGACTTTCCATACCAAATTGCAGTCCTGCTGTGGCACTGAGGAAATTTGAGCTCACTTCATTCTCTCTGCCGGTGGTATTGGGATATGAAACCACCTTTTGCAGCTGTGTCAGGTTATAATTGACACTAATTACATCCATGAACTTTAGCTGGTATCAAACCACTGTGAGGTGAAAGAAGCCACTAATTAAAGGCTTGTAAGCGTCCCCCAACACTTCCTCTGATCAATCGGCCCATTAAAGAGTGATGAAGAGAGAAGGCTTCATCAGACTGCCATTCTCCAGAGGAAAGGGTGAGAGACAGCCAAGAAGAGAGAAAGAGAGAGATGACTGAGCGTACGGATTCTCTGTCTGGAATGGAAATGTCAGCCAGGAAGAGCCCTGGGAGAATATACAATTTCTTAAAGAAGTGTTCGTTGTTTTAACACTCTATATTTTTTAACCCTGGGGCTTTTAACAAGCACTGCATGAACAGAAAAGTGTGATACTAGCAATCTCATCAGTGACACGCTTGAGTCGAATTTAGTTTTCTATTGGTAGAGAGCAGACTCTCCGATAATCTGTTTTTGTTTTCTATCTCTCTGTCATACTCAGTTATAAAGTATTTCACACCATCCTTTGGTGGCAAGTCTTACCTGGCGTTCCAAACCATGAAGGCATACCATACTGTCCGTATTGCCATGGAGTTCAGGGCATCAGAGATGACAGGAATTTTGCTCTACAATGGGCAGAATGGCAAAAAGGACTTCCTGTCTCTGGCACTGGTTGACGGAAAGGTGGAGCTGAGGTACGTATGCGTTTTTTAAAAGAAAACATAATTTCTTGATAAAAACGTTGATAACTCTTGTCACCTTTTTCTCTTTCATGCATACAGGTTTAACACAGGTTCTGGGACAGCTTCAGTTGTCAGCAAAGTCCTTGTAAAACCTGGTCGCTGGCATCAACTAGTGGTGGTCCGCAACAGACGAAATGCCATGCTCAGTGTGGATAATGAGCCGAGTGTCGAAGGACAGAGTCCCCCGGGGACAGACGGACTCAACCTGGACACGGACCTTTTCATTGGAGGAGTGCCTGAAGATATGATATCAGAGTAAGACTCTTCACACATCAACAACACTCAAGCCAATATCAACAATATGGAGAGTAGTAACTTGACCCCTTCGCTGCTGGAGATCTTCTGTGCATGGAGGCAGAAAGCTGCCAGAGAAACTAATGTGACTTAATATGATTGAGCTAAAATAGCCAAATCAAATTAGCGTCAATCAGAGATGTTGTGAAACACCTCTCGAGCTCTCGTGGATTCAATTTAATGTTTGTCTAACTGTGCTCAGTCAAGAAAACGGTTTATTATCTCAATCAAGAAGAAGGGCTTTGTGTTTTTAGAATGCCACTGAAAAAGGCATCTTACTGTAAAGCACTCAAAGCTGGTTTGCTGGTCTGGTCTGGTCTAGCTGGTCTCCCTATAACCAGGAAACGGGCTAACGAAGATACTTTGTGTTCATGGCATTGTAAGTTTAGTAAAAAGTACTGACAAACAGATTTGTGTGTTCTTGCAGTGTAAAGGAAAGGACGTCAGTCACCGCAGGCCTAGTGGGATGCGTGCGCATGCTGGACGTCAACAACGATCCCTATAACCTTCAGGAGAACAAAGACTACGTTCTGTATGGCTCAGGGGTGGGCGAGTGTGGCAACAATCCATGTTTGCCGAACCTCTGCAAGAACGGAGGCTTATGTCAGGTCAAAGAAGCTGAGATGTTCCACTGCAAATGTGTCAGTGGATTCTCCGGTAGGTGCATCCTTTATAGTTTTGATTTTATGACTTTATTGTTCAACATTAAAGTTGAACTTTGTCATTTTTGCACCACTAGTAGCACCTGAAAGAACTGCAAAAATAATGATGGTTATGCCAGTGTTTTTATGGCCATGCAACTCCCTCCTTTAAATGTTAAATGTTATAGAAGTGACTGGCTTTTCTAGTTCTGTTTATCTGGACGTGACTATACTGATGAGAGATCATGCAGGGCAGATTGGTAGGACCGATGAATGTTTACCCGGCTACATGAGGGCAGCAAGAACAAACACAGGGAAAATATTACAATAAAGCTATACCTGGCCTGAATGTGCCAAGCAGGAAGTCTCAGTTTTCAATCCAAAAATTGCAATCTAATAAATATTTATTATCAGTAGGGCTTTGCTTATGCAGTCATATATTGATATATTGCATCTCCTCTTCCCACAATATTTCAAATAAAATATTGCAATGACATGTTTTAAATCTTTTTTATTTATTTATTTACGTGCAAATCTAAGTCATATCCCACAGCAGGACAGGAATAAAACAAGAAATATCTGAACTAATCGTGCAGATCCAGTCCCTTGTGTTTGGCAAACTGATCTTATTTTGATATTGGGGTATCACAATATATAGAATTTTGATGTGTATTTTGATATACTGTATATTGAATCGCATACCTCTCCTGTAGACTTTTTTGGTAGGTGTTTCTTTCAGCATAGCAGATACTTGCGGTTTCATATGACCCGTTTCTGACAGGTTCTTTTACCAGCATCTTTGCTCTCTAATAGAAATAACGGCAGAAACCAGCCACAGAGTAAAAGTAGCAATATTCTCTTTGTTCACTTCCAAGTGGATTTTTTTCCCATTTTGCAGTGTTGCTCCAGACACTTGAAATATTGCCCGCAGTAAATTGCACTGTTGTTCTGCTCGCAAGCCTTTATTGAACAACCTTTATAATAATACAGTTCAATATCTTCCACTTTATTACAGCGTCGCAGTACGATTGGTATTAGGTGTGTAGGAAAATGAAGACCCTTTGAAGTGTACATAAAGAAATTGGCTAGAGGGATAAATATGTGGGATAACCTTTAATGTTTAAAGTGCAGGATTGTAAGTTTGAGGGTTGCCGCGCTGTCTCAGTGATAAAACAGCCTTATAGTTTGAAAGCAAGAGCGAGACACCTAGAAGATCTCAGAACACAGCGGGTGCTTTCATTAAGGCATGCAGTGGATGCCGCCCGTGGCGTGATCTCCTACTATGCTCAATGTGAAGATGCGAGTGCTATGATGAAGCCAAAAGCACTTTTAGTCTGAAGTGACTTGTGTTTCTTGGGGTCTTTCACAAGGGGGGTCCTTGACACATTGGCGTCTGTGCCGTTAATATGGGGGTCCGTCATTTTTTGATGTCACGTTTTGTGAAAAGGGAAAAAATATGATAATAAGTATTATTTAAACTAAAGCAACTTCAGCTAAATATTTAATATTTGATTTGTAAGTAAAAATGTGACTGTACATCTTATATTTATTTTAATGGCTTTGCAATGTGATCGTCATTATAAGTAGCCTATAGAAATGCATTCAATATGGTACTT
This sequence comes from Triplophysa rosa, assembly GCF_024868665.1. Lineage (NCBI taxonomy): Eukaryota > Metazoa > Chordata > Actinopteri > Cypriniformes > Nemacheilidae > Triplophysa > Triplophysa rosa. The sequence continues at coordinate 9,728,278 of NC_079910.1, read as the reverse complement.
TCTGTATGGCTTTAAATACCAACTCTAACTTCAATACATTACGTAACATCATGTCAGTGCTCATTTTTCTAGAGGTCCCCGGCCTGTAAAAGACCAGTTTAACTCGCAAGAATGTCAATTTCTTTTAACAGGTCCAACCTGTGCTGATGCCCACTACCCCTGCGACCCAAATAAATGTCACCCATCGTCGCGGTGCCAGGTCCTTCCTGAAGGAGGCTACAAATGTGAATGTCCAATGGGCCGTGAAGGAAAGCATTGTGAAAAAGGTACAGCACCACAGCGCATCACAGTAAAACTATAGTAAATCAGCTTGTCGACTCTCCTAAGGACCAAAAGAACTGTTGCTGCTCAGAAGCAATTTTATCATTGATTTTTATCGAAATCGAGCCGGGCTTGGATATTTGCTGTGGAATTATTATTGAGGGGAGAAAAAAAGGAGAAGGTTACGGTCGATTGGAAAAGCGAGATTCTGGTTAGCTCATGTGGTGTCTCTTGTGGGTACCATACTGTAAAATAAGCTTAAGCAGATAATATAATGACTGTTGGCTTACAGTAAGGGATATGAAGTTATTTTCCTGTTTACACTATTGCTCCTGTTTTAAAATTTAGTGAGCCGCCCAGGCCCGGATTAAGAATTCAGGGGCCCCTGGGCACAAGTGTCTTGTAGACCCCCCCCACATACATAAACATATTCATTTTTCTAAGAATAAAAGGGCAGACTTTGTCAATGATTATACTATAAGAGTAATTTGTCCATTTGTTCAACTTTATTTGTGTAACAAGCACTTCGCGACTCACGTTCTTATGTAAGCGTGTAATGGTAAACGGCATTAACGAATATTAGTTATACTGTTACGAGTCTGTGTAAGTAAACATTTTGCAATGTATGTAAAAGCACTCTGGATTTTCTAATAACTTAGGCTAAAAATCGGTAAATTAAGGCAGATAGACCTGATCAACATCAATATAAAATTAATTATTGGCGAAGACACACCAGATACATGTAAAAAAACTCTTACCTTTTTAAGATTTTAAAGACAACCGTGAGGGTATTCTAACTTAACCTATATCTTATATTCACAACAAAGCCGTTCTCATTTACATCTTTTCAGTTTCTATAAAAAGTGGCGATTTTGGCTATATTCTTTCACACAGCCTCTGTCATGGTAACCATGTGCATATTTACAGACGAAATGGGTTCATGTTTACACATTCAAACAGTCGATAACAGTGACAGGTTGTTGGAAATGCTGTTTTGTACTCATTTTATTCAGGAGTCACCTGTGGAATGTGCTGCTTCTTCCTGCCGCTCAATGAGACGATCCCTGCGCGGGGAAAGAGAGACCTTGCGCTCGCGGGGGACATTTTCCCACTGAAAGCTAAAGTTTATCGGAAAGTCGCTTGATTTATCGCATTGTGCTTCTGAACAAAAGCTGCTAAAGGGCTTGTAAAAGTTACTAAATCAAGAGACAGACTTGCGTACGTTAGAAACACGGTTTTGTGTGCGCACTTGCGTGTGTGCGGCCAGAGAGGCACACGGCAGAATGAATATAGCGAAAACATTTTCTCCCCCTTTCTTGGGCCCCAAGCACGTATGGGCCCCTGGGCCTGTGCCCATAATGCCCATTGGATAACCCGGCCCTGGAGCCGCCTATGGAGGGAGCAATTTACAGCATCATAGATCTCAAGACGCATGAATTTTTATAATTCTGCCTTCTTTATCTAAAATATAAGGCGGTATCGATTGTATTCATTTTGAATGAGCAAATTTTCCCGTTTTTCACATAAAAGCGACTCAAGCGATACATTTTTTGTCGGTATGTGTTACTCTGGAAAACAAGCCCACCACCTTTGTGCTTAATCAACTTGTGTAGCTCCACAACTGCAGCGAAGGCAATCCCAGAATGCATTGCAGCATGTTTAATATAAATTCAAAGATGGTGGACGAGGCGAGACGAATTACCAGTATTTCCACAATTTGACAGTTTCACAGCCGTCTAAAGAAAATAAGGCAGATGTATATGTAGGCAGCAGGGAGCTGACTAGCGTTTGAGCTTCTGTCTGGGTTTCCACCCTGAATTAAAAGATCAAACGTATGGTAGGTTGAGGTTGGGATTCTTTATGCATATTTCAGAAGTGCAGCATCCTTGGGGAGCTGGACCCTAACCAGACAAGAGATACTCCGTTCTGCTGCCATTTGGAAGCATTCATTAGCACATTCGCTCTGTAGCATTTCCCTCCCTCGCCTCATTAAAATTCCTACAGATGTTTCAGCCTACCAGCATTAGAAAAGAGGAGACCAAATTAAAGGTTCTGGAAGACACACTCTCTCTTACACACACACACACATGCACATGTTCAACCCAGAACTGTCAAACCCGAGCGGCTACAGAGTCACCTTTTCGACTAAGAATGTCTCCATAAGAAAGTGATTAAAATAAATTGAGGTGAACCAGAATCAATGAGTTGAGAGCATCCATCAGACGGCGTGTTTTTTCTTATCGCTTAAATCAATGAGATGAGTAATTCTATCAGTCAGCTGCACATCATGATTAATGGCGAGTCATTCAGGGAAAGTGTCCAGGGAGAGTGGCTCTCTCCCAGATAAGAGACTGTCCAGCACTGTTTCGCTAATCTGAAATGACACAATCAGTCGTGGTAACAGGTAAGCGGTCCCTGCTGGAGTAGGGCAGGAGATAAAACACAGAACATGTGGTGGACAGAAGGAAATTCATACAATGCTATCTGTTCACAACTGTGATGTCAAGGCTTAATACAACTGACTTTAAGGTGTATTTTAATACATTTTTTTCCAGTCCTTGATTCTGATTGGTCAGTAGCTGTGCTTTATTGGTAAATAAATCACAGCTGAAGGGGTTGCAGTCACTCTGTGTGATTTATTCAGCTTCTCATACCTTATTTGCGTACATATGCCCTATTTTGTTGGAACCACAGCAGAAAAGTTTTTTTTTAGAAATTGGAAAATTATTATTATTAATAAAATGTATTATTAATAATAATAATAATAATAAAATTAAAAACAAATAGCACAACTAAATTTGTAAAAGTGGATATTATGTAATATTATGTACAGTAATTGTCATATTTTGATTTATTGGTTTAATGTGTCTGATTAAAAGCTGCAATCTATAACTTTTTCTTCTATCGCTATTTCGGTTTGAAATGTAAAATTGCAGGTTACTTTACATTTATTAAAAAATAACTCACATTTCCTGGGATATTGTACCTGACAGCTATAAATTATTAATATTTATTACGTTGTGAATTGGTGTTAAGGAGATAGTTTGGAACCCTGATTGTTGATGTGCTTGCTCATTAACGGATTCGTTTTCTTTTTACAAAAAAGTTACAGATTGTAGCTAGCTTTAAAAGTTCCATTGTGTAATTTCTGTACCAGTAGCAATACCAAAATAATTTGCGAAATCTTTTCATCAGTTTGTTTACACTCTTTATGGGGAGGTCAACCATCAGATGGTTTACAGTATACCATCCCTGCAGTATTCAACTGTGATAGGAGAAAATATTTGAACAAGAAAAAATAGCCACATCACCTAATTTATTCATTTGGAGTACTACAACACATTGTGAGCTCTTCAGTGGTGGTAATAGAATGAAGTTGTGTTCAGTCATCTGTTATTTTAATAGGCCTGTCTTGTAATATTGTATGGTGCCAAGTCCAAACGACTTGACAGCAAAAGAGGCTTCTCCTCTGTCACACTCCACGCTGACTGCTTCCTTCCATGTTGTGTCTGCAAGTGTTGTTGCCCTGCACAATAGTGAAGATGCCACTGAGTTAAACAATATAGCTAATGAGCTTTTTGTGTGTTTATGGCTTTGTTTATACACTATGTATGGTTGTGTAGACTACAGTACAGTATACAGTATATATTAATAGCAGGAAATTTGTTTTTCAGTATCAGACAAAGTTGGAGCTTTCATTCCTTACTTTACCGGTGAGTCGTTCTTGGAGCTCAAGGGTCTTCATCTTTATGGCCAGGATCTGAGGTATGACTACATTTCTGTGTTTGGAATTACACATTTTATCAGTACATGCATGTTTCCAATTAGAATAAAATCCAAGATCATTGCCAGATCAACGCTCTAACAATTGAGCTACAGGAACATAACATAACCTGTTGTTATTATGCACATATATGTTATTATGTATTTTTATTATTTGTCCGCAGACAAAAATTCAGCATGACTGTTGTCCTGCTGGCCAATGACTCCAAAGGCATGATCTTCTACAACGGTCAGAAGACGGATGGTAAAGGAGATTTCATCTCTCTATCTCTGAATGACGGTATCCTAGAGTTCAGATACGACCTGGGCAAAGGGCCAGCTGTCATCAGGTAAACGCAGCTCTCTGTCTCTTTTGTGCAAGTATGATTCAGAAACTATAATTTGAGTGTCTACAGTGAGTGGCTTAATAGGTGTATATCAGCACATTTTTCTTCTCCCACCTCTCTGTGCGTGTGTTTGTGAGAACAGGAGTAAAGAGAAAATCAGGCTGAACGAGTGGAACACGGTGAATCTGGAGCGGGCCAGCCGTAAGGGAGAGATCAGCATTAATGGCAAAGACCCGGTCAAAGGAGAATCGCCGGTATGATGACAGCTTATGCTTCTGTAAGGCATGTTTTTGGGAAATGTTGACGAGAGGTTTCACATGACTTCAAAAAGCTCCACTCGTCTTTTAAAGAACTAGAGCCAAGGATGCTCACTTATAAAATGTACTTTCATGCTATTCTGAACGTATTTATATGGTACTTCATGAATATACAGCTGCAGAAAAAGTGACCATTTCAAAATCAGTTATTTGAATTCAGTTTAGTTAAAATTATCAGGGTTTTTTTCATTCTGCGACCTACTAGGAATATTTCTACCAAATTTCAAATAAAATATTGTTTCTATTTGCAGAAAACAAAATCAGGAGAAACAGGTCAAAATAACAGCAAAGATGCTTTGTATTTTTTCAGAGCTCAAATACTGCAAAGAAAACTAATTTATATTCACTTTTATTGTATATTCACGTTTCATATTTGAACATGTATTTAGGACAACAATTCAAAAATTATTTTTTATGTGATAATTTATCACAGTTTTCATGTGTCTTGTCATGCCGTCATTCTTTCACGTTGCTGTTGGATGACTTTGTCACTCCTGAGGTTTGATTTTGTTGAAATTCAACAGACATGGCCGCAATACATCTAGAAATGTTGATTAAATGAAAATTTGGAATGATCTCTTATTTTTTTCTATGGCAGTATATTCATGTATCATGGTATTTATACAGTATGACATTCTAAAGCTTTCATACAATAAAAATATAAAAAACATGGTAAAACCATGGTACTTTTTGAAATGAAGTGCATACAAAGTATGCTTTGTTCAGTGTATATTGTGTACACATGGCTTTGAATGGGCAAGTTTTAGAACGTCGTCTGCCTTTGTTGCTGGGTCTAGGGTGCATGTGTGGGAAGCTTCGGAAACCGTGCCTGTGGCGTCTGTTGTGTGCTTTTGTCTGTGCCCTCCGTTGGCTTTTAATTGCCACGTGGAAATGACTCGGTGTCTATTTTGCTACACGCACAGTGCAGTTTCTCACCCACTCAGATCAATCCCAGCAGCCTCTGCCTGAGCTCGTGTCAAACCCAAAGTACGACAGCGGCACAATGACACCTCATACGCAAATGAAGGCTGAGTAATAATCTCAACTCTCTCATCCTCCAGTTATTCCAAATTGTGTAATTTGTGATTAGCTCCATTTAGTCCTGCGCGTAGGTGCTTAAGTCTTTTATAAAGAGAGACGTGTGCTCTTTTTTACATCGTCGGCCCATCCTACGGATGATAATTGCATATCACCGCGACACTAGAGGCAGGCAAATGTAATTAAAAAGAGAGGATGAGAGGAAAAAATAAGCAAGGAAACCAGAGGGATTTTGTTCCAAAGAGCTGTCTGAAGAGAAACCCCAAGAGAAATATTTTTTATATTCCCTCAATGGCCATTTCACCGACTTGACGCCATGTCACAAAGCAAATATAAATAGTGTGTGTGCATTGGTGTAAAACACAAAAAGACTTTTATGCCCCTCTGATTTACTCGGCTCATTCATATTTAAGGCACTATACACGCACACATATATTTATATATTTGTGGCCTGCATGCCAAGTGTCTTGCTTGAGTTATGTGTGTGAATATTTTATCCCTCAGGCTTATAGTTTTGCTGCATGCTGTTGTGCGCGTGTACTGACATTCTCTGTTTTCTTCACTGGTAACATTTTTTTTCTTCCTTCCCCTGTGCTCTTTTTATGTGCGCTGTCTGGATGTAAGAAATCACGCAAGGTAATGACTGAAATCTAAAATCGCTTTCTCAAATCAACATCCTCATTTCCACCAAAAGCAACATTGAATAGCCCACTGTCCATTTCAGCTTCATTTTCCATTAGTCGGGTCCTGCTAGAGAACCCAAAGAACAGAAGGGCAGGAAGAGCTTGTTTAAACTTTAAACTACCCATATGTTGAACGGAAAGAGAAAGAGAGTTTAAAGAGTGAGTTGGCTTTCACCTCAGGCCAGCTGGTATGGGGGCGGTGAAGAGTTATCATTTGACCACCATTGTTTCATCAGCATTCCGACAACAATGAAATGTCTTCATTAGTCGAGCGTGGGAGGCCTATTAAACAGCGCTATGGATGTAAACCGAGAGAGCGGGAGGGAAAGACCGGCGGTGTGGGAGTGTTAGCAGGAGAAGAAAGAGATGTGCGAGGATGAGAGCGTGGTATAGCGCTAGAGAGAGTTGTTACTTTGTCACGTTTGTTTCTGGGTCTTCATAGGCGTCACAAAGCTATTTTTATTTAAGCTAACATCAGTGATTCACTTGGTGCCCTGTGAGATAAGACGAGACCAAGGAGAAAAGATAAAGCAAGTGCAAGATGAGTTTGTCTGGTGATATCATTTTAGTTTAGCATGCAACCTTACAACATTTTTATGACAAGTGCAACTGAACAGTTTCCTTTGGTGTCATTTAAAAGTCGTGACTTAAAGGTCCAGTGTGTAATTTTATGGAGGATCTATTGACAGAAATGCAATATAATATACATAACTATGTCTTCAGAGGTGTATAAACACTTGAAGCGTTATGTTTTTATTACCTTAAAATGAGCTTTTTCTATCTACATATACCCCCTTGCATGTATGGAAGCATATTGGTAGCTATTTTCAATTTGAAATGCAATACAAAAAATGGCAATGCAGTATGTAAAATGACAATGCAATTGTGTATTTAAATATACATTTTAAATAACATATGTGCAACTTTAAGTGCAAAATGAAAATAAAAATTCAATTATATCAATTACATTTGTCAGTTCCTACACTAGTTTTAATATGTTATTTAAATGGATAGTTTTAACGCCCTTTAAGTTGCAAAATTAAAATGAAAATGCATTCCCCGGATTGATTATATATGTTTAAGATAGTCAAGCAAAACTGTAGCAAAATGAAAATTCAAATGTTATTTTCCCTAAATGCATTAACAGGTTGAACATTTGGGATTGCATTTTCATTTACACACAGCGCGTTGGGTGTGGCAAAATTCAATGTGGACTTGAAAATGCATTTCGAGCTGGCCACGCCCCCTCCCCGGTACAGCGTCATTGTGTGAGGGCGGAGTCAGCATCTACAAATACAGTTTTGCTTGACTATCTTAAACATATATCTGACCCTGGACAACAAAACTTATGCGTCAATTTTTCGAAATTGAGATTTTTACATAATCCGAAATCCGAAAGAATAAATAGACATTCTATAGATATATGAGTTGTTAGAATAGGACAATATCTGGCTGAGATACAACCGTTTAAAACTCTGGAATCTGAGAGTGCAAAAAAATCAAAATATTGAGAAAATTGCCTTTGAAATTGTTAATCAGGGGCACTGTGGTAGGCCATCCACTCACAAAAATAAAGTTTTTATACATTTAAGGTAGGAAATTTACAAAATATCTTCATGGAACATGATCTTTATTTAATATCCTAATGATTTTTGGCCTAAAAGAAAAATCGATAATTTTGACCCATACAATGTATTTTTGTCTTTTACTAAAAATGTTCCCGTGCTACTTAAGACTGGTTTTGTGATCCAGGGTCACATATAATCAATCCGGGGAATGCATTTTCATTTTAATTTTGCAACTTAAAGAGCGTTAAAAATATCAATTTAAATAACATATTAAAACTTGTGTAGGAACTGACAAATGTAATTGATATAATGTAATTTTTATTTTCATTTTGCACTTAATGTTGCACATATGTTATTTAAAATGTATATTTAAATACTCAATTGCATTGTCATTTTACATACTGCATTGCCATTTTGTTGCATTTCAAATTGAAAATAGCTACCAATATGCTTCCATATGCATGTAATTGGCCATGTTGTTTCTACAGTAACCCTACAGAGCACGTTTCGTAAATACGTTATCTCATTCGGCAAAGTATTGAAAACGTGACGACATCTTAGCCCTGTGTCAGCCTCCGTTGTGCTCCGAAAGGGAGGGGTGGAGTGAGCAGTTGGTTGCAATTCACCACCTCACCGCTAGATGCCACTAAATTTAAAACACTAGACCTTTAATTTTCAAATGCAAATATTCTGCGGTAGTTGTGACTCAATTGGAACAACCAAATTTCGATTTGAGAAACTTTGATGTTAAGAACACACCTGTTTTAGCTGCAACAAATGCAAAACTTAATTATCAAAGATACAATTTCCTTTCATGTTTTAATTCCACTCCAAACAATGCGAAGACGCTTTTAGGGGCCCTTAGGGAAACTTAGCAAATAACATTCGCAGTCAGCCGTTCACTTCACCTGCTCAATCTCAGCTCATTCTGGCGGAGAAAGACAGAGTGAATTTGTCTTTTCTAGCCTGTGGCTGTCGGTGCACTGCAGCTTTTTGTCAGGACTTCTCGTTGCACACGTTTCCGAGCACGTCAAACAGCAGCTGGGTGAATAGGTTCCTGGCTATGCTGTCTTGGCCCAACCACAACTTGGACTGGCCGCCAGGTCCACAGCCAAAGCTTTTCAAGCCTGCCCGTGTCCATACTTAGCTATTCTTCTTTTTTCACTACTGAGATAAGAGCTGGACCCACGCATCTGAAACTGGCATCACCGCGAACGTCCCATCATTTTTTCCCCAGCAGTTAACTCGCCTTTCCCCCAAGGCAATTATTGGCCAACATAAAATAAAGATTTTTAATTCGTTTTAAGTACAATCTCATGCAGAAAAATCCCTCTCCAACAAAGCATTTTTAGCGCCCGCTGGAGAAATGCTCATTTCATGGTCATCTACCATGTGAACCGTACTTCAATTAGAGTTTACGATTCGTATTTTAAAGGTCCCACACTCAAACATCCATTACACTGTTTCATTAAAAAACCATCCATATCAATAGTCCTCATATCAAACGCTGCAATTATCTCTTGACTTTTTTCCCACCTCTTTTCTTCTGTCTTACGTTTCATTTTCCATTCAGGGAAGTTAGGTGTGAAAGTTGAATCAATAAATTGCCTGATTTGACCCATCCTCTCATACATTAAGTGACTTTACTGGAGTTGCTCTGCTAGTTCGCCCATAACATTTTATAGTCCTTATGTTAGGGTTTGCCTATATAGAATGACACCTTTTTAGAGTTTTGTAGCCAGACGAGTGGATAGGGAATGTGAAACGCTTATGATAATGTTCAGATTGGCTCTCATGCTCATCTGCATACCCTCCAGGGCCAGCACACAGATCTCAACCTGAAGGAGTCTCTCTTTGTGGGTGGAGCTCCTGATTTGCGCAAAGTAGCCAGAGTTGCTGCTATTAAAGATGGCTTCAAGGGGGCCATTCAGAAGGTGAGTGCATCAGGGATATTGTAAGACAAGCTTTTCCTCAAATGTTGCTTTACTGTGGTCACCAGAACGTGTGACACTGCATTTGTCGTGTTTGCTTTCTTAGATAACTCTGATGGGTATTCCAGTCCTGAAAGGTGACAATGCCCTTCAGTCCAGTGATGTGTCCATGTATCCCTACCATCCCTGCTCCAAAGATGTTTGTAAGAATGGAGGTCGCTGCAATCCCTTGTTGGACAGCTACGAGTGCGTGTGTCTGCATGGGTTTGTCGGGGCGCACTGTCAAGAAAGTGAGTGCCGTCTTCAGGTCTAAAACCATTACGCTTGTCTTTATTACAAATGTAGAGCCCCCTCATATTTCTTTAAGCCAAGATTTGCTTGCGTCTTTAGCAAGCATTATCGTTTAAAACATATTTAGAAGTAGCTAGTGGCACCATTAGCCAATCATGTGCTCAATTTACAGATTTTGCATAATCCACGCCTCCAAATGTAAAGGAATAGTTCACCCAAAACTGAGCACTGAGTCGTGTCCTTAAAACCAATATGACTTGATTTCTTCTGTGGAACCAAAAGAAAAAATTCTGAAGGCCCTTTGCTTAAGGGCTGAATCTGTGAAGCTTAAAGTATTAAAAATCCTGCCGAGGAGATCAAAATTTACATTAAAGAAATAGCTCACCCAAAAATGATAATTCTGTTATCATTTACTCACCCTCTTGTCACTTCAAACCTGTATGACTTTCTTTCTTCTGCAGAACACAGTGTTGGTACCCAAAAACCGATGGCACCCATTGACTTCTATTGTATGCACACAAAAAGTCAATGGGTGCCACAAGTTCCCTTTCGATACGGTTCACTTCGCATTGCGTTTAGCTAAAACTGGAAAACTCCTGTTTTATCCGATACTGAAGCCTTATTGGATAACGTCTGTGAAAAACACAGACTAATGGCGTTTGAGCCCGCCATTTCAAGCGGTACCGCTCGCCTATATAAGTCCGGGCCGAACGCCATTCAGCACCATTTTTCTCCTTCAGCGCGACATCTCGCTGCTCCAAAGAAGAAGAAGCCTACTCTCCGTCGATCAAGCCCGGCAGCGGAATACACCATTTTGAGCATTCCCCTGTGGTTATCCGAAGAGCAAATTTCTTAAAAGAGCTAACAAGCACGTTGTTTCAAATGGCGCTTAGGCATTGCGGCTCCTGTCGAGCCTCTCTGCCCACCGAGGATCACCACTCAGAGTGCGTCATCTGCCTTGGATGTACCCACGCCGAGACTGCTCTCACAGGATCAGGCTGCCCCCACTGCGAGCTCCTCTCCTCTCGTCCCCGACCGAGCCACTTCCCGGATCGCACGCATTCTTTGGGTTCGTTGTAGCACGGCGTGATGGGATATGATTCCCATAGCGTTTAGCTAAACGCAATACGAAGTGAACCGTATAGAAAGGGAACGCTAAGGTTACTCACGTAACCCCGGTTCCCTGAGATAATGGGAACGAGCATTGCGTAGCATGTCATGCTACAGTGCCACGCAGCGAGCCTTTTCATCGCACTTCAGTCGAATATGGTGCTGAATGGCATTCGGCCCGGACTTATATAGGTGAGCCGTACCACCCAAAATGGCGGGCTCAAACACCATTGGTGTGTGTTTTTCACAGACGTTATCCAATAAGGCTTCAGTACCAGATAAAACAGGAGTTTTCCCATAGCATTTAGCTAAACGCAATGCTCGTTCCCGTTATCTCAGGGAACTGGGATTACGTGAGTAACCTTAGCGTTTTTTGTTACCAACACTATTTAAAAAATCTTCTTTTGTGTTCTGCAGAAGAAAGAAAGTAATACAGGTTAAGATGACAAAAGTTTAGATAAGTTTTTTTGTAAACTATCACTTTAATAAAGATATAATTTTAACTTTTTAAGTTAACAGTTCCAGCACAAACACATTCACAAAACACTGAGGAACTTTTGCTCACCTCATTAACCTTGCTGGCTCTTACTGTTTTATCCTCTTAATTAAGCCACGCAAGCATGAAGTGTGCCATACATCACACGTTTCCTGCTTCTCTTTAATTAAACAGTGTCTCGCATCGATCTGTGTAATTTCAATTCATCTTCTCTCCTCCCATCCAGCAATATACGAGAAATCCGCCGGGGACACAGAGGCCATTGCTTTCGATGGCCATACATTCATCGAATATCACAACGGGGTCACCAAGAGGTAATGTCAGCACACGCCGATGACCTTCCGAACAATCAAATCAAAACCCGCCCAGGTGCTCTATATCTTGGTATTACCGCTCATTGAGGGGTGATGACAAGCTAGATTATTCAAACTCCATTTTAGACCCGTCATGCTTCCTCGTTTTGTCTAATAGCTTGATTTCATCAATTACTACTTTTGGCGGACTGTCTCTTTGGTATTCTGTGAACTCTGGCTGGTTCCAATTAGCACAGCACCCGAGGAGTCTCATGACCACATTGCTTATATACTGTAATGAACCTTTCCTTACCACCCACTCGCTTGGAGCCCAAAACCACACGTCTTCACTAGAGCACATATCCTTAAGCACATCTTGATAATTGGTAATCAAACATTGTGCGGTTATTGGATAATTCCTTGGTCTGATGTGTCTGTGATCTTTATTCCTGTCTCATGTATATGTACTTTGCTTTCTTTATGTCCTGCATCAATTTACTAGATCTGCTATATAGGGGGTGTCTACAAATTTTCTGAACGCAAAATGAATAGATTTAAATAACTAATCATAGCTATAGTCACACATTTCTGTTATGTGTTTTGCCTGTCTGTCTGGACACGTAGTTTCTGTTGTCTATTCTCTTGTCTGTCTGTCTCATTCGAGTGTCCTTTGTTGTCTTTCCTCCACTCTCAAGCCAACTGACCAATGAGATCCCAGAGTAAGTAATCCAGAAACATTCTGGGATGGATTAAATTAAAAAAACTAACCTTTTAGACAAACCATTGACTAAACCCAACATAAAGCATTCCCATTTACATCACGCATAGACTTTTGAAACATCCAGGGCTCTTATCAATTATATATCGAGATGTTTTTTTTCTACATGACAGTCTATTTCCAGGAAATGTTGCATCATTGTCATCGGCTGCATCAGAAAACAGTTTCAGAATTGCATGTTTGGCATGAATGATGATGAGCATTGTGATACGCTGATAGAAATTGTGCATGAAAGTACCTGAACTGAATTTAAAAATATGTCTGCATATATTCATCCTTATGAAAATATGGATGAAGCGCCTTTTAAGTACAAGTCGTTTTTTTTACTTATTGAATTTTTTAAAGCGCGGTATGCATCAATATTTAGTTGGTACTTTAGGTGGGTTTAAATGGCATTTTGCCGTTCCATTAGAGGAATGCTCAATCTGTTATTGTGTTCCTTTTAGTGATTCTTATTTTAAATGATTTGTTTCCTTCTGAATGTAATTAAGTGTCTAAGTGGCTGCGCCGAGCCCTTTAAAAGCTGGCAGCTTGATTAAATGGAATTATGTTATGTATTATTCTCCATGAAAAGTTTCTGTCTGGCTTTTAAGCCACATCAGTTTGTCTGTCAAATCGCTAACTGTGATTTCTAATAATTGTGCCTGAGATGAGAGAACGTGGCACATTAATTAAGGATTTGTCTCTCAAAAACCGGCCGCCATAAAAGGGGCTCCGTCCAGCATAGAAACCGACCCACTGCAGACATCAATAACGGTTAAGAAGAAGGCCTTCTTCATTGACCCTTCTCGGGGTTTAATGCGTGTCACTTCCTTAACAAATGAAGTGGCAGATTAAAATGAATCTCAAGCAAGGAAGCTCACCGGCCCTTCGCGAGTGTCATCAATTCAGCATGATCTGGTTTTGAAAAGAGCCCTAAAAGTTAATGAATTCCTCAGAGGACACAGTGGCGCTGGATCTTTGGAGTAATGTTTCTGTTAGTGTTTACTGTGCTCTTCATCTGTCTTTATTCCCTCTCTTTAGCTCGGCAAACTTGGATCAATTTACCCGTGCTTAGGATTTCAAAAACAGCATTATAACCATGATGGAACCACTTAAGTGATTTGAATCGCTCTACATGAGCTGCATATCTTTAGTTTGATGTCAGCGTGTTGCTAAACTAACGGCGTGCTACTAAAGTAAGCATAATATATAGCATGCACAAATATTGGGTATTAGTCCATTTCCCGGTATTGGGTATATTTGTTATTTACATTTATCTCATTTTTGTACCATTTTATAGCGTTTTCTTGTATAAGAAGGATATGTGAGATCCTTGTGAGAACAAGGGATCTTAAAGGTATAGTTCACCCAAAAATTCTTTCATTATTTTCGCACCCTCATGACATTCCAAACCTGTTTGACATTCGTTCTACTACAGAACACAAAAGAAAATATTTTTTTAAATATTGGTAACCAAATAACATTGACTATATTGTATGGACACAAAGCCACTTCTCAAAATATATTCTTTTGTGTTCCACATACAGGTTTTGAATGACATGCGGGTGAATAAATGACAGAATTTTTATTTTTGGGTGAACTGTTCCTTTAAGTGGCAGTATAATTAGGTTTTCTAGCTGTTGGAACAAGCTTTGATTCATAGCGTGGTGTCTCAATAGGCAGGTCACTTGGTTTTGGGAGAACATTTCATTGGCTTCGGTCCAATAGACATGATATTGCTTTTGCTTTTTCATACATTACCACTGAAACGCACCCTTAGCTTTTTTCATTTTCTCACTTCACTAGATGATATTATGATGGATTCATTGTTGACTGTACAGTATGAGTTTAAAACATTAATATCACTTGGTTGTCTGATTATCTCGTGACTTTGCCCATGATGGCATAACTACTGGTCGACTAAAATAATCCAGGAAGGTCACGCAGCTGGCATTCCTGTTTCTTGGCACATCTTGTGTCTGTGTATGCGAACCCTGTTTTTCCCCTCCTCCCCTTTTTGCACTTATTGCATGCCTATCATTTCTTCCCTTGCTCTTCTAAGCCCTGAGTCACTGGAGAACCCATCTGACCAGAGGTGAGTCCCCTCTGCTTGAACTGTTTTCAATGGCATGCCGTCCTTCCACACCCAGCCGTCCTACACAGGCTAAAGGCCAGGGTCCTTGTCGTGTAACCCAGCTTGTGGTGACACGTTGAAATCTAATGTGAGAGGCGTGTATTTAAAGGAATACTACACTGGAAGTAGGCTTCAAATTCTGTCACCATTGATAGTGAACATGAAAGTAGTTCATGTAACCATTTCGCGAGTCATCTCAGGTAAACAAAAGCTTTGTGTAAGAATCAGACTGAAAGTTAGGTCAGTATTTACTGAAAATCTTTGTTTGCTTCAGCAGTGTGTGATGTAGCCAATCATCATTGAAAATTGTATCACATGTCCTCAGCATAGCAAATTCAAAGTCCCCTTGTAGTCGCACATTTTTGGCTTATCTTTGATCAACAAAGTTTCTCTGTGAAAATAATTTTTCATGCCTTAAAAAAGCTTGAATGCGACCTTGTTTTATTTAGTACATGTGAAACCGTGCATATGCAAATTCGTCTCCGCCTCCACTCAGTCACACCAGCTCACATTAGCATTAAAACATTGAAAACATTATCATTGAAACTTGATTTTCATCACGGGGGGCTTTAAAGTATGCAGCGTATCGAATTAGATATAGGAGATATAGGTACAGTGAGGGGAAGTGAAGCTTTTGTACGACTCCAGAAGGCTTGACGATATGATGCACGAAGTGTATGGACTGCTTTTATGATTCTTTTATCGTGCTTTTATTGTACAAAAAAAGTGACTTGCGCGTGAACATTCCTATGTGTGCCACTGCCCCCTATAGGTGGACAGTAGGAATTACTCAAAGCTTGCGTATGTTATGTGTAAATGGTAGCACTTTATTACACGTGCTGTGCTAAAAGTATTCATCCAAAATTGAAACGCATAATCTACGATTAATCCCAAAGGTCCGGTTGTGTTAATGAAATCAGAAATACAACTTTTCTTCAGAATGTTCTAGATGCTTATGATCCTAATGGGACACTACCAATAATGAGCTCAGCAGAGTGGTGTGTAATCATAGTTAGCTGCCCTCATAGTGGTGCTCTGGCCTGGGGCCCTGCGCAGGGAAGGCCTATGGAAAGAGTCCAGTCAGCACATTACGTGTGTCTCATCGGAAAGGAATTCAATTACACCAAATAATTATTCAGCCTTACGCCATCACGGCCTCATCAGAAAATTTGCATAATGAATTTCCCGATTCTAGAATCCTAAATTGAGCTCGCAAACATTGTGAGACAAAATTGGAGTTGTCAGTCAGGTCGACGGCCACGTGGCAGACCAGAAAAAATACGCTCCTGCTTTCGTGGTCTGATTAACTTGAGCCGGCGATGATCCTTGGGGTAACCGAGTGGTTTCCGGTACCGGAGACAACATGCACTGTTTGACTTCGGGCTCTTTCCAGTTATACAGGTTTAACTCTTATTTGAAAATACACCTGCGATCGATATGTTCGCTGAACCTCACCACATGAGGAAACATAGCTACAGACAAACTGACAAATAAACACAATTGGTGAGATCGCGGTTTGGTTGAGCGTGCCACACCTGCAGAGATTGGTGTTGGTGTGGTGTGAAGATACAAGCCCAGTCACCATCTGCTTTCTCCGCTTCTGTGTTTTGTGTCCATCGTCTCTCTATTGCCGTCTCGTCTGTGTTTTGTCTTTGTCTTGTTTGTGTCTTTTTTCGTGTTGTTCTCACTTGTCTTGCTCCTGTTTACACATTACCTGATTTAGCAAACAAGCCCCCGTGCATCTATTTACCATCCTGACTCAAACGCACACTCTCGCTCGAATAATGTCCCTCTTGAGGTTAGCGACTACAGATGCACCACAGAGCAAAAAAGAATTGTTGTGAAAATAGCTTCTTTCCTCTGTGGCGTATCTCGGCTAGTATTCGGGGAGGTGTGTCGGAGACGATCGGGTTCCCCCGATGGCTTGAACAAAAGCGTGATGTCTCCATAGGCCATGGTTGTCAGAGTGACATTGACTGATTTCCTCAAGGACAACCAGATGTCACATTTTCTTATACACCTTCTATGAGGGGGGTGCATCCAGGCAACTAGATCAAAAAGCACATCAGCTAATATGAGCGTCCTTCCTTAGTGCTCCCTGTGCAGGAAGAGCAAATCGAGAGCTTGCAGGCAAGATAGGAAGTCTTAGCTTGTAGATAACCTAAAGTGTGTCACCAGCTCTCTCTCTCTCTCTCTCACACACACATACACATTCATGTTCAAAAGACAACCCCCTTCCCCTCGTGGCCTAGTTTTACTGATGTTCTATGAAGATCTGAACACTCACAACGGTTCAATCGTGCACCATATTGCTCATTAGTTAATGCACCTATGTAGATAATGCACAACCACAGGGTTTTGATTTTTTACACTATATTGTCTAAGTAGCAGGAAGGTCTCATGGTCTTGTTTTTAACACGCCCTCACCTGAACAGGGATGACTTTGTGATCGCGACTGCTTTTTCTCTTTAATCTAGTGAGAAGGCCCTGCTGGTGAATAAATTTGAGCTGAGCATTAAGACCGAGGCTACCCACGGTTTGATTTTGTGGAGCGGGAAGGGAGTAGAGCGTTCTGACTACATCGCTCTTGCCATCGTGGACGGATGGGTCCAGATGACCTACGACCTTGGCTCCAAGCCTGTGGTGCTACGCTCCTCTGTGCGGGTCAACACAAACCATTGGATACGAATTAAGGCCAGCAGGTAATGCAACGTGAAGATAACTCAAAGACTAGAGAAAGTTATTACAGTTGTTTCCACAGGTTTGCCTCTAGAGGGCGACATTTACATTCACCAAAGGTTGTAGTTTTTTCTGTCTGTTGTTCCCACTGCTAAAGAGAACTAACTTCAATAGACTTCTACTGTTTTGTTAGCTACAAATTTATATTTAGTGCAAGTTCGTGCAAAAAGTCGTCTTCGCATAGTTTTACACAGAAGTGTTTGAGCGTTCCAAGTTATATCAATCAAACTGCAGTTGGGTCCCTGATAGCACACATACATATGGCAGACACCTATTTGATGTCTGCATTTCCATCTGCGTGACATTTTTTTGGTTTGCTCATCTGCAATACGTCTCTGAGACGTCTGCTGTCAGATGTCATATAGACAGCTAGAAGATGCCTGTTAGATGTTTGTAATTTAGAATGCATGTCAAACTGCCCTTACGATGTTTAGCAGATGTTTTTCCACAGCAGATGTTTTCCAGATCTCTAGATCTTTAGCGGACTTATACAGCAGAGTTATTTGGGGTTGTTTTGATAACTTAAAAAAATACAGCTAACTAACACATGGCAAAACAAAACAAAAAATTATTTAAAAAATGTATACTATATGACCTGATTTTGAATATTTAAAAAGACTGAGTTATCTGCTTTTGCAAATGAACTCTGTTTGTTTTTAATGCTATGCTTTTTTCTTCTTTTTTCTTCACAGAGCGCTCAGAGATGGCTCTCTGCAGGTCGGTAATGAGGCAGCTGTCACCGGGTCATCACCCCTGGCCGCCACACAGCTGGACACAGACGGCGCACTCTGGTTGGGTAAGTCCTTGAGTAAACTCTTTTGCTAAATCTTTGCTCATTTGTAACCAACACACCTGCACCGCCACACAGAATATCTACAGTCTCCATTTAGCTTGTACTCTCTAATTGGATCTTGCCCCACAGCATGCGTTTTTAAAAGCTAAATCTCATTTCACCTGAGCATTACACAAGAACTTCACGGATGCACTTCAGTGCGAATTAAAAATCGAGATGTTAAAACACGTTATTGACTTGTTAGAGGTTTGTAGGAAGTTATTTTTAATTCCAGGATGAGTTTCCGCTGTAGGGTAACATCTATGGTTTAATATCTCAAAGCCTCAGTGTGTTTTTTTAATGACAAACCAAGCTCATGAGAGACAATTTTGAGGAGGCAACATCTTAGTGGCCTAGAATTACTTGAGAAATGTGTTTGTGTCGAGTAGCGCAAGGCCAGCCAGCATCAGTGGAACAGGTGTTGTGGATGCCCGGTGGCGAGAATACATTATTCTTACACAGCTTGAACATCAAGGGCTCTCTCCTAAAAAAAATCCTGTCAAATACCGTCTTTTATTTACTTATCAAGATGTAATTCACTTGAAATTAGCCCTGTCAGTCTTTTGGTCCGAAGCAAACAATCTGAGCGCGATGTACATTTTTAGCCATGCTCAAAGAGAGGATTTTTGACAGTGTCAGGTCCCTGAGGGTGAGAAGCTCTCACTCTGAAAACTTTCAGCCCACATCCCTGGAGCCCGGGTTTCCAAAAGCACTGTTTGATCTTTTCACCTGTTCCTGAGTTCCGTTCACCTGTCTCCATCCTTTCACAGTCTGTCTCTTCCACGTTAGACACCGGTGTGTTTTGGGAATGATAAAGTTTTCAACAGTCTACAGTGCTGAATTTCCATAACCCACAGGCTGTTCGTTAGTTTTTAATAAACGATGTAGCTAGCCTGCATTGTGTTCATACTGTATATCTATCTTCTGTTTCTGTAAATCTTTGACCAACACTTTAGACTAACTTTGAATTTGCATACATGCTGGTTATATACAATAGTTAAGAACACACAAAACATACAAAAATCTAGGATTGAAACCCACACCACGTTCACTTAAAAAATAGTTTTCCCCAAATCCCCAAAAGTGTTTATTCTTCTGTGAAACACAAAAAGGAAAAGGTGTTAATAAATAATGAAGATGAATTGGGGAGATGGGCTGTCAAAATGACAAAAATTTCAAGTAGTGTGCGGTGAATCATGTGTACCTGATGGGATCTTTCTGTTCTTTCTCTGCTCTCAAGGTGGTCTGGAGGAGCTGACTGTTGCTCGCCGGTTGCCCAAGGCTTACAGCACAGGCTTTGTTGGATGTGTTAAAGATGTGATAGTTGACGGGGTGGAACTGCATCTGGTGGAGGACGCCTTAAACAGTCCCAAAATATTACACTGTTCTGCCAAATAGTGCAGCTTCCCCTCTTTCTATCCAACACCATGTCTACTGCTGTAATTATTTTTCTATTTTTTGTACACTTTTCTTTGATTTTATATTTGAAAAATTACATTGTTTTAATTATTTTCTTTTTTTTTCTTTTCATCTTTGCATCCACACTTAATCACATCCTCAGTTGCAGGTGAACATGGTGTCACAAGACATGCAAAAATGCGTATTATTTCTGTGCCGTTTCGACGACAAACAAAACAACATTGACTTGCTCATTACTTGAACTGTGGCAGATGAGGTCGGTGCTGTCTGGATTGCCTTTCGGTGCCATAACTCGCTCGACATCCGGCAATCATCATACATTCCTCTGAGCCGTTGCTGCGGCCCATTACTACGCGTAAAGATCTAAAAAATGACTTTCTGCTTCATCGAGATACGACGGCATCCGTGAAATAAGCTGAGCAAGTCTATGTACGATATTCCTCATTTATGATACCACTAACAGGGGTGAACGCTCGGTGATTCAGAGACTCCCTAGATGATCGTAGCTGACATAATATTTAGCATTCCTCAGAATTCAGCATTATTTTCCATGCAAATGTCACTATCGACCTGTGAGATGTAATAATTAGTAAAGAAAAACATGAGACTGTGAATTTTGAAGATGCTATTTTTTCGTTGCAGTGGTTTGTCTCATGTGTTGTGCATATCTAAAGAGCAATTACATATATATACTATATGACCACTTGTTGCATGCATCTTTTTAAGTGTTGAGTTGATTTTCTCTTGGTTTTTTCAATCTCCATCATTCCATTCAGGGCAGAAATGTAGCTAACCAGGATGACTACATTGCAATGTAAATTACCTGTATTTCTTCTGTTTCGACATTCATTCGAGTTGGGAGAAATGTTGCATTTTTATAATATATTTACTCAGATTTGTCAATCTGGACTTCTTGTGTACGACGGGAAAAAATCAGTTGTTACATCAACTCAACATCGGGAGGCGCTGTAACACTGGAAGAGATGAGAGAGACTCAAAGGACACATCGGGTGGACGCAAAAGCATTGAAATTCATGGCATGTTCAGTCATCGAACAAAAATCACGTGTTCACCGCGTTTGTTTTCTATCTTGTATCAAAAGAAAATGTTACTTTTCAATGCTGCCAGCACTTGCTATAAAGGGACGGTGTATGTTGTAGACCCCTTGCATCCTATGACTGTGGCCCCCAAAACAGCTGTTCATGTCCCAGAAGTAACCAGTGAAAATAGTAATGCATGGGTTTGTCATGTCAAAATGGTTTTGTAACCTGTTCAAAGACAATGACGCAATGCTATGGTTTCTACTGCTCTCTCAGTGTAAGAAATATTAAGAGTTTGATACCAGATGCTTTGCAATATTCAAAAAAAATGCCTGTTCAAGGTAGAAAACATCACAGTTTCTTTTTGTAATTTTCTTTCTTTTTGGCTTTTTTCCCTTAGGATGTGTAAATTCATCATGTGTACATTTTGCCCTAAGTTACTGAGGTTGTAGTATTATACACTGGAACCAAGTCTAACATGTCTATAAACAAAGCATATCCCGATGTCGCATATATGAGTGGTGGTATCTGGGAATCACTGATGATGTATGTGTCTAGGGTTTAAACAGAATTCACAGGATGCCTAGTGTTATGGACTAAGACCGGGAGCCCTTGCTTACTGCACGAGCTCATCCACTCTTTTAGTGCCCCCACCTTAGACGGACTCAATTTTTGTCTCTTTTCTAATAATGGAAGTTATTTTTTGACATCATCCAGTAGCTTTGCTCCTGTACACTTGGAGTGCTCTTAAGGGACAAGGCTCATCGCCATGAAAATCTGCTGTGTGTGACTGGAAACTGAGAAATGCCTTAAAATCATTCACCGTTCATGGGTGACAATATCCATATTGTTCTGTGCTCTCACTTAAGCGATATATTAGTCTCATTACATTCTCATAATGTAAATGAATTCATAAATGTTAATAATTATATTAATAATGCATATAAAAATTTCCAGAAAGCCTCGATAATAGTGGTTCTGGACTCTACAAAATACTATTTACTGTACAAATACTATTTTCAGGATCTTATTTATGTCTTAAGAGGATTCCCAGGTTGGCATTTGTAAACTACTGTTTTCATTTAATTAATGAGCAGTGCACAGAATGAGAGGCATGACATTACCACTACTAACTTTATTACCTGCGTCTTGTGTTCCAACCACCATAAAATAAAACGTCAAACAAACTGAACTGACTTTGAAACCTGTCTGTAACCTTTCAAATCTATGAATAAATCCCTTCATTTCCCAAACTGTCAAACTACAGCCTCCCTTATAGTATTATCCAGTCAATCCACAACAGAGATCTAGTCTTTAAAGATTGTCTTTTGTTAAAGTACTGACAAACTCTTGGGACCTGTTTCTGGTGTCCGTCTAAAGCTGCTTGTGACATTCAAAACTTTTCATGTTTCACCAAAGACAAGAAGTCATGCAGGATAGAATGAGACGAGGGTTGGTAAACCATGACAGAATTTTTATTTTTGAGTGAACGAACCCTTTGGTGTTTATAAACAAGCATAGCTTGTATTTTGCAGGGGGTAAAAGGGAGGTAGAATCGAGTGAATTATGCAACAGAGTATGCTCGCTCAAGGCCACAAAAATATCATCAGACATGAGAGCCTAAGATTGTCAACTATTAGAAAAACATACCCCATCAAAGAAATGTGCCTGATGGAAAATGTATTAGATTTCTCTGCATGGCAGTAAGTGTGAAATAATCCATGCATAGAATTCTTGCTTTATGTTCATACTAGTGCAATAAAGAGGCTTTTACTGCAAATAACAAGACTTCAGCTGTCTGGCAACATCAGGGGATCTGTGGCTTCCTTTGTTCTTCCTCATGGGTTTTGCTTTGGACAACAGAGTCCTCAGGCTGTAAGGTCAAGGGCCATCCTGGAGGGGGGGTGGGGTTCTTGTCAGTAGCACTGACTCTTCCTTTGGGGAATGACTTCCTTCAGTGCACTTCCTTAAAGGGATACTTCACTCAAAAATGAAAATTCTGTCATCATTTGCTCACCTTCGAGTTGTTCCAGATCTGTATGAATGTCTTTGTTCTGATGAACACAGAGAAAGATATTTGGAAGAATGCTTATAACCAGACAGATTATTTGCCCCCCGTTGACTACAGTAGGAAAGATTACTTTATCTTTTTTTTTGTTCTGTTGAACACAAATAAGACATTTTGAAGAATGTAGGTCAGCAAACAGTTCTGGGGCACTTTTTCCTACTATGGTAGTCAATGGGGGGCAAATAATCTGTCTGGTTATAAGCATTCTTCCAAATATCTTTCTCTGTGTTCATCAGAACAAAGAAATGTATACAGATTTGGAACAACTCGAAGGTGAGCAAATGATGACAGAATTTTCATTTTTGGGTGAAGTATCACTTTAAGTGGGCGATACCGCACCACTGCCTGCGGTTCAGAAAACAGTTTAATAAAACTGTGTTACAAAATTGTAATTTGATTAAAATGAATATCGGTGGATTAGTGGACCCCACAATTTTATTAAATTGTGTTTTTTTTATCTAATTGTGGGTGTGCTTTCCCTTAGATGGGTGAAATGTGCAAAACAGTTAACTGCCCAACAAAGAGCTCTTAAGGATTAAGTTACAACACATTGTTTGCGCTGGCTGTTACATTGCACAGAGAACAGCAGGCCAGACTTTCTGTACAGAGTGAGAAATCCATAGATAAAGCACTGCATTTCAAATTGCATAACCATGTCCGCGGCAGACTAATCTCCCTTAGGGCCAGTGACGTCATGGCAACCATGGCATCACTGCAGTGCCCTGCTGGCTCCAGACTGTGCCCACAGCTGCCACCTTCAATTCACCCTAATGCAAAAGATGCTGGTCCAAATGAAACAAAAAAAGCCGTGTATCTTCTATTCATGACCTATACGTACTGTATCCAGAAATAATAATAAACATGGCTAGAAATGAAATGACTTTGAAAAATACATGCAAGTAAACATATACAGTATGTCACAACGCATAGTCTAACAGAGATTACATTAGGTGAGATCAATGTATCTAGTACCTAGCAGCAAAGTATTATTGTTTTTACAGCATCAAGATTATCAGATTAAGGTCAATTTGTGGGGAGAAGAAATAATGTCGGTTTCTGCTTTAAAAATAAAAGTACCATAGAATAAGTGTTTTTGGCTCTATTGTTCCATATACAGTAGTAGCCTACATTTAACATCCACAACATCTATTGCACAAACGTTTCTCCAATATCCTATGTTTAGTAGGTGTGTA
Organism: Triplophysa rosa; assembly: GCF_024868665.1. Taxonomy (NCBI): domain Eukaryota; kingdom Metazoa; phylum Chordata; class Actinopteri; order Cypriniformes; family Nemacheilidae; genus Triplophysa; species Triplophysa rosa. The sequence goes on along the minus strand of NC_079910.1, from coordinate 9,703,996 downwards.
CAGATTATAAAAAGAAAGAAATAGTTCTTGTAAGAACCTTCACTTAAAAGGGATATAGAACCAAAAATGGCTTTCCTCGTATTGCTGCAAAGAACGCTTAAACTTTATTTTTGTTAGAGTATTAAAATATACCATTAAGGTACTAAATTATTATGTGCACTATGTTTAGGTAACCTAAATGTGCTAACATCTTAAGTGATAGGCTATTTTCCATCAACTGCTGTAAGTGGTTTTATTGTTGCTTGTTGGTGAATTTTAAAATAGATAAAACTAACCATTGTGGATGGTTTTCGTCTGTACCTTTAATTCTCGGTAGCAAACGAAAACAGACCGATAATATTTAACTTGTTTGCATAGTTGTTGCAACAGGCTGCATAAAGTTTTGTAGCCTGTTGTCTGTCAGTGTGTTGTGCTCTGTGTGAGTGAGAGGCGGAGTGAGCGAGTAAAAGTCGGGCGCTGTCTGTCTGAAGCTCCAGTCAGCTGCAGCGTCTCGGCGCAGGATTACTTTTTTACTGTACACTTTCCCCTTCTGTCCGCTCACACACCTCTGACAGCCCCCAGGACGGCCATGACGTCTCGAAGGTAAGCTAAAGGCTACATTTAAACTGTACGAGCGGTTACTTTATGAATGGATCGTGCGAGATTATCGCCAGCGAGCGCAGGATCTACTTTGGCCCATTGTACCGAACCAAATGACTGTAATGTGCGTTCTCATAATCACAACAGAGTATTAAAGACCACTTTTCTTCCTTTTCTGTTTATGTCAGTCGTAGATAGATAAACAGTCAGCGTTTCGCAAAGTCACTGTAACAATTCCTCTATATAAAACAATCTCAAAACTGTTTAATGTGACGGTTTATTGGGGGCTTTATGGTAATGAGCTGTTGTTGCTCTCTGTGGTCGTGGTCATGTCACTGGTGTTCAGTTCACCAGTGTGAAATAAGAAGGCTAACAATAGTTTGGTGTATTATTGTCAGATGACAGAGATTTATTTAGAGACGTGAGTTATACTGTAAGAAAACAAGGTCGAATTAACGACTGTGACGCTTCTCGTCGAAAATTAGCATCAGTTGAAATGCTGACTCGTTAACGTGTACTCTATTTCAAAGTGGACATATATGGTGTGTATTTTAATCTGAATGTCATTATTATATAAACAGAGAGAGCTTCTTGGATTCAATGTCGCGAACAAAGAGCTGCAGCACACATCAGGTATTGGGAGAGTTTGCACAGGTGGCCTTCAGTAAACAAAATAGAGAGAAACCCTCAACGCAGCATCATGCCACATACCGTTAAACCAACATACAGGATTTTAAAGTTTAGTGCTGCTTGTGGCTTCCGTTTACAAAGCTTGACAGAGTAACAGACATTTATTGGCCTGTAAATAGTTACACTGCCAACCATTATGTCATACTAATTATTTTTCTGCTATTTTATTTCCCATTTTCGTAATTTACGTAATATTAATTTCAAATAAAAATGAATATTAAGATTCTTGGTTTGGAAATCACAATTAAAGTCGTTAATTCTAATTTATGAGCAAATGTGTGACTTTTTTGCATTTTGTGTAAATTTAGACTTTGAAAAGAAAGGCATGAGATGATGAGAAATCTATACACACTTAAAACTACACACATTTCTTGAAAACATGGGGTCAAAGTGTGACAGTTTGATTTACTTAATGGGGTTTAACATTTATTTTGGCCCTTGTGTCAGTATATTTGTCTCAAACAAAATGGGTCCTAGTTTTAAGAAGGTCAAAATGGTTGCTTTTCATGATGAGTGCGGAAGATAATCTTTATTTCCATTTAATCTTTAGATCATTTATCATCTTCTGTGTGGTTCTACCTGTATGTGCAGTGCACATGTGTGTGCATGTGTAAGTGTGTGAGATAGCGTGTAAAGGAAATAGGAAAAAGGAAGAAATGGCTTATTGCATTCTAATTTGGGGTCATGTAAATATATGGGTCATAAATACTTCTGCTGAATGTGAATCAGTTCCTGTTCCACACTTCTGTAATTCTGTGATTGATTCACATATGTTGATTCTGCTTGAGCTTGTTGTGCACTGGTTTGTATGTCAACGAGTTTGACTCATATAGGGGACTGGAGCATGGTACTAAACATTGACAGACAGGAAAGCTGCCTCTAGTCTGGTGAAATGAGATAGCTTGTTGAAAATTTCCAGGAATTATGCTGGTTATGAGTAAAGGATTGCTGAGAACAGTTTTTCTTTGTATCGCAGTCATCAATTTGTAAGCTGTCATCTCAGTGTTCTAAAAGCAATGTTTACCTCACACTGACATAGTTACGTTTTTCCTTTCTGCTATTCTGCATTTCTGTTAAAATATATAAAAAAAAAAGAGATGCAGCGATACTACATTTCTCCAACGAAACGATTATTCAGAGTGATATCTGCCCATACAATACCGTTTCTGAAGATTAAATTAACAATTCATAACTTTCTGAATGTTATTTATGCATAAAATGACTATTAATATTGAACATCAAACAGGTGATGTTTCTTAACATTTTCTAAATACAGAGCACACATTCATTGCATTTTCCTGTCCTCTGTTAATTGACAGGCCCTGATCATTGGCTGTTTTTAAACAGTCGGTCAATAGTGTGAAAAGTCGCTTTTATCGCCAACATGATTATTGGCCGATTTATCGGTGCACATAAAAATCGTAACACATGAATTGTATTACCAGAAATAGTCATGCTGAATTATTAATTATTCATAAACTGAGGATTACCGCTTGCCACTTGGACGCTTAAAATTAGTGATTTTTACAATCGGACAATGTTTTTCTTCTGTTCGACCGCTACATAGCACGCTTACATTTTGTTCATAAAAAAAGGCCATGTGGATGTAAAGCCAGCATTTCACACATAGTAGGGCTGTCAAACAATTAATCACGATTAATCGTATGTGGAATAAAAGTTTGTGTTTACATATATGTCTGTGTACTGTGCATATTGATTTTGTATATATTATTATATTTAAGAAAAATATTACATATTTTTTATAAACATTTATATATAATTTAAATTAGTGGTAAATATAAATAAATACATGTAAATATTTCCTAAATATGTATACATTTATGTATATGTGTTTATAAATACAAAATTAATATGCACAGTACACAGACATATATTATGTAAACAACACAAGCTTTTATTTTTACATGCTATCAATCACGATTAATCGTTTGACAGCCCTAAAAATGACCAAAGTAAAATGGGTCATGTGAGGTGGATAAGTGACAAATGTTGTATGTTAAGTAATAATAATACAATTAAAAGTTCTATTTATTTTATGTGTGCACCTTTTCAAGGTTTCAAGTCTTAAGCTTTAATGCTAAGATACATGCTGCTAACTAGCCACGTATTCACCATAATTGTTCATTTAGTTTCACCAATCTATTGTATTTCTCTCATTTACTGTATTTGCATTTGTGTTTTTAACATCGGTATCAGCATCGGCCATTACAAAACCCATATCGGTCGACCACTACTTCATATGACCCTTAACAGATAATGCCAGGAATTATGTAAGGCATTAGATCACATGAGGAATAATTTGGATTATGGTTATCCCAATATCAATGATATGGATGTAATTCATTTCCAGAATAATTATACAGAGATTCACTGTCATGATTCCCCTAAACTTAAGCTCTTGAAAGCCAGTTCTTGATTCCATTTCAGGGATCTGTTTCTATTGGAAGGGCTGTTATCAGCTGTTAAGAATTTGAATATGATCGTTGACGTTAGATTTTGTTTCACGTGTCCTTGGGACGTCTATGTCAGGGTAAGTTCAAAAATGGTAACATACTATTTCTTCCTGAGTAAGGGGAGAGAGGGACTGGTGCCACATCCAGCCTTAAATATGCCATTCTAGTTTTGTGTGTGTGAATTGATTTGACCTCACATTTATGTGCTTGGGGTCTTTTGTATTGGGGGCTGAAATCCATCATCTCGCACTGAATCATGTCCACAGTTAGGACATAAAAGATCTGTATCTACACTGCCTGTATGACATATATGTTTTTTCTGCATTACAACAGACCAAACATTTACAGTAAATATTTATCAAAAGATATTCTCATGCATTGTTTTAAATTATTTAAAAGATCAATAAAGGCATAGGCAAGCTACAAAGCTGCGTGTGTGTTTAAACTGACCCTGCGGGTCTCTAGACTGACATGTGGGAGCATATTCAGCTCTTTCTAAAAATATCAGTAACGCTACCAAAATCCAGCCAGCAGGACTCGTCTGCTCCCGATATAGACACGAGTCTTTGAAGCTGAGTTGGGGGTACTAAGTATATCACTTTTTGTCACCAAGCCTGCCTCTTTAAATAGCCAACTGTGGTGAACTTGAGACATTATGTAAGAGGCAGATCACTGTGGGCACGTGGCTCCCTGTGTTCTCCTGTCAGAACACTGCAGAAGCACTTTCCGCCTGATATCGCTCTCTCCCTCTCTCTGGCCCACGCTCTACAACCCGTTTGTGCCCCCGGGTTATCATAAGCAAGAAATTATTTCAGTCTCTGGTGTCACTCAACAGTACTATGAGCCAATATACTGTAGATGTGACATAAGCAAAATTTACAGTTTTATAAAACTGGCAGACAGAAATTCATTGTAAAAATTAGGGATGCACGATAAATTATCGGTCATATCGGTATCGGGCGATAAATGGTCATTTTTAATGCTATCGGTATTGGAAAAAAATAAAAAAAAAAAAAAAATATTATAGGTATCGGTTATTTCAGCTTCCAATGTTCAAGAATGATCGGTTATCGAATATCGGACAAAATGTACATCGGTGCATCCCTAGAAAAATGCAGTTCAGGCATTTCACCAGGATTGTCCTTTTTTTACAATATCAGCGATGTCTGCTCATCTTGTCCAGTTTTTTTTTTAACAGGTCATTGCTATTTTTATCAGGCTGCATGCTGGACAATGGCTGTTAATTATTAAACCAGGAGCGCATTTATTTAAACACAGGGGAAGCTGAAAGAACAGAAGCTCTCTTCCTCTGCCTTCATTAATCCAACCATTATAACACTAATGGTCTCAGATTCCACTTATTGTATCCTTATAAAATTTTATAAGGTTTAAAGGGAAGTTACTGGAAGTTTATTTCGTGGAAAGAGAGGGTGATTCAGCATTAAAGTGACATGACATAAAGGACTGTGCTATTAATCGTAATCGATTTTTTAAAGTAATTGAGGGAAAACAATTATTCTGTTTTGCAAGAATTATCTTATTTCTTTGTTTTAGATTATTTATTTGAAAATGTATGCATTCATAATTTAATTTATATATTTATTTTTGTGTTATTTAGTCAAATCCAATGTTAAATTGACAAGTTATTTATTTATAATAATTTATCGATTTATTGACTTTGTTTCTAAAGTCAATGAGTAATCGTGATAAATAATCGTTATCTCAACATTGGGCGAAATAATCATGATTATATTTTTGGTCATAATCGAGCAGTCCTCAAGACACATCAGGATATGACGTTATGTCGTCATTAGATACTTTCGCCTATCTTAATGCAGATAAATATATCATCCATACCAACGTTGGCTATACCAATAGCTTGAGTTTTGGGAGGGACTGTCTGTTTTTTGACCAATTGAGATGGGAGTGTTCAGGAAACCTGTTTGCAAACAATCTTTGAAATTCTAGTAATGCTGTATGGGGCAGAAATTACACACTTTGACTTTAACTAAAGCTTAGTGTAAAACCTCCTAATATTTTAGTAGACTGATGATTGTGTGTCCACTTCTATTCTGGGAAAAGTAGGGTGCTTTCCTGACTCTGATGGTCTGCCCTACTTCTCTTGTCCCATAGTGACTCTAAACTATTGCCAAAGTGCCTCTGTAATTAGAAAAAAAGCCTCAGCTGTACACATGGTGTTTACAGTGTCTTTTAAAACTCAGTCATACATTATTTTCGTTTAGATTTATACTGAATTAATACTGAAAAGTATTTTTGATTTATCGAACATAGCAACATAGTATTAAAGCATAAGAAATCTCCATATAAAAGTCACTGCTTTAGTAACTTTTAATGGAGATATATGCAATTGAAGTTTGCAGAAAAAAAACATTTTTAAGGAAAATATTATTATTGAAAAACTAAAATACTTAAAGGGATAGTTCACCCAAAAATAAAAATTCTGTCATCATTTACTCACCTTCGAGTTGTTTCAAATCTGTATAAATTTCTTTGTTCTGTTGAACAAATTGACTACCATAGTTGGAAAAAAAATCTTTTTTTTTGTTTGTTCTGTTGAACACAGAAGAATGTAGGACAGCAAACAGTTCTGGGGCACTTTTGACTACCATTGTAATTTTTCCTACTACAGTAGTCAATGGGGTCCAAGAACTTATCGGTTACAAGCATTCGTCCAAATATCTTCTGATATCTTGATATATATATCTTGATCTGTTCAATCAAACAAAGAAATTTATACAGATTTGTAACAACTAGAGAGTGAATAATTCATGACAGAATTTTCATTTTTGGGTGAACTATCCCTTTAAGATTTTATTATTAATATTATTATTTATTATTATTCCATATAGCCTTTTTTCACAAGATGATGCATTGTATCCACGCTGCTTCGACTATGCCTTTCTAGTTTTGTTCTTTTTTTACAGTCTCCTCATGTACAGTATGTACAGTACTGTGTTTTCCAAAAGCTGCCCCTCTCCATTCAAACCTAATGACAGCAAAGATAAAGAAAAGAGCTGTAGGAGTGTTACGGGCAGCATGGCAACGCTGCGTCACATTCAGAGAGAAAGAAAGAGCGAGAAAGGAAGAGAGAAAAAGAATTGGGGGTGGAAGGAATGGACAGTTGCTCAGAAGCCGATTGTACGGGCTGGCTTTCCTATCAGGGCACACGCTATCCAAATCGCAGATTAAACACCCCACCTCGCTTTCCAACCAGCAACACTCCTACAAGTCCCTACCCCCTCTCTCTTCTACCTTGTGAAACTGTACTGAGTGTGGATTACTAAACTGAGGCAAAGCGGGGGGCTCTGACAGGCTCAGACCAGAATGGTGAGGTAGGAACATTAGACATCGTTTCTGTTATCATTTCGTACCCCAGCTGCACCGTTGCGATTGCATCACACATTTCTTTCTTTTGCTTTCGTGGATTTTTGTGTGTGCGCGCGCAGAGCAAGATGGATTGTTGTGGCTGTGTGTATTGTGCTGAAGGAAAGCTTCTTCTGGAGGCAGCTCAGTGAGGCTTAGATCTGACCCTGAGCTGTTGGTTACTGCGAGCAGCACTGGCAGGTCGAACCGCCTGAAATGTGTGCATTTTACAGGCCTGTTATAGAGTAACGGACCAGACAGTGAGGACAGGTGTCCTCCATCACAACAGAACAAAACGTGCAATGTTTGGATCATTATTTGGGTGATGTTGAAAAGTTTTTATTCTTGGACTGTCATTTAGTTTCGGCATAATCGCTATGATTGTATAGAGCTCAGATGGTTAACGGTGTGGTCATGTTTTTTTAAGCAGTCGTTTAGTTTTGGGAACTCTGTAGGGAGGGTTGAGGGGTCTGATGTCATTGTTTTATGAAAACACATGGCATATTAGTAGGGATTAGTGTCACCTGCTGTTTCATGCCAAATTAGTGCTCATTTATGTACTTATTTTATTATCTAAGTAGTACACAATTATCTATAAAGAGTTTTACTAAATATAATAGAAGCAGACCGATCATTGGCATTTCTTGAAATACCATCATTCTTGAATTTATTTTTAGACCAGAATATGGCCTGGTAATCTATAATTATTATATAATTATTATAGCTCATGGACAAAGTGTTAAATGCTGTCTCATTTGTAAGTAGTTTTGGGTGTCTACTATATGAATAAATGCAAATATACAGTACCTTTATTATAGAAATATTATATTGAATATTTTATTAACTTGTTTCATATTTTTCACATTTGAACTGTGTAAAGTTAGTAGAACTAGAAACTAGAACTTTTCTAGAACAGAACGTTCTGGTCTTCAGCTTTAAATGTTCTAAATAATATATACTCCATGCATTATCAGCTAATGTATGAAGGGACAGTATGTTTATCTACACAGTGCAGACCACATTTAGTGACGTATCTTTTTGCAATTTTTCATGATATATAGAACATTATCATGATGTATTATGACAACTGCAAATTTTACAGGATGTCTTAAAATACTTAAAATAATATGTTGTATTTATTTTAAAAAATGTGTTTTTGTGTGTGTGTGTGTGTGTGTGTGTGTGTGTGTGTGTGTGTACTGTATATCTAAACAGTTATAAGGAAATGTGTGTTGACAGAAACGTTTATAATTTATTAATTTGCATACATTGAAATATTTCTGCTTCAGTGTTCAAACTTGACAGTACATAGTGAAGCTAGGGACTGTAGTGATGATTCAACAGGATGGGAAAATAATATTAACTTTTTTGACAAACATGAGTCACAACAAAAAGTAGAACTGATGAACATCTATAATGCTTGCTGACTTGTCACAGGTAACATCACAACATCCAGTGCACTACAGCAAACCTTATAAAGAACTGGAGATTTTAAGCTAGGATAAGAAAGTATTAACATCGAAAAATGACATTTAACTACAACAACTCTTTAACTAACATTACCTATTTTTTTGGTTGTCATAGCATGTCAATATGGGCTAACATAGAGTACTTTTTAATACATGCTTAACATTTCAAAAATAATTTTTAAACATTTATATTTGACCGTTTGACAAATTGTGTTTGTAATACCACAAAAGAGGAATTTGCACAGTTTTGTCAAATGAAAGTAAGTAACCACCACATACGGTCACTTGCGATTATAGGATGGGGTGCACTAGCAGGCAGCCACACTTAGACCCAGCATCAAGATAAAATTACTTCTAACCCCTGAACAGCCATTCACAAAGCTTTCTCACATGAGAGACCCTGTGTAAACCCAGACGGGCTGCAGGCAGTCAGACAGCTGGACCCAATACTAACCCAGATTAGACTTGACCTCTCATCACCTTTTACCCCCACCAACCTCAAAGGATTAGGAAATAACTTTTAAAACACAGTGAATCGTAAATGATTAGAACTGGCATTTCCTGTGAAATTAAAATTCGAAAAATACAAAAGGATAATCTTGCTTAATGACATCAATAGAATGATGGATCAAGGGGAGGAGCTAATGAAGTGGGTGGAGCAGTGCCGATCCTAGACGTCTGGGGGCCCAATGCAAACTTTGTGAGGGGCCCTTGTCATAATAGTTCAAATGAGATAAGCATAACTGTAAACTATAAGAAATAAAAATGATAAATCAATTAACACACTTAAATGAATTAAAACTGAAATAAAAAAACATTAAACTGACAGTAAGAACAATTACATTATTGAAACATTATTGCCGTTTTTCCACTAGACGGATAGCTCCGTTTTGAAGCCATGGCTGTGTAAAGATGCATCATCATATCATGTGCATGTCATCACCTGCGCGCAATGCATGATGTCCGAGTATGTCACAGTGATTAAATAAATTAAGTATTAAAAAGGAAATTTCCAAATGACGAAGGCAGAAATCCGCGTCTTGTTTACATTATAATGTTTTTCATCTGTACTCAAGGAGGCCCCCTTGTGGTGCAGCGGCCCTATACACAACTTGCGTAGTTTGCATATAGGAAGGATCGGCTCTGTGGTGAAGCTTGAAAAGTACATTATAGAGCCCACTTTTTTATCTGTATATACATAAAGTGAAGTTGCAAATGCAAAAAGAGAAGATGCGTGACCCTGGACCACAAAACAAGTCATAAGTAGCATGGGTATATTTGTAGCAATAGCCAACAATACATTGTATGGTTAAAAATTATAAATGTTTTATGCCAAAAATCATTAGTATATTAAGGAAAGATCATGTACCATGAAAATATTTTGTAAATTTCCTATCGTAAATATATCAAAACTTTATTTTTGTGAGTGGATGCAGTAAAATTGCGAACAATAATGGCCAGAAATACACTTACAAACTTCACTCGCTGCTGCCCACTCTTTGGGAATTACCCAGTCAAGTTTGGTATATATGTACATTTACATTTACGCATTTGGCATACGCTTTTATCCAATGCGACTTACATTGCATTGTATTATACATTCGTTTCTGACTATGTGCAATCCCCTGTGATCGAAACCATGACCTTGGCATTGCAGGTGCCATGCTCTAACCATTGAGCCACAGGAAAGCTGTGTAAAGATTAGAATTTCCATTTTCGGGTTCATCTACTCTTCACAACAACATTACAGTGGTAAGCCAATAGGGAGCGTTAAAAGAAACATGTTTCTTCTTAGCAACGGCCTGCTACCGCGCCTCTGGTGGACAACTTTAAAGGCAATTTTCTCAATAGTTAGATTTTCAGATTACAGATTTTCAAATTGTTGTATCTCGACCAAATTTGTCATATCCTAACAAGCCATACATCAATTGAAAGCATATTTATTCAGCTTTCAGATGATGTATACATCTCAATTTCAAAAAATTTACCTTTATGACTGGTTTTGTGGTCCAGGGTCACATATATTGTACCAGTGGTTATAGTATTATGTATGTTGATATAAATCCATAAATATAAAAACATTTGGAAGGAAATTTTAGAAAAAGAAAAAAGCATATATCATGGAGATGCAAGGAAACAAAAGAAAGCTTAACAGTCAATATGGTTTTAGCTGCACATACTGTATAGTCTAATATGAAAGTATAATTTTACCTGTAGTCAACATATACAGTATGTGTTGGTGAGATGCTATATCAGATGTTTTGCTGAGCATTCTGTTTTGCTTTCTTTCCAGGTGGTTTCATCCCAACATCACCGGGATCGAGGCAGAACACCTCCTCCTGACGCGGGGTGTCCATGGCAGCTTTCTAGCGAGACCCAGCAAGAGCAACCCTGGAGATTTCACTCTCTCTGTCAGGTCTGGCTCTTTACCTCATTGTTCTCTTGTTGTGGTTTCTCCCAGAATTTGCTACTTTGGTTCTGCTCGTGAATTAAGCTGATCGAATACCCTGATTCAAAGCACGAGACACTTATGTTGGTCATTTATCACTTAAGAGAAGTGGCCTGTTTGAGCTGGTGTGGTTGAGCATGAATCACGTCTCCCCTGTTGAATGTTTATCTGTGTTATTGATTACTTAGAAGGGAACTTGGTAGTCACACTGACTGTTTCCATGCTGAACATTTTCTACACACAGTAAGAACACATTTCGATCTAAAATAGATTTTATTTAAAAGAGATTTGTTTACATTGTTTGTATTTTATCATCACACTGTACTTACTCAGATAACGTCAGTCTGCAGAATGGGAAATGCAATTGTGCAAAATGTAATTTTTGGCCATTATGTCAACAGGATTGTTTTAGTTATACTTTGTGTAAATACACATTGTGTAAATAATTAACAATATCAGCATCAGCATGTTAATACTGTAAATAAAAATATTGACAGTAAAATAAAATGCTTTAGTATGATCTGCTTTTACCCTTTGGGTTAGGGGTGGGGCTTCATTATGGCTTTATTCTTAATGTTTTCATATAAAATTGCCATCTTTTAAAAGTATTTACAGTACAGTTAAGATCTGATTATTATAGCTTTTTTTCTGATCTTATAAATGCAGTCATAAGTTATTTAAAAAAAAAACATGCATACTTGCATTGTTTGGGTACATATTTAAGATTACAGCAGTAGTTTGATTGATGGCCCTCAGTATTACATGTCTAAACATAGATCACATTAATGGACAGCACTTTTTCCCCGCTCTCCAGGACCTGGATCATTTAAGATGCCCCTGGGCTCGTGCTTAAGGATTACACTGTCAGCTTGTGGGCAAGCCTGTGAGCCATTGCAGCTGCTTGTCTGATGAGTGATTGAAGAGAGAGAGACAGAGAGAAAGTGAGCGAGGGAGAGAGAGATGCGCAGTACGTTATACTGTAGCTTTAAGATGTGACGCCCCAGACCGGCTGTTTGTGGTTATGGTGGTGGGACTCTCACTGTATCTAATGTTCGCTAGAACTCGGCACGTGGCTCAGCTCCACCGCAAGCCTTCAGAACCAGAGCCCAGACGCCTGTAGGCTTATGTGTCTGTCCAGCTGGTCAGCATGTTCTGAAGAGGAGCATGGACACACCACTGTCACATTGTTGTTTAATTGAGCAAGTTAATAGTGTAGTTTAACAGATCTGTGCATTTTTGGATACGTACTTTGGGTATAATGACAGGATATGCAAAGACACTACTATAATAATATCTAGCTTGATAATGGTGGAATTTATATGTGACCCTGAACCACAAAACCAGTCAAGGGTCCATTTTTGAAATCGAGATTGTAAAATCTGGAATCTGAGGGTGCACATTTTTTATTTAGAGAAAATCACCTTGAAAGTTGTCCATAAGAGGCGCTGTAGCAGGCCATTGCCAAGAAGCAGAGCATGTGACCCTCCCCTCAATATTTCAACCTATGAACATGCGCTTCACTCAGTTGCTCACGGACCAAGCAAACTCTCCGCTCATGTTACGCTCACGCCCACCGGTAAACCAATTCCCGCTCACATAAAATTAGTCCAGTAGGCCTACTTGTTTTCAGTTTATAACTTCTTGAATTAATGTCTCAATTAAAGTAGTAGGCAATGGCGGCTGGTCAAGGGGGCGCAAGGGCACCGCCCCACCAAATTATCCAGAGAAGAAGACTGTTAAACATAAGTTCAACATATATTATAAATTGCTAAATCATTTAGAAATAAACAGATTTATTCACACTAAATTTGCCTGGTTGTTGTGTTCGCATTCATTAAAAGTATTATTTAAAATTGTGTGAAACTCAACTGTTTCACAGAGAGTCCTTTACTCACCCAGAACCGGTACGGAAGTTTAAATACAAGTTTAGAAGTATAGACTGCATGAACGTGATTTACAAATTCACCGCAACAGTGATAAAGGATAAGCTTTACTCGCCCTTAGTATAAAGTGTTTACACTGTACGCGAGCAACACGAAAAAAGCAGAGAACCCACTATAATCGTTGATGCTATTTGCATTGGATGACGTGCGCTGCGTAAGTAATACCTGTTATTGTTTTTTCTGTTTACTGTAATATTGTAGTACACTTTTTGGTATTTACACTAGTAAACTGTAGTAAATTGTAAGGTGCTGTTATATTTTATAGCTATATATAGATTTTATAAATGTTTTCAGTAGTACTAACTATAGTTGTTAAATAAATGACCAGACACCCGATCGACTGTTATTATTCTTTACTGAACTAAAGTTACTCTCGTATTTTGTTACAGAAGTGATGGATGGCCAACCAAAACACTAAACAAGGTTTCTCTCTCTCTATGGTCATTATTAACAATTCCAGAGTTTCCTGAACACTACAATATTGAATTGATAAACCGTAGAAAATACTGTATTATAGGGATGCACCGAAACGAAAATTCTTGGCCGAAGCCGAACATGATGTGAAACACTTGGCCGAAGGCCAAATAATACCGAACACTGAACATGGTTTTTTGCTTTTCTTCTATTTATTAAGCCATTTTTTTACTATTGCACAAACTGAATAGTCAAAATGTGCTTTTTATAATTTGTCTTGCTTTTCAATAAAATAAAATACAACTTAATATAAAATTGAGCAAAACAAAGTAAATTCAAACAAAAAATTGAGCCCTCTCCCTTCATGAATAGCCTATATTAATTAGACATATAACTGACTGCTAAAAGAATGTAATGTACGTTACACTGTACCCCTACAACAAAACAGTTCATTAAAAACTGTCATTCCACATTAGGCCTATAAGTTAAAATACGAATAAACTAAAACTGTTGGATTATTATAGGCTACATTGCAAAATGATTTTAGAAAAAAAAACATCCAATGCAAGCAATTCTGACTGATGCTGACTGACAACCATATCAGTTCACGTCTCTCCTCCAAACTCCGCCCACAAAAGCTGACTGTTCTCTCAGAAGGTGCACAGAACATACTTTGACAAGTTGTTTAGTACAGGGAACTGTGTGCACGCGACCACTGTATGACGTCAAAGGATGTCGTGAGCGGCGGGGCTACTTTCAGACAGCCCGCTTCCGTCTGAAGTAAAGTTACCGACCGGTAAAGACGCTTTCATTCGGAAATTTACTTCCGTGCGGCAAGTCCCGTGCTGTGTCTTTCTCTGACACTATAAAATGCTCCACACAAACACACAGTGCCAAAATGTTTGCGGCAGTAATAAAGCACACACGTTTCTCTCTCTCTCTCTCTGCGCTGGTTGCTGCTTGATCGTATCACGAGTCATGTTCGGTAAAATTTATTCGGCCACTTCACATATTCGGCCGAACACAGAACTTGCGTTTTTTGCTATTTGCGGCCGAACATTTTCGGTGGCCGAACATTCGGTGCATCCCTACTGTATTATACCTTAATATTTACTATGGTATGGTTCAAAAACACTGGAGCATCTAGGAATTTTACTTCGGTTTACTATCATAAATAATAAAGTATACGGCAATTATTTTTTTCATTTGTACTGGCACCTTATTACTGTTAATAAACACCATTACATGCTTTGATAGTTAAACCTTTTTTTTCTAAGCAGTGATGATACGTTTACATCACATGTCAAATGGTTTGTTGCGCCCCCTCAAAAAAATTGTGCACCAGCCGCCACTGGTAGGAGGCTGATAAAAAGCAGTTATGTTTCAGTATTTTTATTCACTTTTTATTTAAAGAGTGCTTAAAGTAACTTAATAATAACTAATAAAGTATATTTGAATTTTGTTACTTTATTTCGGTGAACATATAGCTGCCATCGTTGTGCAGTAGATCATTCAAAACAAATGCCCAAAAGATGAAATGCACTAAAAATGAACACTACTTTTACTGGCATTAATAAAAGAAACACCCTGTAAAGAAAAGTAGACCAAAACACAAGGAAATGCGGTCTATTAAAACGTCTAACCTCAATCTTAACGGCATTTTGGAATTTACTTTTAGAAACTTAAACTTGGACAAAGTAGCTGCATCTCAATCCGAAAGGTGCATCATCCAGAGATCACATTTGTCGGCCGCATATGACATTGAGGTAGGCATGTGCCGGTATCAAATTTCCATGCTGCGATTAATTGATTAAGGTTTCATCGCAGTAAGAGGTATTATCGCAGTATTCAATTCTATGAGAAATGCAGGTTGAAAATATAAACCAACTTCAGTGTTTTCCTCTTGATAACAACTTTATTTTAAATAATAAAGAGAACCTCAAACATTTAAATACAAATAAATATAAATAAAACAACAAACAGTAATGATGTGTAAAGTGAGTTTATTCAAACAGAATAAAGTGCAAACTGCAAAAGAACAACTTTTGTTAACTGCTTTTAAATATACTTATGTCTATACAACGATAGCACTACAATTCATATTATTATTATTATTGTTTGAATAACAAGCCAAGCCAGTGTGTTAACTATTATAGCAAGCTAAACATTTATAAACAGCAAATTCACTCGCACTTTGTGACAGTGTATGACTTTATTGCGCTCCATCAACGTATAATTAAAATAATTATTCTGCCACACTGTCAAATTTCATTACTCAGCTTACTTTTAACCCAAAATATTTCCAAACCTCAGACTTCACCCTTTTAGAAAGGGGATAAATCGTCGGCAGCATTCCTCCTTCTGACATGCTTCCTCTCCGTGTGGTACTGTTTACATCAGAGTGCGCAAGCGTCTTTTGCTCAGCAGCGCACACACACACACGCAGCGCACACATTTCCATGTGGAAATGCGTAGGCATCTCCACATGGGGAATGGGATTGTTTAGATCAGAGTGCGCATTCCTACGCAGCATACACGCAGTGTACTTTTATCCGGTTGATGAAAAATAAACAAATACGCGTTCTAAAAATCAAAATGCTGATCTATGTATTTTCGCGGTATTTGAAAGTGCCCGCGATAACAACATCGCGCGAATCCATTACCGAGGTTAATCGCATTACCGAATATCGGCACATGTCTACATCGAGGTTTATTATTTCAGGTTTTATTTCAGAAATGCAACCGTTACATTTCAGTATAAGAATGACACTACAATGATCACATCTTACGAGAAATAAATTAATTTTATATATATTTTAAATTAAATAAGACAACCTTGATGACGTATGTGGCAGAGGAGGCAGCCTGTGTCAGGCTTCAGGTTCATGCGCTGTGCATGGGACAGTAATCCAGCGGCGGTAAATCACCAAGTGTTACAGATTCACCAGGCTCTCACCCCGCTCATGCTCACCAGAGTTTTAATCACCGCCACCTGCTCCTCATCATCACCCTCATCAACCACACTACAAAAGACTCACGGTCACATTCAGTCATTGTCTGGTCTTGCATGAATATGGACTCAAAGAATTACATACCTGCTATACTTACTTGTTCTCCACGTCTTCCAAGTTCTCCACGTCTTCCAAGTTCTCCGCGTCTTCCAAGTCCTCCGTGTCTTCCAAGTCCTCCGCGTCTTCCAAGTCCTCCGCGTCTTCCGCGTCCTCCGCGTCTTCCGCGTCCTCCGCGTCTTCCGCGTCCTCCGCGTCTTCCGCGTCCTCCGCGTCTTCCGCGTCTTTCACGTCCTCCGCGTCTTTCACGTCCTCCACGTCATCCAAGTCCTCCACGTCTTCCAGGTCCTCCACGTCTTCCAGGTCCTCCACGTTCTCCACGTTCTCCATGTCTTCCACCGTCTTCCACGTTCGTCACCTTCCTCACCTGCACCCCACTGTTCTCCACGTCTTCCAAGTTCTCCACGTCTTCCAAGTTCTCCACGTCTTTTGCGTCCTCCACGTCTTTCGCGTCCTCCACGTCTTTCACGTCCTCCACGTCTTTCACGTCCTCCACGTCTTCCAGGTGCTCCACGTTTTTCAGGTCCTCCACGTTCTCCATGTTCTCCATGTCTTCCACCGTTTTCCACGTCTTCCACGTTCGTCACCTTCCTCACCTGCACCCCACTAGATTCACCAGCATGATCTCCTACAACATTAGGACAGTATTTATCAGTAAACCTCTTATCAGTCATTTATATACTTTCTACTTACCTGTTGTTCTCCTGTGTGGTTGTCAATAAACTATTTGAAGATATTACCTTTTGCCGTCTTAGTGGTTCTGTGACACCAAAGGGGTTGAGCAAGTGACGCTGAGCGTATTGATGCTTTGCTAAGAAGAAGCAGGTTTGTTTAAATGCTCTTTATTGGCTTACCGCTGTAATGATGTTGTGAAGAGTAGATGAACCCAAAAGCGGAAATTCTAATCTTTACATGGATGCCAAATTTGAGTGGGTAATTCTCAGAGCGGGCAGCACCAAGCAATGTTTGTTGGCGTGTTTCCGGCCAATTTTGTTTGCGATTTTGCTGCATCCACTCACAAAAATAAAGTTTTGAAATATTTAAGGTAGGAAATTTACAAAATATATTTATGGAACATGATCTTTATTTAATATCCTAATGATTTTTGGCATAAAAGAAAATCTGTAATTTTTACCCATACAATATATTGTTGGCTGTTGCTACAAATATACCCATGCTACTTATGACTGGTTTTGTGGTCTAGGATCACAAAAACAATTAACATAACAACCATGATTTAACGAGTATGAAGCAACATAGGAAGAGGTAATGTATAGTAGATATATAAGCAATTATAAAACTTTATACATTATTTATAGGCTACACAGAAGAGACAGAGGGTGAGGAGATAAGAACAAGTCATTTAAAATGTTAATTATAACATTTAAGGACTTTGACATTTAGGTGAAATTTTAATCTGGAACCATGAATAAGAGACATAAACTACAGTTATGCCTTGTAGGAATTAGTTCCTCTTCCACCTAGCATTCAGATTAGGTGTTCTTTTTGTAGTAAATAATGCTTGATATATGTTTCCTTCCTTTGAAACAAGTGAAGTGTGTGATTTTTATTTTTTATTTGTTAAAGTACATGTGGAAGGATGTTTTATAGGATTTCTTTAATAGGATTGCTAACACTTAAAAAAACACAACTTAAATCAGTATTTAATTTGCGTCTGGGATCTGATTACTCTGGTAGAGGTTTAATTTGTTTATATTTAATAAATAACAAAAAACATGATTTCAAAGAATATTTTAGTGATTTTGGCACAAATTGTAAACAACAAAGTATAAAATTATCCGTTTCATCACCACAAGATATGCAATCTGCTGTGGAAAAACAATGTCTGTCAGGGCTAATGTATCCAGACGAGAAAGTAAATTAAAAAGTTTGGAGGAAAAGTTCTCTTAAAATACATTATTAGATAAGGGGAGGTGTTATCTGGCTAAATGGACACACAGGACTCCATTACATTATGTTTCTCTTATCTGTCTCTCACCACTTTTCCTGGGTGGAGACTGTAGCTCAGCATCTGTTCTATTGTTAACCGTTATGTTGCAAACGCCGGGAGCATGCCGCTGCAGTGTAACATATGTGTCAGGGCCAGGTGAAACGTGTCAGGAGATGTTTCCTGTCTGTGTGTTATGTTTATCAGGAGCAGGCTACAGGAAGTGACCTCCTGGACCTGTTTTCATAGTCACACAACACAGTTGGACGTATCACTTTGCGTAAAACTTTCACTATGACTCTCGCTCTCATAACCTTTAATCCAGACCTGCTTAAGTAGTGTAAAGGAAATGTAAAGTGAGAATTACGTAAATAATGACCTTGTAACCCTGTATTGAATTTTTTCAGCATTTTATCGTCAGCCATTATTTTTTCACCGACATGTTGTTTTGAACCTGTTTCTGTTATTTTGTCAGTAAAACAAAAATCTTAGTAACACTAGTTGTTGAACTAATGAACTAACAATGAACAATATGGTTTTACAGCATTTCCTCATATTTGTTCATGTTAACAAAAATTCAGTTGTTCCTTGTTTGTTCATACTAACAGATGTAACATTTAATTTAAATTATTTTGTTGACTTTGTATGTAATTTACTCGCGCAGAACGCTTAATTCGCATTTGGTGTGAACCCAGTGTTAGACAGGGTGTAAATGAAAATGGTTTTGAAGCTTTCCTGACAGCATTACAATCCCAACCCGAGTTTCACCCTCGTCTCTTCTACACCCCTGATTCACAGCAAAGCGTTTTCGTTTTGCCGTCCATAATAACAAATGACAACATTCTGGACTCTCTACTGAGCGGATAGGTTCAGCGTCGAGGTCATTGTGTGTACAGCTCACGCTGAACTCAGTTTAAAGAGTACATTCCTCAATATTTTTAAGGGCTTATTTTGGTTTATGGAGTGTCCGACAACAAGTTTATGTACATACATGATGTAAAAATACTATTATTTCGTAATAATAAGCAGTTTTTATTACCTTACTTCTTGACTGACTCTCAAATGATTCGTTCCGCGATTCATCTGTGTAATCTCCGCCTTTCCGCCAGCGTAGTCTGATCTGATTGGTCAGATAGTGTAGTCTGCTGTGATTGGTCAGATGGTCTAGTCTGCTGTGATTGGTCAAATGGTCTAGTCTGCTGTGATTGGTCAAACGCGTTCAGCATGTGTCGCAAATGGACCGCCTATCATTACTGCTGTATTACGGTTTGCAGGTGGTTGGATATTAACAGTGTATAGAGAGAGATGGCGTCGATTTTACCTTACCAGTTCGAGCCCGAGTCTGACGAATCATTCTTTAATCCTTATACAGATGCCAGTAAGAAAAAGGACTGTTTTAGACACTTCTCTTGTAACAGTTAGTTATCACGGCATACAGTGTACGGTGTTCGTATCTTCAGATGTTATTATAACTATAGTACACCACGCAGTTCTTGAAATAAAGACTTTGCGAGTTAATATGGTTGAACACTTACATTAGCGCAACGAGTTTATAGCTAACGTTAGGTAAACAAACAGTAACAACCCCAAAAATAACGGTAACGTTAGCTAAACACAGACATGAGATAACGTCACACAAATTTAATTTTAAGTAAAGACAAAAATAAAGAGTCACACTTACAGGTTGTGATTCGGTGGAGCTTACAGGTCCAAATAAAGTTGGTATTGCAACATCTTTTAAGGAAAGACGTTTAATGTATCCTGCAGTAAAGGCGCCAAGATTGATGAAGCAATCTTCGGTAAAATGACGCGCGCAAAGTAAAACGTTCGGTTTATACTCCTTTGGTGTCGTTTGAAAAATAAATAGTAACCATTTTTTCCTCAGAAGTTCTTCCTTTGGTAGTGAAAATAAGACTGACTTAGTTTCACTACATAGAACACAGCTTCTCTTAGACATGATGCACACGTCACGAACGAGCTAGTACAGTGTTTGGGGAGGAGAGAGTTAAGTTTTCGCAGTCATTAGGCGGGGATTTTTCTAGTGACGTAGGTACATTGTGGTTAAAGATTCGGACAGGTCATGGCTTGTTCGCGTGATTCAGAGTCGATTACCTTTTTTATAAGCTAATAACTTTGTTATTCGTTCACCTTCGGATTTACAACTTGGCAGATTGCTTACATTCAAACACGGAAAAATTAAACACTTCATGAAATGTATTTTTTATGATCTCGAGGAATGTACTCTTTAACGTTATAACTTTGATTTCCCTTTCTGTCGGTCTCTCGACGTTGTGTCGAGCCGACAGATGGGATTCGCTCTTGAGAACCTATCAACTTCTGACTAGTTTAGAAAAGGCCAATGAAATTGGCGAATTAAATTTGCATGCCGGACTCCGCCCCCGGATATCCGGGTATAAAAGGGAGATGGCGTGCTGCATTCATTCACCTTTTGTTCTTCGGAGCTTAACTCTGATTGACTTCGAGACTTCATCTCTACGCCGAATTACTGCTGGAATCTTATGACGTGATGCAGCGGACTGTTCCTTCCTGCAGCGACTTCCCCTGGGCGTCTCGGCAGTGCCAGAAGAGTTCGAGTTTTTTTTTCTCTAAAAGAGCAAATTTCTCCAGCGTGGCATGACCCGCTGTTCTCATGGGTGCAACACACTCATCGAGGAGGGGGACGGACACGATGTCTGCTTCCAATACGCTGGGGCAGACGTTGTGGATACGTCCTGCCCGCATTGCGGGCGGTTGACGATTCAGACGTTGCGTCACAGGTGGCTGTGTTCCCACGGGACTCAGCCACCACCTCGTCTGCTCCCCGTTCCATGACGGGAGGACTACGGCCCTGCCATCCGCTATGGCAAGCAGCGAGGGTGATATGAGGATCACTGTGAGCGTTAATCCGCCAGCCACTGGCTCAGGGACCATTCGCACCTCGTCTCGCTCGTCTGACCGTTCACCAGGAGATGGTCACACCGTCTTGTTCCTCAACCAAGTATTCGGAAACGGTGCGTGATAATGATGAGATGTCCCTTGCAGCATCAGGGGGTGACGTACTGCCATCCGACTCCGGCGATTCCTCGGAGCTCCCTCCCTCGGGGGGTCGAGCCCAGGAAGAAGCGGACGTCAGAATGTCAGCCATGCTTTCCCGGGCCGCCGTGAGCGTTGGGGTACAGTGCCCGCACTGCCTCTCCCGGTGCTCGCGGCTAGATACATGGTGCCTCGGGCTTGAGCAAGGCTAGAAGCCGCGCCCGCCCCCAGTGCCGTGTTTACCGGAAGTGCATGAGGAACTTAGTAAGACCTGGAACGCCCCCTCTCCGACACGTTAACGTCTAAAGAGTTCTGTCACCCTCTCTTCCCTCGAGGGTGAAGCAGCTAGAGGATACGTCGATGTCCCCCAGGTGGAGCGTGACACCGTGATGCACTCATGCCCGCAGGCGGCAGCCACCTGGGGGGCTCGACCTAGACTCCCGTCCAAAGCATGTAGGGTCTCGGCATCTTTCGTGTCGAGAGCTTGCATTGCTGCGGGCCAAGCGGCCTCCTCTCCACGCTATGGCTCCTGCGAAGCCAAGGCGTTGTGAGAGCTCCACTAGGGTAAGACCGACCCAGCGCTTATGCAGGAACTCCGCGCCGCCACCGACCTCGATATATGGGCGACCAAGGTGACCACGCGGGCCCTGGGTCGGGCAATGTCCACACTTGTGGTCCATGAGAAACTCCTCTGGCCGAACCTTGCACAGATGAGTAACGCCGAGAAGGTACGCTTTCTCGACTCACCCATCTTGCAAGGGGGGGGGGTTGTTTGGTGATTCTGTCGACCCGCAGTTCTCGACAGAAAAGAAGCAGATAGAGGATATCAGGCATATCCTCCCGCGACTCGGTCACCTTGGCCGTCGAGTCCCGTGCACCGTCTGCTTCCCAGCAGCCCTGGTCCTCTTCGACACCCTCCGGCTCTGGCACCCCCCACTCAGGCGGCCCCCCGGAAGAGACATCGAGGAGGAGACCATCGCCAGGTCAGCAGCCGCAGCAAAAGCAGCGGCCCTCATGGGAAGACACCGGGGAGATCGAGAATACCATCGGGCCAGACCCCAGCCATTCCATGCTGGGTGGTCGATCCGGGACGGTTCCTGCCCTGCCCCCAACAGCCCACTCTCTTAAGAGTTCTCTCTCTCTGGGTGTATATCACAGCCGCTCTCACCCTCTACACGATGGTGTTTGGCAACTCGAAGTTGCGTCACGGCGAGACCCAATGTCGAGGATAATCAGTAGCCCTCAGCACTCTCAGTCGACAGTGCGTTATGCTACATCATCGCCAGGCAGGAAAGTCAGCAGAGCCGATCTCCTCCCCGGGGGCTTCCCCACGGCAAGGAATCCACACTGCCAGCCATCAAACCACCCCCTGGGAGGTCGATGAAGCAGATCGTACCCCTAGCCCTAGTCTCAGTCCCTGGGAACCTGACTAGAGCCCCCAAACCGTCATGGTGGCTATGGGATACGATCCGTCTCGGCTATGCGATACAACTTACCAGACACCCGCTCAAGTTCGGGACATCCTCTTACCTCAGTCAGAGGCAAGGATGCTCCTGTGCTTCGGGCCAGGGTCACCAGCCCTCTGGCAAGCGATCGTGCTCCTCACTCTGGCCGAGATGTTCAACGGGTTCTGCAGCCCGTACTTCATCGTCCCCAAAAAAAGGGGGTTGCTAGATCTGCGTACCCTGAACAGGCACCTACTCAAGCTGCCGTTCAGGATGCTCACGCAGAAGCGCATCCTGGCGTCTACCAGATGTCGACCTGAAGGACGCTTACTTTCATGTCTCGCTTTCGGGCGGGCGTATCAGTACAGAGTCCTCCCTTTCGGTCTGTCCCTTTCCCCACGAGTCTTCACGAAGATCGTGGAAGCCGCCCTCACTCCCCTCGGGGAGAGAGGAGTGCGGGTACTAACTATCTCGACGACTGGCTCATCTGGGCACACTCGCGAGATCTGTTATGTACACACAGGGACCTAGTGCTCCGGCACCTAGATCGGTTGGGACCACAGGTCAACCGAGAAAAGAGCAAGCTCTCCCCTGTGCAGAGCATCCTCTTTTTCGGTATGGAACTCGACTCTGTCTCCATGAGAGCACGCTCAGTCAGTGTTGAACTGCCTGAAACACTTCAGGCAGTCAGCGGTCCCCCTGAAACTTTCAGAGGCTCCTGGGCACATGGCATCCTCGGTGGTGGTGGTCCCCCTCGGGTCGATGCACATGCGACCGCTCCAACACTGGCTACAGAGACGGGTTCCCTGGAGAGCGTGGCACACAGGCAGCAGGCGTATGGTCATCACACCTTTCTGCAGACGCACACTGACCCCCTGGTCTTCAATGACCTTCTTGCAGACAGGGTCCCCCTAGGGCAGGGGCAAGGCACGTCATGGTAACGACGGATGCCTCCCTGCAGGGTTGGGGTGCCGTGTGCAACGGGCACGCAGTGTAGGGGCGGTGGACGGGCCCCCGCCTGCGTTGGCATATCAACTGCCTAGAGTTGTTGGCTGTGCTACTTGCACTGAAGAGGTGGCAACCTCTTGTGCAGGGCAAGCACGTGCTGGTCCGGTCAGGACAGCACAACTGCCGTGGGGTTATTAATAGTCAGGGTGGCATTCGCTCACGGCAGCTAACACGACTCGCCCGACGCCTCCTCCTCTGGAATCAGCAGGTGATCAGCTCCCTGCGAGCCACACACATCCCAGGCGACCTGAACCAGACAGCCGACGCGCTCTCTCGTCAGTCGCGCCTCGCAGAGAGTGGCGACTCCATCCCCGCGCAGTCCAGCTCATATGGGAGCAGTTCGGCCAGGCGCAGGTGGACCTGTTGCCTCCCTGGACTCCTCCCATTTCCGCTTTGGTACTCCCTGACCGAGGGACCCCTCGGCACAGATACCCTAGCGCACAGCTGGCCCCAGGGTAAGCAGAAGTACGCCTTACCCCCAGCGAGCCTCATTGCACAGGTCTTGTGCAAGGCCAGGGAAGAGGAGCATCAAGTGGTACTAGTTACTTGACAACAACTCCCCCCCTGGCCGCTCCCCCTGGCAAAGGACCTGCTTTCCCAGGGGAAGGGGCACGTTACGGCATCCCAGGCAGACCCCTGGAACCTCCATGTCTGGACGGGACGAGGAGATCCTGAGTGGTCCACCCCCTGCGGTGGTTGGGACATCACTCAGGCTAGGGCCTCGGCCACTAGGCGGCTATACGCCCATAAGTGGCGCCTCTTCTCGTCCTGGTGCTCTTCTCGGTGAGAAGACCCGCGGAGTTGCTCGATCGGGAACGTGCTGTCCCTTCCTCCGTTCCAGCTGGGAAGTCTCTGGGACAGCACGACCTGGTCAAGGAGAGCAACCCTGCCCCCTTAGGCCGGGGAACAGTTGAGTTATCTACCACATAGCTCT
The DNA here is from genome assembly GCF_024868665.1 of Triplophysa rosa. Classification (NCBI taxonomy): domain Eukaryota; kingdom Metazoa; phylum Chordata; class Actinopteri; order Cypriniformes; family Nemacheilidae; genus Triplophysa; species Triplophysa rosa. The sequence continues at coordinate 9,679,158 of NC_079910.1, read as the reverse complement.
AACCGGACCTAGTGCTCCAGACGTGGTAACCCCCCCTCGTGGGCGGTTCCGTCTGATGTATCCTCATGAATGGTTCCCACCTCGGCAACACATGACCTCCCTAGGTGAACCTCCACCTTGCGGTTAACTCCTTCAGTCCGCATGTTTTCCCACGAGTTCTCCCCTGATGGTGAGACCATGTGGTGTCTCCACTAATTCCTCCCTATGGTAGGTAGAGGTCTCTGTAGCGTTTTTCCCCCAGGGGGGAATAATGCTTACCCAGTGGCCCTTACAGTGCCGGGAGGCTTCTCGATGTTAGAGAATCAAGGCCTCCGCCCGTGACGGCCGGTGGCAGGGGCTTCCCACCTTTTTCTAAAAAGCTCTGGGACCCCCTACCTCTCCATTGGACGGTTACAATTTCGCGCTAGCGCTCACGCCTGACTCGCCCAGGCCAGTCAGCGTCGCTCCGCTAGAGATTGTGACGCGGCACAGCGCTGTGGTGTTTTCCATAGGAACAGATGTAACCTCAGTTCCCTGATGGAGGGAATGAGACGTTGTGTCCTTCTTGCCACAACGCTGGCAGCCCGCCTCAGCAGTCGAGGGATGCTCAGGCTCCTCAGACCAAAAGGTGAATGAATGCAGCACGCCTTCTCCCTTTTATACCCGGATATCCGGGGGCGGAGTCCGGCATGCAAATTTCATTCGCCAATTTCATTGGCCTTTTCTAAACTAGTCAGAAGTTGATAGGTTCTCAAGAGCGAGAACGTTGTGACACGTTCGGCTCGACACAACATCTCGTTCCCTCCATCAGGGAACTGAGGTTACATCTGTAACCAAGACGCTCTGTGCGGATCTCCAATTCTGTCTCTCACCATTGTAAAAGAACAACGCGACCATGCCTCTCACGCGCTGAACTTCGATCATTCTGTGCAGAGTTTGATGAATATTAATAGTATAAAAGTTTGTGAAAGTTTGTCTGTATGCTTGTTCACATATGCAGTGTCCGAAATTAACTTCTGCCATGTTATGTAGTTCTGTCAGACTCAGGACCACTGTCGTCAAATATTTAAACAATAGCATGTATTTAAGATTGGCGGAATGAAACTGTTCTGGGGAAACTCTCCGCCAGAGCGGGAGCGCAGAAATACATGTTCCCCCACCTGGGGAACCAGAACAGTTCATGATGCGTAAATTAAATGATACGACAGATACAGCCAGATATGGAGGGGATGGAGTTGGGTTAAGTGCAGCACGATTAAGCAGCTGATAAGGAGCAAAGAAAGGCAACTTAAATAGGACGCAGTCTAGTGTGTGTTGTATGACTATTGGTAACGTTGATTAGATGCACCTGATGTGACCGGCTGGAGCAAGCTAAACTCACGTGACCTGCCAGAACTAACGCTACGCTTGATTTATTGCGCGCAAGGTATAACGTAACGTTACTGTTTTAATGGCGGTAGGTCTTTCTTGCTGTCCAATGAAATTCCGCCTTACATTTACTTCGTATGGCATGTCGCATGTGGGAGAGGGGGTGTATCCTTAAACTGAGCCGGAAGCTGATTGGTTGTCCCCACTTGTGTACTGTATAATGGCATTTTTTGACTCGATTGACAAATGAATAAAGAAAAGCATTTGGCAAAACGACAAAGAAAAGCTATTGGCAAAAAGAGAGAGAAAAGCATTTGGCAAATGCTTTTTTAAAAAGCGATTAAAAATGTGCATTTAAAATTATTTTTGAATGACCTTTTTATTTTTTACGTTTTAAAGCATGAATTAAATAAACAGTTTTAAATTGATCTTTTTATTTATACATTTAAAAATGTTTTTTGTAATTGAGTGTTTTATTGTTCAATTAAACTACATTTTACAGTTTAAATAAGTATATTCATTTCTAAAATTAAAAAATTATTTGTTTACATTTTTATGTTTTAATTATTAAATTGATCAATTTATTATTTCTTTTATTTCTAATCGTTATTCCCGGTCCTCCATATAAAACAACCACTGCTGAAAAATAATTCAGCCTAGTTTCTCAAGCTGAACTGTGCAGTTCAATCACCATAGAAACATTGACGTTGCTCCATGCAGATGGTCATTGGTGAAAATTCGTTGCTCCAGCGACAGCGAGCTAACAGTTGCAGCCTGCAGTTTAAAACATGGACGTATAGCACAGAGAGACTCAATAGCCGTATTGTGTTTCTCGCTGGGTTTCTGCAGAGGCTGGCTTTAACAGGAAAATCAATGCTCGAAGATAAAATTAGTCAGCAGGCGTCCTTGAATCAGTAGCCAGAGCTCAGTCATTCTTTACCCTGACTCTCAACACATCGCTTGCAGAACATTTGCATGAACATTTCTGTGGAAAGAATTTGACAGTGATATCACTCTTATGAGATAACCGATCAATATACCAGACTAGAAAGATGTTGGTACATAGATGACCTGTTATGCGATTTGTGCATGTTTTCATGCCGTACTAAAGAAAACGGCTCGCTGTGTTTCCTCTTTTGCATACTTGATATTCATCAAGCTCAAAATGTAAATGATGTTGAAAAGCTTGAGATAGCAGACAGGCTGTCTGTGATATGGTGTGTGGGTGTGTGCCAGTTTCTGGTTTGACCTATATTAGGGTCACAAAAATTAAGAAAACTTGACTTTTGCTACAATGTGAAGGCACCCTACTATGCTTATGGAGTTAGGGGATAGAAAATATCATGAGCTCAGTATAAAAACTGTTCATTTAAAGGGATAGCTCACCCAAAAAGCAAATTTCTGTCATCATGTATTTACCCTCATGTGGTTTAAAACCTGAATTCGATTTTTTTTAACACAAAAGAAGATATTTTAAGAAATGTCTCAATTGTTTTGTGTCCACACAATGGAAGTCAATGGGACCCCAATGTTCTCTGGTTACCAACATTCTTCAAAATATCTTCTTTTGTGTTCTGTAGAAGAAAGTTTCGGAATGACACAAGGATGTGTAAATGATGAAAGAATGTTCATGTTTGAGTCAATTATCCCTTTAAATTAATGGAAAATCTATGTAATGATTGAAAAGTTTGTTCCCAAAATCTAACAATATCTGTTCTCTAGCCATTATAATTAGCTTTATAAAAAACAATATATGTCCTTACTTAGATAGCTACCTAATTGTGTGTGCGTGTGTTTGGTTGTTGTGAGATTACATTAGATGCCCGTACAGACCCGTAGCACAGGGCCGCTCATATGCAGCAGTCAGCAGCTATTAGCCCCTCACTGCTGAGACCATGATACCGTGCTGCTCTGGCTCTTCTGTTACTTCCATAATGCAATTACACAGAGGAGAGTGCAATTTCATGAGCCAGGCCAGTGATGGATAGAGCTGTGGATGCATAGAGAAGGCCAGAGAACAGCAGAGGGGAAAAGAATGGAGGTCTCTTATGAGCTACATTGCTGTTGTTTTATGTATGTTTGTGCAGTTCTTCGCGTGTGTGTGTTTTAGCTGAATTGCAGTAATTATGATCTGCTCTCAAAGCGTGAGGTTGTGGTTTTGTGTCTGAGCCCAGCTGATGTTATCTACGCAGGTGTGCCTTTCTGCTTTTTCCACACGCTGGCATTTAAAGACGCAGCGGTGTTTTGACTTTTGGCAAGAATAAACCTGAAAACTACAGAGAATAATTTTTCCTTGGGTGTATCGCCCCAAACATTCTATGCACTTATATTTTTATTTATTTTTTTGTACTTTAACCTTCTTGCTGAAACGTTAAGAGTAAATTTGTTTGCCTAAGCAATCAGATTGTCTTAAAAGGCGATACCAAGGCTTTTGTGTCTATCTGCAGTCATATGAAATAAAATAGTATTTCAGTGTTGTTTTCATTTTACAGTATTTAACTGTACAGTACAGTATCTACAATATACAATACGCTCGGAGCTGCAGAAAAAGACGCCGGCGCTGGCGTTTAAAAAAAAAAAACACGGTTTACTCCATAGGATTATAATGTAAAACAAACGCTGGCAGCTTCAAAAAAGAAGTCAAGTGTGAACACGGCCTTAAACAACTTTTTTTGTTGAACATGCAACTGCTTCATGTACTATATCATGTACCCATCGGCAAGGCCCAGGTACCATCAGCATCGACCTAAAAATATTGCATTTGGAGTATGAGTTCAAATGAAAATGAATGAGATTATTCGTAGTAACCTTTTGAGCTCTTATTAAGCTGATTTTATTTTGTATCAGTTTTATTCCCAATTATGTATAGGTTTAACCAAGCAAAAAAATATATTTTTTGAAATATCCCCTGGAACGTGTTCAAGTAGCCCATGGTTGGGAATCACTATAGGCATCACATAAACCGAACAATTCATACACCTCCATAACGATTTAATAAATACTAAACATAAAATTAAACATGAAGAGTATTTTATTGAAAGTGTCCTGTTCGTAATGCTCATAATCTGTCTTTTCCATCTTTGTCTCTCCCCCTGCCCATTTTCCCCATTGTGTCCCATCTGTTCGTTCTGGACAGGAGGAACGATGAGGTCACCCACATTAAAATCCAGAACTCTGGGGACTATTATGACCTGTATGGTGGGGAGAAATTTGCCACACTGGCTGAGCTGGTGCAGTACTACACCGAACAACACGATTCCCTTCGGGAGAGAAACGGAGATGTCATTGAGCTGAAATACCCTCTTAACTGCAAGGACCCCACATCTGAGAGGTACAGCAGAAATACATCCATCCAGAACGCCTGGAGCTTGACTCTGGCTTTAGCCTAGACAGAGGAGACCTGCCCCCTGGTGGCCAAACTCGAGAGAGGGTTAATTATTGGGAAGAGAATTATGCGCCAGGTGCTTTTAATGTTTAACTGAGCTAGGTTGTGCTTATCTAAATTTTATGACTAACAGTATGTTTGCAACTGTGTAAAGGGTCCTGTCCTCTTACTGTTTATGTTTAGTGTTTATGTGTATCATCTCCAGTTTACTTTATAACTTCCTACACCTGAATATGTTTAGGTTTGTTTGTACTGCGAAACATCCTCTAAGTCACAAAGTCTAGGTAAAATATTTATATACGTGTAGAAAAATATAAACCATTGCCAGGTGAAAAGCATGATGTTTACATTTGAAGATTGTAATTGGTTGGTTTATGCGGTTTTTCCATTATATGAAAGCAGACAGCTCACGAGCGAGCACCTCCTACACATATCCTCATATCATAACGGCTCGTACCCATTTGTAGCCAAGTGCTATACAAACACTTCTGTTCATTTTCCAACCACAAATGTATAGTTTCTGTAGTGAAAGTTTCATATACGCATCACAAGTGAAAAAGCATTTTTGTGGAACACAAAGCAAAAAGAGTTTTTGGGTGGGCGGTTTTATTGGTCACATAACTTGAGTGTTTTGTTGCCCATAAAACATTGCAGGAAAAAACATGATGTTTGCATTCCATTTTTTATTTAAAATGCATGTTTAAAAAAATGCTAAAAATGCTTTTATCTGTTCTCATCTTGTCATCTGTTCTCAGGTGGTATCATGGGCACCTCTCAGGTAGAGACGCCGAGAAGCTCCTCACAGAAAAGGGCAAGTCTGGCAGCTTCCTGGTGAGAGAGAGTCAAAGTAAACCCGGAGATTTTGTGCTTTCCGTCCTCACTAATGAAGAAAAGCACGAAAATGTGGACCGCAAGACTAAAGTTACCCATGTCATGATTCGCTATCAGGTAAAAGTGCAACAAAGCTCCACAGTATGCATTGGAAATAAAAGATGAGTTTGTAAAAGGAATCTTTTTCTCGTGTGTCTTTTGCCAGGATGGGAAATATGATGTTGGAGGGGGGGAAAGATTTGACACTTTAGCAGATTTAGTAGAGCATTACAAGAAAAACCCAATGGTGGAGAAGAGCGGAATTGTTGTGCACCTTAAACAGGTGAGAAAAACAAAAATGAGCCTAAGAGTCATTTTCTGCACAGTCGGAAACACTTTGTGTTCTTTATGGTTATTTATTTGATATTTCTGTGGAAAAAATGGAATTGTTTTTTTAAACATTCTTTGAATTAGACACTTAAATTAAACAATTAAATATTTCAAATTTAGTACATTTTTACAGGGACACAAAAGAACACGTCACATTTTTGCCAAGAATATTCTATATCAATATAAAATATAAAAAGAACAATATGTCTGTATTCAAGACTGTATCATTTCTCAGTGTATTGTCTGTTTTCTGATTTTCTTTCTCTTTTCAAATGTTAAAGCCATTCAATGCCACAAGGATAAATGCAGCAAACATTGAAAACAGGGTGCGAGAATTAAATAAAGTGGCCGACAACTCAGAAAAACCCAAGCAAGGCTTCTGGGAAGAATTTGAGGTAATTCAGTCTTTATTCACTCGTCTACACATATTTTATGTTCATCATGAGAAATGAGAAATCATTCCAGATTTTATTTTGGCAAAAGAATAGAAACTTCTGTACTTTCCACTCAATAATATACTCATTAAATCTCAAAGGACTGTTTGATAGATACACGGCACTTCCTGTTTGCTGGTAAATGGTTAAGTTAAATGAGATATTCCTGCAGGGGGTGCTCACCTAACATCTCATTACACAGCAAAGATATAATGACTTCTTTATATGGCTCGTCACATTCAACCGTTTCTTTCCATCTTGTCCTTTTGATTTTCCAGGTTTTACAGCAGCAGGAATGTAAACTCCTTTATCCCAGGAAAGAAGGACAGAGACCGGAAAATAAAAACAAGAACAGATACAAGAATATTTTACCTTGTAAGTAACTGGTTAGTCTTCTAATGGAGCGACGGACCAAGAGGGGTCAAAGCAATCTTATAGGGTCTTCTTGCTTGAATCATAATTTTGTCTGTTGCAGTTGACACCACGCGTGTACAAATCAAGGAGGCGGATCCTGACGTGTCTGGCTCTGATTACATCAATGCTAATTACATACGAGTAAGCCCCTCCCATCACTCGTAATGTCATAAATAAACAGTCATAAATAGTCAATATTCTGTTATATGTTGTTTATTCTTTCTAATGCTAATATTTGTCTGTCTTTGTGATTCAGAGCATGCATGAAGAAGGCCATCATGTGGATGAAGGTAAAGTGTTTATTGCCACTCAGGGTTCCCTTCAGAACACCGTCTTAGACTTCTGGAAAATGGTGTACCAGGAAAACAGTCATGTTATTGTCATGACGACCAAGGAGATGGAGAGAGGACGGGTGAGGTTCAGCCCTGGAGGTTTTAATTGTCGGTTTGGAGATATAGTTCAAAGTTCACAATACACCATGCAGAGATGCAATGAACAGAAACCAAACAACACATGCTGAACTGACATTGTATACTGTAACCATCTCACAATGTTATCGTTATGTACAGTATAAATCTATATGAGACCGGACAGAGGATGATTTACTGTCTCAGTTGCACAAAAATAACAGATTTTTTATGTCTCAAACTGCATTAGAGCGTACGGGAAATTCTAATGTAGAACTCAATGCTAATGTGCAACAACTCAATAATAAATCATTTCAACCGCTTTATGGATATAATTTGACATTAAGATGTTTTTGTCTGCGGTTCTCCACTGGTGTAAGTGTGCGTGTGTGTGTGCACGTGACGTATCTCTACTTTCAAAATGATTTTCAGTTTAAAACCCTTTCACTTGTCACTAAAGATTTAGTTTAAAATTTTGCATCTAAAAAACGAATGTGTTCACAGAATAAGTGTGTGCGGTACTGGCCAGACTTAAACTCAACGAAGGAGTTCGGGAAGATCTGCGTGAATAACATTGAGGAACACACGGCTCAGGACTACATACGCCGAGAACTGGAAGTCACCCGTCTAGACAGGGTAAGAGCCTCATAGGAAATGACAGTACTGGAGGGCAAACATGACCAAAATTGTAATATTTTAAATGTCATTTTGAGGCAGTCTTTTTAGTGCCTTGATTTTATGTTCAATGCAGTATGATCTAATATCTATTTTTTCGTGTGTCATTTAAGAGAGAGCCTCCCAGATGTATCTGGCACTATCAGTACTTGAGTTGGCCTGATCATGGTGTTCCTAATGAACCCGGAGGGGTCCTGAGCTTCCTAGAGCAGGTCAACAGAACCCAGAGTACCATTCCAGAAAGTGGACCTATCGTGGTTCACTGCAGGTACTGCAAAATTGACATCAACCAATCAGATCCTCTCATTTGTTCTGTTGCAAAATCAAGTGCGCTGCTTCTGGAGGCAGTATTTTAAGGCACCCTAGGGGTAAAAGCATAAACGTTATTCTAAAATCTGATCTCAGATGCCTCCTAAATTATATTGTTTTAGCCTAATTTAGGGGCAATCCCAAAATGCACTGCAACAAGCTTATTAAAAAAAGTTCCAATGTGTCACTTGAGGTTTTATGATGAAAGGTTGCTGTAGAAAGCAGTTGTCTATGTCAGCTGCCTTTGAATCAGCTCACTGGGGTTTAAAACAAAACTATTATCTTGACTTCTAATAGCAAACTGGATGAAGTCAGTTGCTCAACATGTTGACTTGAAACCAAGCAAATTCCTCCTTGTGTTGACTGTAATCGTAAACTGTATTTGTCACTGTTGTTGCAGTGCAGGGATCGGAAGAACCGGCACAATTATCGTGATCGACATCCTTATCGACATCATAAACAGGCAAGGTAACTGCTTTATGCAACATTATTATTATTATTGCAGATATGATCTTAATGATGAAATGCAACAAGCCCCTTCAGATGGTTTGTCCGTTGTAGTCACTTCATCTCCCCGTCTGTCTGAAGGGTTGGATTGTGACATTGACATCCCAAAGACCATTCAGAGAGTTCGCCAGCAGAGGTCCGGGATGGTTCAGACCGAAGCCCAGTACAAGTTCATCTACATGGCTGTGCAGCAGTACATTGATACTGCTCAGAAGAGACTGGAGGAAGAACAGGTACTCGCACACTTTAATTCAGATGATGCAAGGATTGTGTCATCGTCTCATAAAGTATCATTTTTCATATGCTTTGTTTTTTCTGTACAGTGTCAGTTGGTCTGTTAAGCTTAAAAAACAAGTCATTCCTGTGAGTAGATTCTTTTCAATGAACCAGTTGATCTGGTTCTCAAAACAGACTGGACAGGATTTGTTCATGAATTGGATTGATAATCAGTGAATGATGACTTAAACTTCAATACGTTCCTCACACAAAGCTGTCATGTAGTTTGAGAGTTGCACTACTTCTATTGTGCTTGTTTTTGTCGATTTTAGAGTCTGACACATGGTCACTATGAATTATCATTGAATTGTCAAAGCTGCATGTCTGTTGTATTTTTCTCAAATCATATGTCATTTTTGTATTCTTTGTTTATTACCTTTATAGAGGAATAAAACAAAGGAGAGAGAATATTCTAATATCAGGTATCCACCGATGACAAATGCCAGAGCAAAGCCAAACGTGAGCTCATCTCGCTCTTCATCTGTGTAAGTGTTCATTTCCACATGTGCACGCACACACACATTTCGAATATATGGCCCACACGCTGTTGTTACTGGAAAACAGTTAATCATTACAGCAGTAAGCTTGAGTAAACGGAACCGGCTCCCACACTTCCTCAATTCTGAATTTATTTGCTGCTAAGCGAATCATTTTCCGTCAAAGGGGTTCTGACGCAGATGAGTCAGTTTCTCTTTCAATAAAAACAAACACAACAGTGGTGTCGCTTACATTTATTTTTACCCCTGAGCCATAAAACATGGTTGTAACCTGTTTCTCCTTATTTTCTTTCATTACCTGAGAACTGAAATCTGCTTTTCAACTCTTCTGCAGAATGAACGATGACTCTGGTGTGTATGAGAATTTAAACATCAAAACTCCAAAGGGCTCTGCCAGCGCTAACACCAGGAGATAAGGCACATGGGCTGCCGTTTCAGAATCTCTGGGAGTACGTTTCAATCACCTTCGCTTTACACAGCCATGCATACATAAGCACACATTAGCACACGTTTTCATGTTATGCACCTTCACCTGAGTTGCAGTTATAGAGTTATAGAGCAGATGGGTGGGTGGGAATTGTGTCTTTGTTAAAGCCCTTGATCAGACTTTATGCTGCTTGGCGTAATCTTACTCAATGGCGGCCTATTATAAATTGCTTGGAAATGATATAGTGCTTTAAAGAATATTTGTGGTTTAGAATTAGGACTCTTTATTATCCGAGACTGTTTTATCATAATTCAAGCACCTTATATCATCAGTCACGCATTTGTTATTTAACATAACAAAGTAATGTCGCATATTTAAAATGTAAAACTGTAGCTTAGAGTAAGCATAATGTTATCATTTGTTTGTCAGTAATCTTAACAGTTATTGTTTGTGGTGTGAACTGGTACTAAGACAAATATAGATGTGTGTAATATGCGGCTCTGTGAGATTCCATGATTCCTTCATGGAGATGTTTTCTGTCTTTTCTCTCCATACTGACAGCTTGCCACTCTCAGCTTTTGTAGAAAAAACTCACTTGGCACCTTGCTGACGCCTACATCATTACTATAGCAACTGAAATACAGCAGATTTTCACTACACTGCCTGAACTAATGTACCTCATCTATGCACCCACAAAATGAATCAAGCTCAAGGGAATAGTTCTCATTATTTACTCACCCTCATGTCACTCCAAACCTGTATGACTTTCTTTCTTCTGCAAAACACAAGAAGATATTTTGAAGAACTCCGATAACCAAACAACAATGGCCCCATTGATATTTTTCAAAAAATCTTCTTTTGTGTTCCACATAAAAAAGACTCATATGCCGTTTTTAAAGGGGTAATATGACACGGCTAAAACGGATATTATCGTTTGTTTTAGATGTAATGCAATGTGTATACACGATTTAAGGTTTAAAAACGCTGTATTTTCCAAATACCGTGCATGTTTGTATCTCCTCTTTGCCCCGCCTCTCTGAAACGCGCAGATTTTTTACGAAGCTCATCACTCTGAAAAGCGAGGTGTGCTATGATTGGCCAGTTAACCAGTGCGTAGTGATTGGTGGAATACTGCAAGCGTGTGATGGAAATGTAACGTCTCTTACCTTGCTTGCGTATACATTTGGGCGGTCTTAGTCAAATCATACCACAAACTGATGTTGATTTGTGGGGGTGTGGTTACACGAGACGTTTCAGGCAGGTCTGGGTGAGCATTCGCTTTTAGATAGAATGCATCTTTTGTTCTGACTCACTTATTTTTGCAATTTTAGATGTCTTATACATGCACGGGCAACTTATAACACACGAAAGACACAAAAAACACGTATTCGCGACATATGACCCCTTTAAGGCTGAATAAATGACAGAATTTATTTTCGGGTGACCTATCACTTTAAGCCTTCTTCTTGTTTTTCCGGCAGGTACCAGCAGAGGTGCCTTAGACGCACCTGACTTTGGAGCACCCCTGAACAACGACCCTGTGGAGACCGGCGGCTCCTAAACTGAAGCTGCTCAGCTGGAGATTCCACTGAGATCTCCGCAGTTTCTCTCTTCATTTCCCACATCCCCTCTCAGCCTGACCGACCGACTACGTCTGAGAAACTCAAACTCCAAAACCAAGTGCCTGATGTGCGAACTGTTTGCACAAAGAGGACTCGGTGCTTTTCCCCTCCTTCTTGACTAATAAGCCTTTACACTGCACTAGGCTACACGATTGTTTGTATAGGTATCATATATATGAAATATAAATATTTACACTCATTCAATATTTATATTGAATAGAACTCGGATGAAGCTGCACTCTTTCCATGTTGTGTACGGCTGTTTCCAGACCTCGCTTTGTGTACTGGATGTCGTCTACTGTAACCAAAGACCTTTGATTTATCGCTCAGTATCTTACAGGCAGCGGGTCATTAGCTCTCTGCTGAGTGATGTCGGCGGCACGGTGATGTCAGAAGAGGAGAACTGTATGTCAGTCTCCCCCCTATTTCTTTTAATAAGGTATGAGAGGTGATGCAACGTGGTGTGATGGTTGCTCAGGTCAATGAATTGGATATCTTATGTAAGTTAAATTAAATATACAGAAATGGTACTGTGAGGTGGGGGTTATACAGCATGTGCCAATGAGCAGCCTGTACATGTTTGTGAAAGCTTTCGCTTCGACGCTGTTTTACTGAGCACTACCTTCAGCTTTTTAAAAAGCGCTACTGTCAATCATACTGTAGGCTTATCCACCAATCAGGTTGACTCTTCAACGGGTTCCTTCCTTTAGGCCTTCTAAAAAACATCAGACGACATGTTTTTTTAAAAGCTTGTTTGTTAATAGACATTTTAATTTTCAACTATGATTCCTTTAGAAATGTTTTCTCTGCTGTTGTGATGTTTGTAAATGTGATCATGAAATCCACCACGTATGCAGGTCTGTCCGGGAGGCAGAAAATATTATCCACGTGTGCGTGCATTTCTGTCACTTGACTTGAATATGATGAGAAATCTAAATCTCTTTAAACAGGTTGTGTGTGTCAGTCTGATTGAAATGGCGTGTAATGACATAAATAAGACGTGGAGCTCGACGTCAATTGCAGGTCGTGATTGCGCCGGGAAGGTCTTTGAAGGCGAATGTAAATGAAGAACTGGTTTTACTAAACATCTGCGAGGGGGGAACGCCAGCCTTAAGCGGAGACTTTAGAAAAACGAGCAGGCCAGATGGTCCTCGGCTAAGATTAAAGAATAGATTTGTGTAGGGAATAAAAGTAATTGAAATGATGGCTGTAATCCAGGCGTGGCTATTGTTAGTTGAGGTTAACGTTTCTGATGACGTCAGAAGATGCTATATGTGTGGTGGCCTAGATAAAGGAGGTCACGATGTGTCTGATTATCACAGCGTCTGGATATGTGTTTTTAGTTGTACTGAATTGTAGTGATAAGGGGATATTTGAATTTTGAAGTGGAGAAACAGTTGAAGCGTTCTTTAGATTTGCTGTAAACTGAATGTGATAATCGTTTGTAATCGTACATTTCATCCGTTTTGAGCTACACATTCTGCTGGTAGTGGAAAGATTATATGATCTGAATGTCTGGTTGAGTAAATATGTGAATATGACTGAATGAATTTTAATGTGATTTATGTATTAACCCATGGAGGATAGGGGTGTGGGCATGTCTTGAGCTACTGCATAACTGAAAGCTTCGAAATGGTTTTCTTGCTGTTTAAATGCGTTTTATTTGCCTCTGTGAAATGGATAAAGGGGTCAAAATTGTAAGTGTTAAGTACTTGAAACTAAAATGAAATATGCAAGGTAGCTTTTAGAACGTCTTTGTTTAGAAACGATCTAAGGAACGTTTTTCTCCTTTGTGTTTTGCCATTGATGTGAGTTTTTATTTTATTGTCAGTTTTGGTGTCAATTTCATTTGTTTATTAATACACAGCTGGAAGTATTCACGGCTAAATTTACCACTGTACCACAGCTCAATATGGGTAAGGTGGAGTCAGGGACTATGAGTGTTTTTTTTCTTCAAAATCTCTCTTCAAACACAAAGAACCGGCTTTAGATTTGAGAAGCACTGGTGTGTCTCCCAACTTCTCTATGTACTCCCAACTTATTATTGGATAGGAGAAAGGTGTTAGTGATCACACAATTGACTTTCTGTATCATTGCAGATTTCACCCGACCACAACCCCACACGCTGGTTTCGTTGGTTCAGCCTAAAATGCCTTCTGCTCTGGCAAATACAGCTGATGTAATGACTCTTGTCTTAAATTATGAGAAAGGATTAGATATGGAATAATAAAGTTCCATTTCAAACGAAAAATTCAAACGAATGTTGTTTTTGTTTCGTTTCACGTTTTTTATAGTGTAGTGTGAGCTAGTTATGGTTCATTTTCATCATGGTGTGGTTTGTATCACACATTTTATGGTCATGGTTTTGGTATGGTTCTGTACCTGCTGTGTTTGAGAGGAAATACTACTGCCAAATCGAAGGGTTTCATAACGGTTTCTTGAACTAAATGCAGTACAGTGCAAACTCTGTATATAATCATTTCAGCGGCTCCAAACACTGGGTAATTCTATGTTCTAGGCTATTCTCTTCATGTTCTTCTGCAAGATGTTTTGGTAACAATTTTTTGCATGGTCAAATCTTCTTCAGTGGCAAAAACTCACTTGGCACTGATGTTCTGAAGACTTACTATACAAGTATTGTTTTGCAAGTTGGGCAACATGAGGATGTTTGCTCTTATTCATCTTCAACCGTGCATATGGATGTGCATGTACATCAATGCAATCTTCCTCCTCTTCTGTAATCTTGCTAAAAGTCTTTGTATTCTCAGCTGCTGAAAATGGGGTATCTGTGGATCAAGGCACAGTGTTCTGTGTTTTTATTTAGAGCGAAATGAACTGAAAAGGTATGGCATATTTGAATATTGTACTGGAGAAACAGTTCTTCACATACCTTTGGTGTTGAAAAGAACCTTTTGGTTGATTGACTGTGATTTACATACCTGTGATTTATTAGCCTATGGGAGAATAAAATGGGCTGATGTGAAGTACTGGAATGGCAAGTAAATTCAGTTTGAAATGCAATATCTACACTACAAGGTAGTGTAAAGCGAGCTGTCAGAATGTCTTTTTTTGTGTGTGCTTTTGCTATCAATGTTGTATTTTGCATTATAGAGCTTTTTTAGTGTTTAATTTCACTTGTTTGTTCAGATTTAGCACACTGTATGCTTAAAGGAACACTCCACTTTTTTTGGAAATAGGCTCATTCTCCAACTCCCCCAGAGTTAATAAGTTGAGTTTTACCGTTTTGGAATCTATTCAGCCGATCTCCGGGTAACATGGCCGCAGCAGGCGATTACGGCAGCAAACTTCCTTGATTATTACGCCGGAATGGGAGTCTAGTTCCTAATCATATCGGCCTAGAAAATCGCAACTTTTCATTTTCCGCCGGTCTTAGCACACGATATAAGTACAGAAGAGTCAAGTTTTAAATAGGAAAAATATCGAAACTCTTTGGGCATTTTTGAACGCGATGCTACTGGTCTAATTGGATTCAATGATCTATGCTAAGCTATGCTAAAAGTGCCATCACCGGACCCGGCTGAATAGATTCCAAAACGGTAAAACTCAACTTATTAACACTGGGGGAGTATGAGAATGAGCCTATTTCCAAAAAAAGTGGAGTGTTCATTTAACATTTGTCATTATTATTATTTGTAACATTGGTAGTTGTGAATAAATACTCTGTTGATGGTTTGATCTGAATAGTTTTGTGTTGACTGTATTTGTGTTAAGATTGTGTTCCTTCTTGCACTGGTTCAGCCTAAAATGCCTTTTGCCCTGCAAATACAGCAAATGTAATGACTTGCGTCTTAAATGACAATAAAATATTAGATATTTAATAATAAAACGTGCACATTTGCAATGTTTTTGTTTCATTTCATCTTGTTGCAGACAAACAAGTTTGGACACTTCTCCAAAGCAGTTTTTCAAGGTCTATTCAAGTTTACATACAGTTTTGTCATAAAGATAATAGCGAATACATTGTTTTCTGTATTTGTGTTATCTATTAACTGAATCCATTACCTTGCTTTACCCCCTTTATCTAAATGATTTGCACAAGTACCTTAAAGATGAAGGAGAGGAGATATAATTTGCCACTCTTTCATATTTAAGGTTTAATGATGAACCAGTTTAATAGCATTTTTCCTCATAAACCCATTTCAAAACACTTGTGTGGATCGGTTTACGTGGGTGTGAGCAGGTTCATAGCACCCACTGCTGGGGGTTGGGGTTTAAGGTTTCAGGCAGTTATTCTTTGAGGCGTGTTCCTTTAACCGTCCCAGAGCAGGAAGTGAGATAATAGGGCAACGTGAATCTGTTTGCTTTTCCCTTCTTTTGTCAGTCAGCCTGAGTTTATGAATATTGTACCAATAAAAACTCTGAAAAACATTCCATGACACCATTCCCTGAACAATTTCCGTGTGCTTTTTGCATGTGCATTTATTTTATAGATAAAATGACAACAAAAAATACATTTCATGGAATACAGTCAAAATATATACAAATTTACAAAAAGTAGAAAATTCTGTTTGAAAAAAAAACAGTTTAAATAATGCATTTACAAATGTAGGTGTATGTGATCTCATTAATTTTTTATGTATTTTTAATGCATTTTCATAAACGAGCTGTTTTGATCAGTGTAGGCAAATAGTCATGCAGCTGTCAGATGTTCGGCTAGACTTCAAGAACCCCACATGTGCGTAAAATACTTATTCCTGACTAATACAACTTTTAGGATTCAAATGTTGGTTCACAAACTTTGGTATGCAGCAAATGAACACTTGAATAAAAGTGAATGAAGCACAAAGTCATGTAACCGCATCGTAACTCCCTTAGCATCCAACAGGCTTTGCAAAAGTATGGATGTAAACATCACTGCAAATCCGGATGCAAGTCTAATGCAAAAGCAATGCTCATGTCTAATTCGGTGTTGTAGTCGTGGTGGTCATTGTTGTGGTAGAGACTGTTGTTGTGGTAGTAGATGGCCGCAAGTGCTGGGGAGCACAACGCATAGAACCGGTCGTGACAATGCACTGCAGAGGCCACAGAATGATGACCATGAGCAGTACCATAAGAAAAATAAAGAGCAACAGCCGCTTCCAGTCCATCAGCCGCTCAAAAAACCCAAGTCTCGGTCGAGTCTGGGGAGACGAAACGCCACCTTGTCCGTTGGCACCAATATCGAGGCAGATACAGAAAGCCTGCATGCCGGGTTTACCTATGGGCTGCTGGTAGCACAGCCTCTCTCCATCCAGCCATACCGACTCCTCATGTTGCTGGTGGACGGGCAGACGGCACAGTACCTCCTGGCTCGTGGTCAGCGCCGGCGGCCCTTTTTTAGGAATGACAGTGTGATGGCGGCAAAAGGGACAGGAGATTTGCGAGTTTTGGGGGTCCATGGAGGTGGCCATGATGCGGGAAATGCACTCTAGGCAGAAAGTGTGGGTGCAATCCAGCTGTTTTGGTGTTTTGAAGACGTTGTCGTAGATGTTAAAGCAGATGGAGCACTCGGGTTGAGAACTCGCCCTTTCGAGGTCAAAGTCTCGGGGGACCACCTGCGTGTGCCACACCACAGGGCTGGGCTCCATTTTACAGGAATGTGATTTCTTCTCGCAGACTCGCTGGAAAATGAAATGACAACATTTGAAATATTTGGTTTTATAAACTCTTTAAAAAGATGGCAAACGTGTTTTTTTCTTTTTGTCCTGTTAACGTGTAGGCTATAGGCAGAGCAAATAGCTAATAGTTTGAAACAGATCTTTGTTTGAAGTAAACATGCACTGCCAGGTGAATTCAATGTGGACACTGAGAGCACACTTTGCATGGACATGGCTGTGCAAACATAGAAACAGTACACAAAACAAGCCTGAACAAGACAGGTTTTCAAGTCAACATCACGCCTTTTGTCTGACTTCCTGACCTTTTAAACGGATTTTAACCGACTTGGGCATATTGGTCAAGTCATTTTTAAATCAGATTTGGTCTTCTGTGTTTTGGTCGTCTGTTCCCTAAAATTAACAACAAAAAGGTTTTCTATGTTGTGTCTGGCCACCTTGTGTTACCTTGCTTTTGACCACCACCTCTTTAAAGGATAGTTCACCCAAAGATGAAAATTCTGTCAACGGGTTGTTCCAAATTTGTATGTTCTGCTGAACACAAAGAAATATATTTGGAAGAATGTTTGTAACCAAACAGTTCTTGGCCACCATTAACTACCAAAATGACAATGGTAGTCAAAATTGCCCCAGAACTGTTTGCTTTCCAACATTCTTCAAAATATCTTATTTTGTGTTAAACAGAACAAAGACATTTGTAAAGCAATTTTTTCTACTATGGTAGTCAAACCAGGTGTTTTTTTTCCAACATCAGCTTCACTGTCCTTCAGAAGCCCTTTGGCTGCACCAACGCTCTCTGGAAGTCATCGCTCCACTGATCTTGGCATTCAGAGACGTGAAGCATTTTATTAACAAATTGACTTTACAACAAACTTCAGTATATACACCAGCATATCATTTCAGTTAAACAGTATTTGCATTTAATCCACCATACGCTGTGTTGGCTTTCTTTCTGGTGGTTTTGTGCTTACACACATTCAGGCAAGGGTTTGGCCGGGAGCAGATGGCCTGTTCACACAGCCCTGCAGGCAGATCTCTGTGTGTGTGCGTGCGTGCGTGCGTGCGTGTGTGTGTGTGTGTGTGTGTGTGTTTCTTTCTCCATCACTGCACTGCACAATGCACCTGTTTGTTCTCCATTAGATTGATCTCGCTTTGGCATTCCTAGAGAACGGGCCGGTGCCCAGGCAGCCAGTCTCTCAGCACTGTGTAAAACCCCTAGACCCATCAGAGTCGTGGCCCTGAGAGCACCTGTGAGCGAGTCCTCTATCTCTTTTCTCAAGCTACGCCTCAGCGAACTGTTTGACCACCATAAGTGCACGAGTTGTTTGCCATTCATTAACTCAACCATCACTGTAATGCCCGAGCAAAATAGCTAAGAGTTTGAAAGGTTCTTGACCTGATCCTCATTCTCAATGTGCAGCGGGCCCTGATGCTTTAACTTCAACTGTGCTCTTATATCTACAATATAGCTAGAACCTGATATTTGATATAACAATAAATGATTCGTAAAAACTGGTTACATTGTTTCTGGACACTCTTGGTTGACATGGGTTTATTAGGGAAGATAATTCATGGATGCTCTGCTAATCTAATTTCATGTCTGGGTTGATGCCCAATGACGAAACTGCATTTAGTTAAAGGGATAGTTCACCCAAAAATGAGAGCGAAAATTCTGTCATTATTTACTCACTTTCTTGTCGTTTCAAACCTGTATGACGTTCTTTCTTCTGCAGAACACAAAAGAAGATATTTTAAAGAACGTTGGTAACCGAACAACGGCGGTACCCATTGACTTGCCTTGGTTTTGCGTCCATACAAGAGAAGTCAGTGGGTACCGCCGTTGTTCGGTTACCAACGTTCAGAGGTGGGTAGTAACGCGCTACATTTACTTCGTTACATTTACTTGAGTAACATTTTGGAAATATGTACTTTTTAAGTAAAATTGAAAGTGTGTACTTTTACTCTTACTTGAGTAAATTTCTAATAGAAAATCTGTACTTTTACTTCGTTACATAACTTACGTTGCGTGACGTTCCTTCGTTCCTTCATTTTAAAATATGCTTTTTAAAACGCGTTGTTTATTTCAAGGTTGTCGTCTCTTTTTACGGGCATTCCCGAGTGATCGATTCTTTTGAGTCGATTCTTTTGAAAGCATTAATTGAACAATGGGCAAAACCATTTGAATAGGCTAATGAATCAGTTCAAATGATTTGTTCAGTTCGCAGCACGATCTGAATCATCTGAAGCAGGATTACTCACTCCTCGTAGCGCGAAACTTAAGAACACGCAGAACACAAAGAGCGTTGGATGAAGTGGATATTAATCTATATCTATACAATCAAAACTGCAAATGTGTCATATTGTTTGCCAGCAATGATAAATTCCCGCCATATGCGCGCACCCGCGCGACCTGTTCGTCAGACACAGCAACATGCACGTTACCCGTCCGACACAGAGACGTGGGCCTGCAGAAATATACATTTGAAGAACAGAAGGAAGAAAACTTGTTGATGGGCGTGTGGTTCACTGTTTACTGTTTGTTTACAAGTAAGAGCGTTTCACAACACACACGTGACACAACACGAGAAAACATGAGCTTTGTTCAAAAATGTGTATTTCATTTAAGAGAGCACTGCAGATGTTCTAGATCATCTTAGGAAATGCTCTGAGTTTAGTTCATGCTTTAGTTTGACATGGTCTATTATTCTAAATAAGTTGTGTAAACTACATTGACATCAGGACTAGATGAAATTTACAGAAATGCTTGTCTCTTCTGTGTTTGTCTATTCTTTAGTCTCTCTAGTATATTGCAAAGATATCTGCTTATGATAATTAAAAATATTTATTAAAATATTGGCGTTAATATTAATTTTATGTAGTAGGCCTATATAATAAGATACAAAGTAACTAAGTAACTAGCTACTTGAGTAGTTTTTTCATTGCATACTTTTTTACTTTTACTCAAGTAGTTTTTAAAATAGTGACTTTTACTTTTACTTGAGTAACAATTTCTCTAGTTACTTGTACTTTTACTTGAGTAAAGATTTTGGCTACTCTACCCACCTCTGCCAACGTTCTTCAAAATATCTTCTTTTGTGTTCTGCGGATGAAAGAAAGTCATACAGGTTTGAAATGACAAGAGGGGGAGTAAATGATGACTGAATTTTCATTTTTGGGTGAACTATCCCTTTAACTTTGCAAGGTTACTGTCAACGTTTTATAAGTAACTGCACATCTAGTTTCAGTTTAAGCACCAAGTAATCAGCTTTAAATGCGCATTCACAAATCTTATAGTACCTCCAACATCCTTTAAATTTGTCTCAAAGCTCACTTTCAGATGTTGTACATGCCTTTCCATTAGTTTCATTTTCCAGTCATTTTAGAACTGTGCATAATCCCACAAACAATAGGCAGTTAACTTCTCTCTCTAGGTGTTGAGTAACCCGTGCAGTTCAGTTGAGTTTCATATCCAAACCGGTGCTCATTCGTATGTCAACTGAAGTTACCGCCGCAAGTAACACGCATGTTCTTACCTGTTCTGATAACGTGAGCTCCAATGCAGTGTATTCCTCTTCCAATGATTCCACTTTTATCTTCTCATCACTTTGTCTCCTTAAGGACTCAAATGCATTATCGGCTCAGGGCTGTCAGCAGTCCTCTTGATAATGTAATGTTCTCCTCTCAGGAGCCAGTGCAGACAGAGCTGAGCGCAGGTGGGCTGTTGGTGTGGTTGCCTGCTCCTTCTCCGTGTTTCACATCCACACTCACCTGCCTCAATTTATCTTCTCTCTTTCAGCACGTGCTATGGAAATGACACTGATAGGCAGGAACAATAACATGGCCTTGAGGGAGTGCCGGGGTGGGGGGGTGAAGGAGAGTATATTCAGAGTATAATATTTCTGTATGGCTTTATCTCTGTCCATTTTCTGTTGTTTTGTCATTTCCAGCATGCGACTTAAGTGAACAAGTTTGTGTTTTGCTGGCTGGGATTTAGTGAATATTTGAGTAAAGCACTCGTTGAGTGTGCATTACAGTACAGTAGCTCTACATGTGACACACGTGTGTTATTCCAAAAGTTTTCAGTTAGTCTCTTGTTATGACCTGCTTACTTAAATATATAGGCCTAAAGATGGAGTTTTAAATATTGGTGCAGTTATCATAACCAAATGGTTAAATGTAAAAAGTCTGTCCACAGAATTTTTTTTATGAAGTTTCACATCGATCAACAAACAAAGAATGACTGAGCTGTCATTTTTACAGGTAACTGTAAACTGCAGTTTAGTCAATGTTGTTATAAGGAAGAGATGGAAAACGTGATAAAGCATTGATAACACAGCTTTTGTTTCCATCTGACTTTTTATGATATCATACGATGGAATTGTTGGGAAGTGTAGATCATGGACAAATATCGCAGTGTCATATCTGCTATATCTTTCTACTTGGGTGATGGGTAACCATTATTGTCATCATTTAGTCACCCTCGTGTCGTGCAAAACCTGTCTATGATTCTTTCTTTTGGGGGCTTAAAAGACGTATTCTGAGAAATGTCTCAAAGGTTTTATGTCCACACAATTGAAGTCAATGGGGGTCAGTGTTCTTTTTTGTTCTTTGGAAGAAAGTTAAACAGGTTTGGAATTGGATGAACAGGAGGGTAGGTAAATAGTAAAAGAATTGTTATTTTGTCATCCCCATAGTAAAAGGGCAGCTCATGTGAGATGAATAAAACGAAAAACAATCTCAGTCAGCTTAAACATGCTATCTCATGCTAGAAGAGAACCATGATGCGGCTGCTCTTTAGCTATTGATCCTTCAACACAGACGTAACATGTTCAGGATGTAAACTGACAAAAGCAACAATAGCCACAAAGTATCTAGAGTAAATCAAACTGCTGGTAATCTGTGAATCTAATATAACCTTATCCAGGCTCTGCCAGTGGTCAATATCAAGTCTTCTTAGGACACGTGTCATTCCTCTGCATCTCATTCCACAGGAATCTAAAGAATGTCTGACCGATACTTCTCTGATGGTCCTGCATGATCACACAACAATGCCTGCCCAATTACCTGTGACGTGCGGATGGGACTAAATAAAGGCATTTCTAACTCTAGCAAACACTTAACATCAGAACTAAGTTATAAAATACCATAATACCATAATACCATAAAATCACATTGCTTCTCAGTATTTATTTCATTGTGTTATATTGACAGGGCACTGAAGAGCTGAGCCAAATGAAACTCAATGGAGACATCACAAAGATGTTCGGGATAGTTCACCCCAAAATAAAATGTTTAATTATTTTTTGTGATAGTAACATATATGACTTTCTTTCTTCTGCAGAATACAAAAGAAGATATTTTGAAGAAGCAACATTGACTTCTATTACATGGACACAAAACCATTGAGGCTCCTCAAAATATCTTCTTTTGTGTTTGACAGTAGAAAGTCATAGAGGGTTTGAATGACGCGAGTGTAAATAAACTTGGGTGAACTATCCCTTTAAAGTTCAATGCTTTCTCATTTGTAAGTTGCTTTGGATAAACCCAAAAAGTGCAAGTTTGTGTGTTGTCTAGTGCTTTATTCATCAACACAATAGAACATGACATTTCAAAACAAGGGATATTACAAAATGTTCTTATGTTTAGTTGTGTCAACCATGCATGCTGTATACACAGGATGTGTTCCTGTAGAAGGTTGCACTAAATATCATGGTCATGAGTTTGATATCCGTGTAAATGTTACTACACTGCTCCTCAATGGCTGTTGTAAGTAAGTGTGTGTGTAAGACTAAAACTCTACAAAGAAAATATATGCTGAGACGGCTGCAACCCATTGGGATGTGGGGTAAGACTGTTTGAATATCTTTTGCCTTGAGCAATGCAGCCAACAACTGTTACCCAACCCCCTATAGGAAACTCCATATAATTACGAGTGTCAATCAAGATGACTGTTAAGATGCCCTTGATATCCCGACAGCAGAGGACAGGTAAAACTGCATTTCCATCAACTGTAAACAAACACAATACATCATTGCAGGAGATGAGAGATCACGTAGAGTACTTGCACTTGTTTGGAAAGACTGGTCTGACTTCTACGGGCTAGTTTGATTTCACTGAGGATTTGAATCAAATTTTACTTCACAGCAAAAATAAAATATAGGGACACTGATGGGGCTGGCTGACACAGCTGTTACAAGGGCTATAGGTCTCCCGTAAGGTTTTGTGAAAATGTGTATATACTCTGTCAGTGGTTTTCACTTAAACTCTGTATTTTTCTATAGCTCTTTTAAGGATGTCAGTTGTGGGTTAAGAAATTTCACATAAAAAACAATGTATTTATTTGTTACCCAGAACAATGGTTATTTTTCTGCTACCTTTATTTAACCGATTTCATTTATTGTTTTGCTGCATAACAGCTAGTTCTGTCCAATAATGGTGGAAATGTTGAATATCTTTTCTGTAGCCAAGGCTTTATGAAACATAGTAATTAACATTTGAAAATAAGCCCATTAGGAAACATTCACTGAAGGTGTGACAACAACAACACACAAACACACACAAGAAAAGAAAACAAAATATTAAATTGTAATAAAAATGAATTGAATATCATCTAAAAATCTTTCATAGGTCAAAGTCAATATATATATTTATGGCATATTTAACTGGAAGTCATGTTTAAAATATGAACTTCGACCTGTATCTGTTGTCTCATAGCCAATTAGGCCATAAACCTGTTTCTGTTTATTCATCTA
The DNA here is from genome assembly GCF_024868665.1 of Triplophysa rosa. NCBI lineage: Eukaryota > Metazoa > Chordata > Actinopteri > Cypriniformes > Nemacheilidae > Triplophysa > Triplophysa rosa. The sequence goes on along the minus strand of NC_079910.1, from coordinate 9,655,291 downwards.
CAAGCATGTTGTTTGGAATAAAAACTTGCAAAAACAAACACCAAAGAAAATTAGAAAAGCTCCCTCATAATAAATCTAAGGGATCATGACACATACACACATATTTCACAACTGATGTTAAAGGGATAGCTCACCCCAAAATACACATTCTGTCATCATTTATTTACCTCCATGTCTTTCTAAACCTGTGTACAGAATGATTTCTTCCTCAGTGGAACAGAACAGAAGATGTTTCGAGAAATGTCTCTTTGTGTCCATACAATGGAAGTCAGTGGGGTACAGTGTTGTTTGGTCAGCATTCTTTAAAATATCTTCTTTTGTGTTCTGCAGAGAGAAAGTCATACAGGTTTTGAATAACATGAGTGTAAGAAAATGATGAAAGAAGTTTCAGTTTGGGTTGAACTATCGCTTTAATGTTGGTACTTGGGAAAAGGGGTTTGTACATATAAATTCACAAGTAAAGGTTTAGAGTTTGACATCAGTGAATGGTTGACAATGTGATATGAATATGTCTGTTGTTCATCTATTCCAACTGTGGCTCTTCACCCACCATTAATTCACTATTTACAGACCAATGTTTTTTCTTTTATCTATTAGAGCTGAGTGGTTGATGCTGCATTCAAACCAGGTCTATGAAAACCAGACCGACCGGTTTAAGCGCAGGTGCCTTGACAATCTAACTATAGCTTTCATCCACTCACCTGCAGCCATGTCAATATTTTACATGTAATCAAATTACAGTGTCACAAGAGGCCTAATATGTAAACGAGAAACAAATCATCTTGAAATTCATCCTCATCAACCCAAGTTTTATGAGTATTATTGTCACTGAATAGACTAGGCGCCCTCTGTCGGCCATCTCACAGTTTTACAGACAAACATAATGCTACATGTACACGCAGATAGAAAAAAATCCATCCGTTTAGAAAAAAATGCTCCGTGTTTATAACCAGTTCTTTGTATTCACCTGTAGTAAAAAGTAACCATGGCTTAATATAGTAAAAGTGCATGTGCCTACCCCATGTTTTTTTTTTCAAAATGTTATTATGCTCTCCTACTTTGGATAAAAGCGTCTGCCCAATGAATACATGTAATTGTAATATAACATATCATCTTAAAGTTATATTACCTCTTTGCATGATTTGTTCAGTAATGTAAATATAATGTAAACTCTATAATTTAATAATATTGAATTTAAACAAGCTAAATAAAATGAGTAGGCTTCTGATCAAACTGCAGTAGGCTATATGCATCTGATGGAGATTTTATCGTTGGCTGTTATGTTAAGAGATCCCAGAAGGAGGCGCTATTGTTAAATAATGTGTATTGGAGGAAGCTGTCGGTGATCGCTGGTGTCACGCCGCTGTGGTTGCTCTCACCTGAAAACCTTCGTGTCCCAAAGGACGATATTATCAGTAGCAGCCCTCAGTTAAGTGACTTTTTGCTCCCAAACAAGAAAATACCAAAAAGAGTTAAAAATTCAAATACGTGGTGAGCCAGAACATTTAAATGTTTGATATAAACAAAAATCTTATTTAGCGTCACAGTAAACTAAAGAAACAAATGTTACTCCCTAAAGCAATAGGATCATGAGTGAGCTCATTGCGAGGTAAGAAAACAGATTGCTAACTGACTGTCATAAAGTGGATTCTTTAATGTAATTAAATAGTTTAATTAAACAATTTAAATCACGTTTTTTGATACTAAAATAGGCCAAAAATGGCCATTTTACCATAACAAAAGGTATATACTTTGATTATATTTACTTTATAACATATAAAACAACATGTAGTCTTTAGTGCAGATATGGCTTAAAAAAATAAATCAATACAACATGTACAAAAGCTAAAATATAATGAAAGTATGTATATGACTATATGCATTTACATTATGTAGGCTCCATGTTTGTAAACAACAAACTGGAGCCTTTTTGTAGTTTATAAAATAGCATGTCCATAAATCCCCCACTAAACATATTCATTGAACTTTAAGTGTTTATGTTAAAATGTTCATGTTTAAGGTATTGGAGACTGGGGTAAGATGAGGACACTTTTGTTGCCATTTGACCGTATGTCTTCTGTCAGAATGTGAAAATGAGAAGCACATGGGAGAATTGGACAGCATCAATTTACTTTAAAATCTGTTTTTGTCTTGTCAAAGTAACATTTTGCCATATAAGCTGTAATGGCTGGTAGGCTACATCAAAGCAAAAAGAATGTATGATGCATGTTGGTTATTTACCAACATATAAAACCATGAAAATAATTTGGCTAAATAGTACCCTAATTTGGCAATCTAGCTAGTTTTTTTCTTCAATTTCTAACTTTTAAACCATGTAATATTACATAACTGTTTCGTTTATCATGTTTATTTTAGTATACTGAGTTTATGGACAGTGTACGCCAGAGTACACTTAATATTCTCTGATTGAGAAAAGCATTTTACACCAGATTTTACTCATACAGTATATTGTTTATCTTTCCAACCGTAGTCACTGATGGCCTAACATGTTTGCCATTGAAAAGCACTGTATAATGCCAATAATCTACAAAAACAGACATAGTGAGAACAGGAATTAATTTATTTTTATCAACAAACTCTCTTTTTAGTCTGTTTTTTTAAGGTTACAACTTTGGTGTTTCACAAGATTTCAGAAGTTTCAGAAATGCAAATCAAAATAAATTGCAAATTAAAGATATTGAAATGTAAAGTTTTTTGGTTATTTTTGTTTAAGTTAGCTTTAAGAAAATAACTATTTGTATTTGTAAGGGGAAAATGATTGAATTACTTTTTTTAGCTAAGTTACTTTTTAGTTAAATCTTTAAAACATGGTCTTTATTCAGTTTATCCCCATATGGTTCAACTTACCCACTGACTCAAATCAAATTACCCCTATCATGGGGCAAACTGAGCCACAGGAGCACTTTTTTATTAGAAGCCATATTTTTAAAACCATATGTCATAGATGTATTGTAATTTAGATTGATAGGAAACATCCTGAAATTAGATTAAATCATTTTATTGCACTTATGCCTCATTTTGTTTTATTTCGAGGACCACATAAATAAAAAGTGGCTCGTCTTACCCCACTCTCCCTATGTCACAGAACTGAAAATTGCTAATATTCTTCCAAATATCTTTCTTTGTGTTCATCGGAACAAAGTAATTTATACTGGTATGAAATTACATGAGGGTGAGTAAATGATGACAGATTTCTCATTTTTGGATGAACTATCCCTTTAAGCTCCTGTTCGTGATAAAAACGTAGAAAATTGGAGGACGAGGGTGCAGCTCATAACTGATATAGTGTCTTCCTATAAAATCATGCAACTGATTAATATATGCCTCTCAACTCATCATTTGGAGGTTACGTGCAAAACTGACTGTTCAAAAATCTGTTCGAATGGGCATGACGCCTCTGCGTGAGAGCACTCGTGTTTGCGTGTGCATCGCTCCATAGAGCAGACCAGAGAGGCCCTGTTTCCATGGCACAAAACAGACTGATGCAACGATTCTTGCTCTTTGAAAGCCCTTATGGGTTTGACTCCTAAGGCAGGCTCTTAATTTATCTTGCACTGGCCTCCCCTGATATGACACTCTGTTGTTTTCACGCTCAACACGGAGCATGTCTTGTGTTGGATGGTAAGAAATTTTGACATTTATATTGCCGCTGTCCTTCTGACACCGCGTATCTCAATATTTCGTGATTTTTTAATCATTATTATAAATAAATCCTTATTATGAGTCTCCCTTTATGTTTGTCACTGGGTTTTGCAAATATCTAACCAATAAAAACTGTTTGAAAAGTGCTTGTCAACTTGGACAACACATTATTTAATTATTTGAAAAGTACAATTTTTTCCATTTCCTGAAGAACTGAAATTGGACATCCATGGTTTCGAAATGACAGCGACGATATGAAATGTGTGCGAGGAAGACGCTGTAGAGGAATAATGTGACATGCAGTCATTCCCCGGAGTAATGTGGGACCAGAGCTTAATACCATTCACATAAGAAAGTTGCCCGGACCGAACAAACACCTGTTGAACATCATATGGTTTTTGTAGTAAATCTGGGATAAGGTGTATTCTTTACCCTTGTGTATAGTATAATTGAGACGTCGTCCTATGGACCATCTGTCCTGTTGTACTGATGCAGATGGGCCTCATTAACTCGGTCCACTAATAATCACTCTTGAAATAAGCCTTTATAGGAGCCATTCGGGAATCAAACAGAAGCTCAGAGCAATCTGGGGTTTGGCTTTGCCTTGAGCTTCCATTGTTGTCTATCAAAAACTAGCACCAGTAGATGCAGCTTAAAAAGTTAGTTTTATATTGAAATTTATATTATATGCCATTTCACAATAAGGGTAGGTTTGGGTGGCATGGGAGTCAAACCGCCATGAGCAGTTGGTTATTAGTTGGAGTGTATTGTTGCAGAGGGGGTTGGTGCTCTGTTCTGTTGGAGTTTGCTTTGCATGTTGGTTTGGTTGCACATGGGAGGTCACCGGAGAGCATCACTCAGACAGCACATGCAAATATTTTTGAATAGGGAAATAGAAGAATAAGCTTTCATTGCTGGCTCTACTACCGGTAGAGTTTGCCTAAGCCATTCACTTTCTGACCTCATTTCCTGTCTGAGCCTCGGCGTATGTGCTAGTTTGTGATTTTGGGCGGTACCGAATACATACTTTCAAAGATGAGAGAAATCCTAAACTAAACATTTAACACCAGCTAATGTGTTTGTCAATAAGTATGCCAATGATAATGGTTTTAAGTAAGGAATGGACTTTTCTTTCTTCACTAAATGGCCACACAATAGTGATTTGCTTGTGATGCAAATATTAACTGAAGCTTTGCAGAGGCTTGGGATTCAAACACGCACACACGTCCATATGTCCAAGGGAATATTTGAATTTTAACAAGCGACAGTGAAAATACACCCGATCACGTGCGGTTGGGGGATGGTCACCTGGGCGTAGGTCTTGCGTCTCACCTGTTGACATATGACCTCAATGTTTACTTTGTTGTGGGTTTCTTCATATTTTTCCTTTATGGTTTGCTTTTCCAAGCACTGAAATACAGTATATCAACAGTTGTATCGATTTACAGTGATTATTAAAGTTGCCGCATGGCATCATACGGTTTCCTCAGACTAATAAGCATACCCTGCTTGATAAATACCCATTTAATACCGACTTCAGGCGGGCTCAGGGATTCTCTGATTCTTGTGTATGCAGCTATAGTAAATGACAGAGTTATGAAGCCTGGAGTCTAGCACACAGAAGCAGTCTGTGTCCCTGTCGACTTTGAAGTGTGTATTTTTGTGGTGTGTGTGTGTTTTTGTGCCTCAGGATACTGCGTCTGTCTCGCCCTACAGATGAATGGGACCTGAGCCCTGTGCAGTCAGCAGCTGCTTCCTTTGAACACGTGCAAACAAAAAAAGCTCTAAATCTGTGCGCTGCCTCTTTCATCTAAGTATTTGATACCCGTCTTCCTCACCTCACCGCCATTGAGCGTAACACCCTTTGACACGAGGTGCTCAAAGTCATTGTGTGTTCTTCATTCTTTAATTTGGGTTTATTTTGCTTTTCCGGTATGTCTGTTTTTTGTGCTGGTAGCATTTAAAATGTTTATATTCTTTTTATATTGAAAATGCTTTGCTTTTCCCAAATGGAAACACTTTTCGTTTACATAATCTTATTTTGAAAACAAAAAGGATGTTGTTATTTATGACACCCTTTTTGTGTCCCTGTATATCACCTCTTTCAAGCAATGACCTCAGAATCGGTGAAAGGATTAAGTTCAAAACTAAAAATAGTTTGTCAAACAAGCAAGGCTGTCTAGCGTGTGTGATAACCTAAGTGGTACAACCTGGGTGAGCCTGACAGATTCCCGCTCAGAAAGGGCAATTAGGAATTTTTTCATGCAGGATTCCTTGGCCGCGTGCAGCAGGGGCCCATCACTGTACCAGGCAAAGGTTTCCACCAAACGATTCTTGCATAACCTCTGGTGATAACGCTAGCGGATTCTTTAAAGCAGTCGCCCTAGACGCCCAAAATCTTTCCCCCATGTGCGAGTCTGCTCGTCTTGCATGGATAAAAAGGAGCTTATTGGGATAAAGTCAAAGGGATTTTTTTCAAAGTACTGCGAGTGCCATTTTGGTTTCTGTGTCTGGATTTGAATGTATGTATTTTGCTAAGGATCTAGAAATGGTCTGGAAGGGCTGTGTGTTTGGAGGGCCGCTTCTGAGGTAGGTCACCTGGGGTTAAGATTAAGGAAGTTCTCATAAGCTGCTTAATTTGATAAGCCAATGCTTCCTCCTTGCTGTCAGTATTAATGCCCTTTTGTCGTCTATGGTCATCTTCCTTCATTTGTTGCTTTTGTGTTGGTTTTACTTATTTGGTTTTACTAGCTGTAAACATTAGGTAACCCTCATATAAACTGTATCTAAAATTCCATGAATGTAAATTTTACTCTGTGGCACTCCATTCATATCCTCCATACAGTTTGTGATTTGTTGTTTGTTCTTTAAATATTTAAAAAATGTGTTTTGATCTTATGCTTTTAAATTTTAATGTGGCTTGGTTACATTGTTACCTAAGTAACAAAGGAGCAATAATACAAAGCAAAGGGGATTTACATTTTATCCAAGTTATTTTTAATTAGATACATTTTAGTAAATCTTTTTAATCTTTAAATGTTTAAATTCTTAACGTAGTTCTTTAAAGCCACAGTATTTTACACAATGGAATTTTAAATAGCAGTGAAACACGTATCATCATGTTGTCATATACACTAATATCTGCAGTCGTGTTTACTAGGATTAAGCCAATGTATAAATTGTGTTTCTTTTGATTATATGCATTTTGTCCTAAACGTAAACAAAATGTCTTCACCCGTGCACATCTTCTCATCCATGTGAAGAGTTTGAAAAGTTGCTCCCCACAAACATTTAATAGGTCTGAATTGTGCAGATCACCATTGTCAGTGTAACTATATTGTCATGCCTTTAAAAACACAGATAACTTCTGTTGTGTGGTTTCACAACATTTCATGGCATGTCATACATTGACATGCAAAACATTAACTGAAGCAATAGCTACTGTGGCGTGTTCGGTATTATTCTCTAGCTTGAGAAAGCTTTCTCTATCATTTGCTTTTTGTTGCAAAGGTTTTTTTTATAGACAGAATGGCTCGCTAGGCTGTATTTGTGCAGCAGTAAAACCACCGAGCCCTCTGATAGTGCTGTGTTATTAACATCAAACGTGCTGCAGTGGAGCTCTCCCGTAGAGACAGTATTTGGAGAACAGAGTCAGGTGGTCATTTAAGGCACTGGACTTTGATTCCTCACTTCATGAAAAGTTATTTACATAATGTGAAGTAAGCTGACATAGGCTGCCATTTTGAAAATATACTTAATAGCATGTTAACGCATGTGCTTTAAAGCTTTGCTTGTATTAAAATTTTGATCATTTTGTTATGGTAATTTCTTCTTTTTGGTTAATTGTTACATCATGCATGAAATCGAAATCAGTTTTCTTCACTGTAAATTCTGTGATTTTGTCAGTGCTCAGCTTTGGCTGTATATGCAGCACAAATTATACAGGTAAAGTTTATGAAATTTAGTAGTGAGGTTGTGAATTGCAACCAACGGCTCCCCCCCTCCTTTCGGAGCACTACGGTGGCTGACACAGGGCTCAGGTGTCCTCGCGTTTTCGCTTCTTTGCCGAAGGAGATAACGTATTTACGAAACGCACTCTGTAGAGCAGTTTGTCCCTTTAGGGCTACTGTAGAAACAACATGGCGAATTCCATGAAAGGGGACCCGCGGTAGATAGAAATAGCTCATTCTAAGATAATGTTATCATAACACTTCATTATGTTAAGTTTTATACACCTCTGAAGACATAGTTATGTATATTATATTGCAATTCTGTTTTAAAGATTTTTTATCGCAGACAATAAAGAGCTGAGCTCTAGTTAAGCTATTTAAATTGGCTTCGCTTTAAACGTTTTTTTATGTCTGGTTCTCTTTTTAAAGCTTGAGAAAACCCTTCGATTATTTTAGTTGATTCAATTTATTGTTTCTTTTATGCAAAATGTTCATAAGATTCCTACAATTCGGGATAGTTCCTCGAAAAAATAGAATTCTTTCACAATTTACTTACCCTCGTGTCATTCAAATCTGTATGACTTTCTTTTTTCTGCTGAACACAAAAGATGACGCTCTTCAAACAAGTTTTCATTGACTATAGTGTCACATTGGTTTCACATTCAGTGTGGACAGACAATTTCCGTAAAACGTGTTGCATGGCATCTGGTAAAGACACTGATCATTGACACCTTACAGTAGAGAACAGAAGAGATAGATTCGAATGATGTCAGGAAATTGTGTGAAATCGTGCTATATGCTCTGTCTGTAATGAGGATCCATGTGTCAGGAGTTGTTTCTCACTGCTGTGAATATTGACATCTCCCAGAGGAAGGTAGCATCACCTCTTGGGATTTCCTAACACTCTGAGAACCTAATCCTGATAAAAGATCTTCATCTTTTGTGATGTCATACTGTTTCTGTGCACGAGGTGCCAGTCAGTTTAATTGCAGGGAATTATAGTAAAATTCTTCTCACACATTCACATACACCATAATGTCATTTCACATTCTCTTTTTGTTTTGTTTTTTGACACTTACATTTTTGCAGGGACTTCCGAGAGTAGTCAAGTGCTATATGATTGTTACTTTGAGTTATGAAAGATAATGACCAGCATCAGGTTTGCCATGCTCTTTTACAGTTAATACAATTTCTTCAGCATGAATTTCTCATCCTTTAGATTCAATTTTAGATTCATTTAAAATTATTAATACGATAAGCATTGATGCAACTGATGATACAAAACTATGCCGTGTACATCTAACGTCTACCCATGATGAGAGCTCCCTGTGGGCAGACAGTCTCGCAAACAAATCTTGCATCATTACCAGCCCTTCTGTTGCTTTTCCATCTGTGCCCACACAAACCCCTTTTCATTCTAAAACAAACAAAAGGAGATTTACAGTGATATAAACTTGAAAAAATGAAAGCATGAATGGATTGATCCCTTGCTATTATCCTGCACGCATGCTGACTCATTGGGCAAAGTGGGCTCTGATGTTCTCTATAAAGTTCTCAATGTACTGTAATAAGCAAACAATCAACTAAAATAATTGTGCCGGCAGGTGTGTAACAGTAGGAGATGGTGTAATGGCTGCTTATAGCATCGTCTCCTGAAAAGCACACATAGCTTAACAATACGCCGTGTGCCTAAAAGCTGAGCGAGCAGAGCAGGCTTTTAGCAAAAACAATGAGAGAGGAGATCTGCGAGACAACAGACAGCCTCGTTTTTCAAACAAACTATTTCTCTCTTGTTTTTCCCTCATTATGTAAACAGGCCCAGCACAGGTGTGTTTGATGGTCTGTTGAGGGTCATAGCGAAAAAGAGAAGCTTTTTGTCGGATGTGTGCACAGAGTCAATACAGCAGTAATATGGTTGTTTTAAATTCTCAATGGATTTATTCTTATAAGGACGGGACTGAAGTCTGTGCTGAGGCACAATGATGTGGTATATTAACCAGTGCATTCAGCCAACCTCAGCTGAATCCATCATGAATCCATGTAAACATGCAGATCAGCTTGCTAAATAATTATAGCACCACGTCACATCAAATCCCATTGGTTTTTTGACAAAACCCAGATCTAGACGATATGAGAACCAAAATGTTAATTATGAAACAAATATGAAAATAAATTCATATTTCATATTTGAGTGTAGTGAGCTTTTTTCAAGGCCTTGTATTTTTGTTCTGCGTCGTTCAACCATCTATTAATCGATATTAATTTTTTTCTGTATTATGTACACTAGCTCTGGTTGAGGACAGCTTTTTTATGATGAAAGTCTGTTCTGTAGCTAGAGCACTAGCAACACCTAGGTTTGTTTCCCTAGGACCACACTAACTGATAACATTTATACCTTGCACTGTGACCTGATTGTATAAATGCATTATTGTAACGCTGTGAAGTATTAGATAGTGTCAGTGAATCGGTGATCAGGCAGTGTCTGGTGTGATTTGTTAGTCTGTTGTGGAGAAACGGTGCATCATTAATTGGTAGGTTTTCTATTTTTCCTTCACCTATGGCAACTCCTCCATGGGGACACATAGACAGACTTTGTGACACACACTCACACCCACAATCCCTGGAGACCAATTACCCAATGAAGATAATGCATGGCAAGTCAGAGCAAGGCTGTGGTTGCTTATTTGCTTATGTCTTCCCTCAAACCTCCATTCCCTCGTGAATTTTTTATCGCTTTTCAAGATGCAGAGTATAACCTTTTTTCACCCAGCTATGACAATATAACGTTTTTACACCTAAATATTAGGTCTTTGACATTTAAAGTGAACATTTTAGAAATCCCAGATTTTAAAGCGATAAATAGTAAGTTGATTTAAGACAAGTTGGAACGGGCACACTTTTATTTTTATTTTAAGGTCCAATTGTCGCTATAACCATTACCTACGACTTTTGCCTCAATAAACTCATAAATTGGTGCTTATTAATAGTTAGTATGATAGTTGTTAGGGATTTGATTAGGGATGTAGAATACGGTCATGCCGAATATGTGCTTTATAAGTACTATTAAACAGCCAATATACTAATAATATGCATGCTAATAAGCAATTTGTTAATAGTGAGAATTGGTCCCCATACTAAAATGTGACCGTTGGAACTAAGGTAAGGCGCATACTGTACATTTTATTTTTGTGGCAGGTGTATAAAATACTCTGTTGTATATGTAAGAACGAAATTAGATGTCTAGTTAACAAGAGCCTTTGCATTGACCCATCTGTACTAAGCCTTTATTTCCTGCTAAGACAACACACTCTGTAATTACCCAGGAGTCACCCGGACCAAAAGACAAAAGCAAAGCATAAGGGGTGAGAGACGCAAAGAGATAAAAACATGCAACAGGTGTTGAAGTGCACCGAGCCTGTAAAGAACACACTCACGGTATCCAACAATTTTTTCAAATCAACTTTATTCTGGATTTAAAATTTAAAATGACAATGATAAAGCAGTGATACAAGCCAGAAACTGAACCTGAATCATCTCAATAACAGCATGGCTCAATAAATAATGGCTCATGGCTATGACAAGTAACATTCTCTTATATTATTGTTATTTTGTTGTATAAAGTTCTGACTTTTTTACTGAAAATTGTCCAATCTGGATTCCCAAAATGTTTTTGTTAAATGATTAGTTTATATACTGTAGTAGCAAAAACCGTAAACCATTAAATGTATGAGACGTATCACACAAATATATGACATTAACACAGATCCAGCTTTTGTGGAAATGTCTTTAGTGCAACAGGTATTTTATGAATTGACATTAAGACACCAGTGGAGTGCTGCCCCGTGAGTGTGTAAGTCACACTTTGAGTATTAGTTATTATAACATATCTTATCCAAGCTACATGAAGAGATTTAGTGAAGCTTAATGAGTACACAGACTTTGTGGAATCATTTGTTTCTTTCTGAGAAGTGACTCATCTCCAGTAACTCCTGAATGGGTCATGAATGCAAACCAGTATGAAAAACAGCACGTCACTATACACACTTACATTGTTTATGTCCATATCTGTCCTGCAGATGTGTAGGTAAATAAGCATGTGAGCTTCTGGCAAATCGCATGTTTGTCACTGCCATGTCGGTCAAGGAATATTATTGATTTGTGGTTGAACAAAGTATAGGAACACCGATAACGCAGTGATGTGATCTCACAGTGCTGTGGTCTCACAGCATCGTACATTCTATGGCATGGATCTTTTGGAAAAGAAGCCAGTCCCCTCCACTAGCCTTGCGTGACAGCCATGGCTGATATCTATCTCTACCCAAATGAGTTTTGGTTGTGCCTGGCCGGTTCACTCTCAAACCTCATTTGGAATGCAAATGAAAGAATGCTAAACAAAGCAAACCTTTTAGACAGGACAATTTCCTTGCAGTCACACTGGACAGCCAGGGGAGAGAAACTCTAAGCAGTCGGGCTTAATGGATACAGCTCTTTGTCCCCGTTTACCTTAGTGCAGCACTTCTCTGGTCTGCTGATCAAGAAAGGCTATGCGTCAGCCCTCATCAGAGAAGAGATCGTATAAGAGTCAATGACTAACTAGGAGTTACAGTACATTTCCAAGACTGGGCTTCTAGGGTTTTCTATTTTTAAAATGAATTACAGGTAACTGTGCTTATTGTATGTAGGCTATCGTTGCAACTCAAAAAGACATGTAAAAAAATAGACTTAGATTTAGTTTGTTTTTATTATAAATCTTAGAAGCCGATTCTGTGGTATTGTTCTCTGTTTAGGGGTACTACAATATACCGCTGCCGACAATAACCGCGGGGGGGGAACCATGATTATCGATATTGTGTTCATTCTACACATAATATTGTACGTTGTAATAATGATAATATTGTAAATAATTCAACACCCCTTTTAAGTTTTGACTTAAGAGCCACAATGATTACAACCCCTCCATAATCCTTACATATACATTTTAAGTGTCATTTTTTTGGCCCAAAACGAGAAAAAACAAAATAAACAAAAGGGGAAATGTGAATGATAGCATTATTTGTTTACTTAAAAGATAATACCGTGCATGATAATACCGTTGCGGTGTTTTTTTGCCACAATAACCGCGAAGTGAAAATCGGATATTGCGACAGCTCTATTTATGTTTGTTTTAGCATTACTTACGTGAAAATCTTCATTCTAATTGAGGAAACTTGGGCTAGTTGTCGCACTCAGTGAAAATCGCCCAATGTAGGTTTATTTTTGAACATTGTTTTATAAAGCAACTTTAACTATCTTTAAATAAAGAAATGGTCAAAAGCTCAAAATGGTCTGAGAAGATGAATGTGCTCATGATGGCAGGGGTAAGGCAGGTCATCGGGGTCCACACCTCTGAGTGTCGGGTTATCATGGGAAAAACCTCAGTCTTTTGTTCTGACATGATACTCGCACACAATCAGTGATGGCTGAGGAGTCACCTGGCCATTAAGCTCCTTAACTACATCATTAAATGTGTTGCTTTGTGCCCCTGACATTTCCTATAGTGGTAATGCTCTCATTATGCTTACTTGAAAGAAAACTGTGCTTGGCATGTCAAAATTATGTTTATTATTTAATGTAAAAAACAAATCAAAGCTGTTATTTGAGCATTCTCAAAGTAGGCTCCTTGTCATCAACCATTTTTTATATCTCATCCTGAGATGCTCCTAAACAGTCTTGAAGAAGTTCCCATCTGTTCTCGGCTCTTATTTGCTGCTTTTTCATTATCATTTAGTCCAAATCATGTATTTTTAAGCACAAACCATTTTAAATATACAGATTTGGTTCATATGCTGGCACAATTAACTTTTTTGTCAATTAAACTAATACAAATATTTTTTAAATGCACCTTCAGATCAAAATTTGTCTAGAATTTTACGTAGAGTATATTTAAAAAAATGTACTCTTGGCATTGTCTCAACCAGCCTCTTGAGGTCTCACCCTGTAATGCTTTTTAAACCGTATTGAAGACGTTCCCATCTATTCTAGCCTCGTGCCCGAGTCATGCATCTTTTTACTTTAATTTAATATTATGGCACAATTATATTTTTATCTTCAGAAATGTAAAACATTAAGGCATATGCCTTTAAATTAAATAAGATTTAAGATTAAATTAAAGAAAGATTTTAAAAATGATAAAAAAACATTGTAGTAAAGTGCCATTAAGTTTTGAATGTTAGTATACATTTGTGCATTTGTTTTTATAAATGTAAGGTATTGCATTTGACAGATTTAACTGTTTTTTTTCAGTAGTCAGTAGTAATAGTTATTTCACTATATAAACTACTATAACAATATAGCAAAATGACTTTAGGTATTCAAACTGTTCTTTTCTATTATTTCGTTTAATCGTGTTATCACCAATAAATTCAAAATCACAGTTCTTTTAACCGTTCAAAATTCTTCATTTGTTTGTGTTTTACTATTTATTGCGTTTAAATTCGAACATCCTGACTTCATAAACACGTTTCCTAAAAGAAAATATTAAAAATAGATTTTTGTTCTGAATCTGTCAACACTTGGCAAGACATTTAACCATTTCTTCTCCTGATTTCCTTGACATCCGTCAGACACCGGGATCAGTATCAAGTCAATCTGCATTGTTTAGACTAATCCAGCAATTACACTGGGCCAGTGAGCCTCTATGTAGCTGTGCCCGACAGTCTGATGTAGACAGGGATTAGACCAGATGCCTCAAGGCCTGGATACTCCTGCCAGGTGACACAACTACAATCCCCCTTCACCTGCCGAGTTTACCTGCGTCCCCTCGGCTATAATACTTTACTCGCTTTAATCTACTTTATTGAGTCTCCTGTTTTATGTAACTGAGGTTACAGTTCACATGGGTGTGGGAACAAAACTGGGCAAAGGGCACACTTTACCTGTCTAGTTATACAGGCCATGTTTCTTTTATGTCATTTCTATCTCGTGCCCCCTTTTTCCGATACTGGCGTGTCTATTAAAATGAAGTTGTCTGTTGAAATAGGAAAAGAAGGTGCAATCACACAAAGCCAGGAATGACATCATAAGCATACACAAAGCACCTGGGCGGGGGCAGGTGGTTGGAAAAGGCCCTACTGGGCGGGACTGACCTATCATAGAGTTAGGCCCACACCTGCAAGCGCTAGAGGCTAAGGAGATTGGCTGGCGCAAGAAAATTACACCTGTGGGGGTGGAGGGGGGCCTGCTACATGTAAACCAAGCTCTTTACAAATTCTGTCTCTCGTCTCGAAGAGGTTAAACAGGTAGCATCACCTCGAGCTCCCGGCAAAGCGCGTCTTCGCTCCGACAAAGGCTCACCTGTCGACTTCGGTACTTTTTGTTAGTTTTACGCCCAGTGCTGCGTTGGGAATCCGGCTCCCAGCCCAAGATGGTCTCCTTCCGTCTGCAACATGGCTTTCGGAGGCAGAAATTTTAAGGGCGTCGTTCTTCCGAAGAGAAAAGACGGGGACGTTCTTCTGAAACAGTAAAACAACACCGTGCGGTTTCTGACCGTTGGACCATTTTAAGGATTGAAGGGTAACTTTTTAACTTGAAATTAGTTATTTGTTTCTTTGTCTGCCGTCTGGTTTGGTTGACTTTCATAGTTGCTTGATGTTGTCGTCTCCACCCTCAGTTTTGTTCCTGTTTGCTAACAGACCACGAAGCAGTTGTCATTGTTTCATAGTGGTTTTTACAGTTTGTAAGTAAATTGCTTGTAGACAGAATGAGACAGAATGCAGAGCGGGGAAAAGTTGTTGAAGTAGGTAGGAGCACTATTATATTCTGTATCGAATTGCTATCTATTTAAACAGAAAGAAAAAGAGAACACAATAGACACGAACCGTCATTCCTTGACTGGATAGACCAGTTTGGGCAGGTAAAGGCAAACCGCCAGACTTGTCAGAGGGGATAAAGAGAGGGGCTTAGGTTCTCTTCTCTGTGTTTTTGCTGAAAATACATTTTTCATTTTATCCAAAAGGCCTTTAGCAAGGTATTGTTGATAAAGAAAGCCACAATTGAAATATGTTTTGCTCCTCATTATTGATTTTACGCATTGATTTTTTTGCATTTGTTCTAGCTTTGCTGTTGAGAACTTTTAATTTTAGAATTTTAGAAAAAAAATCGAATCGGTTTGTCAGATTTGAATGCATAAAAACCAAACAACTGCCGTTCATCTTATACAGACTTATCGCTCGTCTTCTCTTTAATGTTTCCTTTTTGACGGTCAGAAGTGCTTCTGCAGATTAAAACTCTCTACTGTCCTTATTTTGTTTATGAAGAATGTTTGACTTTTGTTGGTTAGTCATTTTATTACGCATTTTGAAAGAGCTTTTCTACAGCGGAAAGAAAATGTCGGCTAGGCAGCACAATGGATGCACAGTGAGGTGGAGGGTTTTGATTGGTGGGTGGAGGAAAATGAGTCTGTTTCATTCCCTCATCTGAATGAGTCATTTGTCAGAGTCCTATATCCCAGCCAAAGCATTATTAGAGTAAAGCTCTTCGCAGGACAATGTGGAAAGGTAACAGATCTCCACAATTGGAGGGCGATGAAGCCTTTATCACAGAGATCACTTTAGTGTGAAGACGATGCTGGAAATGGCCTGTGGTTCTTGCTTTAGTGTTTGTTCCTCTGCGTGAGCACGGAGAGGAAAATGGCGTATTAATTACCGCGTACGGGTGAGAGGTCACGGAAGTGCAGCACATTGAACTTGTGTACTTAAGTGCGGACGTTTTATTCAGCTTCCCGCCTCAGTGCACATTTAGTCTGTTAGCAAGTGTGCATCGTTTTTGTCAGTTTTATCATTTCAGGTGAGATTACAAGAAAGCTATTTAAGAGTTTTTAGTTTTTCGGCAAATATATTGTTTCTTAGAATAATAACGTTTATGACAATATCTTGTGTCAAATCAGTTATATAATATATAATAAAACATTAGCGCATTTGGGTTCTTTGGAAATTCTGGATTAAACAGGATAATATCACATATGCAAATCACCCTCCTTCATTTCCAGCTTCATTCAACCAAAAGTGAAAGGAAACAAATTCGGCAGAAACACCTCCAGCTTTAGCTTTGCATAACCTTAAAGAGGATTTTCCCTAAAAAAACAGACACATTTCTCTCTCTCTCTCTCTGCATGCTCATAGCAGCACATCAGGAAACAACACATTCATTTAAACCTGAAACGCAGATTGAGTCATCCGAGCAAGGCCCGCCTTTAAGTAAGGTTTAGGGTTACCTCATCTTTGTTCTTCACAAACTATTGATTAAGGCCAAGCCTAGTTTACCCCTCAGGTTGTCCATTTCAACGTGGAGTCACATTCCAACAAGGAGGGCAGGGTTACCTGATCAAACCTCGCTCACAACCCAAAGACCCGTGCAGGCAGCCAGGAAAGCTTAAACCTGCACCTGACTGAAGCTGAAATGAGAAGGGCAAAAATAATTGACCAAAACAGAGGCAACTCGTGCTCAACATTGAGGAACTGCTAAATGAAGTATGTGCTTAACTTGTTTCTTTTTCTGACTGCTCTTTTATACCTATTCTCTCCCCCCTCTCTCTCTTCTCCTCTACCACTCTTTCTTTCTCAGAAGGCCCTGCTGCACTGGTTTATAATGCTGATGATTAACCAAATAGAGGCTGGGAGCGCAGGTCTGCTTGTGGTTTTCATTGCATGGGTCCTGACTGAGCGAGAAGAAGCTAAAGGCTTTACAAGCACTTGGTGGAAATGTGAGATTTTATTCTCTCTTTTTCTCCTATGCTTGCTTTTTTTGTTACTTTACCAGGGTCCCTTTCATGACGGTAAGGTTACAGGCAGTCTCTCTCTCTCTCTCTTCTCTCTCTTTCTCTCTCTCTCTCTCTCTCTCTCTCTCTCTCTCTCTCTCTCTCTCTCTCTCTCTCTCTCTCTCTCTCTCTCTCTCTCTTTCCCTCCCTTTCTCTTATTTATTTCCCATTCACTTACAAGCTTCAGTTTTTGCTGTTGAAATTGCTTTGAATTATCTGTGTAATTTTGAGTTTAAATTGGTTGTCACTAGCTATTTTGTCAATTTTAACGTCTTGTGGCATTTACTGAAAACAAAATGATTCAAACTAGGATTTGAGATTGTATTAATAATTCAATTTACCAGTTTACCGGATGTTTAAAACCAAATTCATTATAGCAAGCATGCAACTCAATATTTTAAAAATGGAGTTTTAAACTTTGCGAGATACAGACGTTACTCAGTAAACTGGAGGTGTTGGGCATGACCTTCCCCATGCAGAATCCGGTCGCAGATCAGCCCGGAACAACATTCCAACTGGCTGTTATCACTACACACAGCTAAACAGAGAACGTTGACTATCATTAGCATCAGTCAGCCCTTCTCACACCTGCCATAATGCCGATTTATTAAACAACAGTAGTTTGAATTGTGAACTTTAGTCTTCAGTAAAGGATGGACTATCACCACCCAGTAAATGCCATTGTTGCAAAGGGTAGGGTTGGGGGCGACGCTTATTCGAATGCATATTTTTCCTCAACCGTATATTGTTAAACAGAGCAGCCCTCCCAGCCTGGTTGTGATGTCATATCAGACCAGTCAGAACAGGTTTGGGCAATTATTAACTGCCTTAGTGGCCCACTCACCGCCTCGGCTGCTTTGCTAAGCTCCAGTTTTAAAAGGAACAAAGCCATCTATTTCCTGGGCCATACTAGCTTTACCTGTTTTTGGAGCTGGTTATTTTGTTGGCATACAGTATTTCTCTGGGACAGTTGACTGAGTCAGAGCTCTCATCAGATCCAGTTGATTCAAGTTGTAGTTTCTGTGGTTCCCTCCTGAAATGACGCTTGCCATCAGGCTTTATAAACAGAAGGGATGGGTAGAGTATGATAGTCTGGATATAATTTGTCTACTTATTATAACTGCCCTGATTTCAATGTAACGCTGAATGTTCCAATGGATGTGTGATGATGTGAAGAATTGCTTTTTAGGAGTTATCTGGGTAGTATTCTCCATCTTACGAGGCAGCATTGGATTTCATTACTTTTTCTAATACTGCCTGGTAATGATGATGATGACTGTCCGTGAACTTCAGGAAGTGACACATCGGAGGAACTTTGCTTATCAACAACAACAAAAAAATACTGAAGTTAACCCCCATGAAAAGTCTCATTTTTGGCACTTAGCACTCATCTTACCGGGCAGTGCTGGACTGTGTATCTGTTTTCTAACACTGTCTGGTAACGATGTTTGTTGGGTGACCCATTTGCTGCAAGGGGAACTCTTTCTGTTGTTTCACATTGACTAAAGTAGAACAATAAATACAACCTCATTAGGAACCTTTCTACATACGGTAATACACGCGAATACATAACTATAAAATGTGATTGGTGGATAGGGAATAGTCCACAATGTAAAGCTGTATTGTTGTCATGGTAGCCGTTCTTATCACCACTGTGGTGTTTGACAGCACTTCTGTTGTCTTTATTTCCACCGTTAGCTACACCAGACGTTTGTTTGACAGTACACAAGCCATGTTTCCACAGAAATAATGGCTTTGCACGTCATTGTATTGGTTTTCAGTACTTTAAGTTGATTTCCATTGGCTTAGAATATGCCTTTAAACTTCTTTTTTTTAATTTGTTGTCTGTTTTAAGAAAAAAATATATAATAGTGTTAAAACTAGCAAATTATTGCATAACGTCAGAGCCCTTTGTCCACAACGCTTTAAAAAAGATCAGAGAATTGACTTGAGGGGGAAAAGGATAAGTCGGTTTTATCCTCCACAGCTTTGTTTCATTCATGTTGTCCCATTTTTTTGTTTCAGACGTGGGAACCCCACCCAACCTTAGTTAAAGAATACCAGTAAGCTGACTGTTAAACCAGACAGGCCGAAAGTTTCCTCCTCCCAATCCCCCTTTTATGCTGAAGGTGGCTTTTGTAAAAGTAGGCGAGCTGTGATTGGATGAGTCTGTTGTACCTGCGTGGCATATCCTGCAACTGACACATGGGCACGGCGTAACACTTCTGATAAAAATAGACATAATGACATCCTCAGCTCCTCCTCTTCGCCTTTCATTCATCGCGCTATACTGTATCTCTGACTAGAAACGTTCCCACCGAAAATCAGCTTGGCCTCAATCCAAGGTAGACATGTCATCTAGCAGTACAATATGGAAGTGACTCTCATAAATTATTCATCACTTATTCACCAATCCTGACTCATTAAGAAACAGAAAGTTCTTCGTTTTCTTTGTAACACATTAAACAGAATGTATAGACAGGACCAATGGGGATAAACCAATGAAGCACTGAATGTTTGTTCAAGGTGGGTGAATTGAGACGCAAATATTGCACCACACCCATATATTTGCTTGTCTGGGGTACTTTTATGTTCCTTGCATAAATATAAAATGGACTTGTGTTTGTCATTCACCATCCCCCTTTTTTGTTTTTATTACCTGTCTTTACAAAATCACGTCATTGAAGAGGAGGTCCCTTAGGCCTTTTGAAATCCAAACAGGTTTACCTTTTCGTTTTCTTTCTAATCACTTAACTGTGGATTCAAACCTGCGCCAATATTTGTTCTGAACAAAACCGTTTTATGGCGCAAGTCATTCAGACCACTTTATCTGTAGATTTTTGTGTGTTTTGCTTTTTGTCAGTTAACATCATTTTCTCATTATCCTTGAGCAGGTGTGTGGTCACAGAGTCAGGCCTGCTGATGGGCGTCTTACCAGACATGGTTAGATCTAATAACTCGTGTCTAATACTGTCTGGTAATGCCGTCCATCATGTGGCAATGTCATCATTTCCAGTTCCAGCCTTCTGAACGGTCCCTTTGAAAGAATGAACTTCACTGTCTCTGTCTTGTAAGAGGATGTGATAACATTGGGGGGAATTTGTATTGATGTTTTTTGTTATTTGCATATGCGAACAGGGCTCCTGTCTTTTATGAAGATACATATATAGAGTTTAGTTGTTATGATGCAAAACTGAGTTGTATTTCCAATAGTCTTCACTGACGCCTAGTGCTGTATTGAATAACAGGACACATGCAACAAAAAGTTGAGTCCACAAGTCTAAGATCCCTTTAGGAATGTTTGGAATTTAAATCTTTATCACTTATTACAACGTTTTGTAAAATGGCCTTTTGTACAAAGTCTACATTGTCGCAAAGTTACATTACTTTTAATGTAAATACTAAATATTTCTCCTTCAATTTCCCTTAAAATTAAAATTGTCTATTTTTTTATTTGATCCAACTTTCAAAGTGGTCTTGGACTTTTGGACCCCATTGAATATCCATGTATTTATTTCAGTATATATTAGTATACAAATAATTTCTTAAGGAACTGTGAACCCTACACTGGAAGACTGATTTTGCAATTCTTTTCCATGTGTTATGAGTCAAAGTTTCTGCACTCAGCCTCCAAGAAAAAGCCTTTTAACTTGAGAAGACTAGTAATCTAGGACACACACCTGTATATTTTATGTGTATATATATTTTTTGTGTGTTTTTGCTCAGTGTATGTTAATATTTCAAGAGATTGCATTATAAACTGAATTCATATGCAATGCTGTAGAAATATTTTGTTCAGAGGGTGTATTAAAGGGCAAGTCAAACACTAGACTTGAAATGTGCTTTATAAAAGGATTTTGTCACTCACGGATTACTCAACAGAACGATCTATCTGTGTTACCATAGAAACTAAATTCCACATATAAAAATGCCTACAGCATTCACTGTGTAACGGTATGTTGACTGGCTTCTATCCAGCAGAATGTGCTTTCTTTTACCTGCTCATGATAGATTTGCAAATATGTGGATTTGTGCTAAATAAAATATCCATTGTAATGTGTTGAAAAGCATGTTAATAAAGAGAAACACTTCAGACGTAAATTGAGTGTGTCCGAGACGTTTCTTTAGATGATATCGAGTCAGTCGGGTGTGTTTTCAGTGCTTAGATAAGGTGTATGTTAATGGCTGTCAGAAAATCTGGGCCTGGCTCTGCAACTGCTGGCCTGGTCATTGTGTTCATGCGACTCCTCAGTGGGTCGACCGGAATGCCTGGCCTCAGAGCCGAGCAGATCCAGTTACATGTGAACAGAGCTTCTTTTTAAGTACCTCAATTTGCCCTGTTCTGCCAGAAGCTCATTGTGTTGCTCTGGAAAGCACACTGACTGCCAGTGAGGGGTGCAAGGACGCTGCGACAATGACACGTTAAAGAGCTTTTATGCCTAGTGTATGTACACACTATTGTAAATGGATATATGAATGGTTCAACATCTCATTTAATGATTGTAATGGTTTGTCTGATGCATTCAAGTTCTGATATAAAGTCAACACAATGGCCCTTTTTTCTTATCTCTGAAATATTAGTCTGATACAGCAGTTGGCACTCAACTCAGACAATGTTTTTTTGATTTGCAGTCTAAGATATGACATTGAACGACCTTTGTAATACAGAGACTAAAAATAAACGTGAGCTTTTGTTGTCCATGTTCTGATTCAGTGAAGAGACCTAATATGACCTTATAAAATGCTCTTAAACATAAATACTTGATATAACCGCTTATACAAAAGGTGCATGGATATTTAATCCTCTTATGTCAATACAATCTTGGGTTTTGTATGGTAATTGACATTTATTAAAAAACAATGCCACTTTCGTATAAAAAATCACGTGGGTTGAGAATAATGAGCAATCTAGTTAACAACAAAAGACAACAAAACAGGATTGAAATGTTGCAAAGTACTCAGACATTAGACATTACAAAACAGAAATATTTCCTATGCTACTGTAAATTATACTTTGCAATAACTTTGCAGTAGTATAGTACATCTGTCATTAAAATGGGTTCGTACACTCTTAAAAAAAAAAAAGTGCCACCATAGCTATTTCAGAGCAATGTCACAAAAGAACTATTAGGTTCTTTAGATGTGAAAGATTCTTTATGGAAATACACTGTGCTGCCAGAAATAGGTCTTCTATGGCATCACGTACTGTAGCACTTTTATTTTTAGTAGTGTAAATAATCATTTGATTAACGCCACTGATTGTCAAACAGTGTGGCGTAAAATGATATTAGCAGCAACGTAATTACAACGCATATGAAATGCTTATGATTGTCAGTTAAACACGCATGTAAAAGGTCAAGTGACAATACCAGGAGCGCTTCCCATCGCGTGACATCATTAGAATTCCACATAGCCGGAAACACCGTGAAAAATTCCAACACTGGTCTGTGCATGCTCAGATGTAGTCGAACTAGATTCCAGACCATAGAGGAGAAGGTTGACCCAGGTTTGCTAATGAAGTGGAACAGGCTGTCAGAAGAACACGTGTTTAAACGGCTATGACATTCCTTTAGGGTGGATGAGTAGTACTCACGTGTAGGGAACTCCCTGGTTAGTTTGCAGTGTTTTTAGAGAAAATAGCCACTCGTTCTAAAATTACAGTGTCCAGCTGAGGTTAAAAAAAGCCTTTGTGTTTGCTTGTGATGACTGTTGTAACTGCTGCTGAAGAAAAAATATTTATCTTCACATGTACTGATGACTAGCAAACAAGTTATTGTTGGCAAGGCATTACAATAATATTACATTCCTCTTTCGCCTACTGTATATTAAAGGTGAAAGATGACAGTGAATGATATTTACGGTTGCTGCTCATCCCCCTTTGATGTTATAAAAACAGCAGGTGGATAATTTGCCTATTATGTGCCTTTGGATGGTGTGTCCTTCCAAATGCTGTACATTTCTAAACATGACAAAAGAGAGAGAGTTTGCATTTGTTACCTGATCAGTTTCTCTAACAATTCTGGGAATTTATATTAAAAACATTAAGCCCAATAAGTTTATGCGCATGTTTGGTATGGATTTTTCTTGATTTGGGATAGTGACAACCACCAGAAAATTCTCAACCCTGGGTTGTCTCTGATGCAGTTACACACACACATACTCGTAAGCAGATGGTGAGCCAGGGGAGTTACATGGCTGTAAAACAAACCTGCTTTCTTTGTCCACCTACACACACTCTGTACACAACGTCTATCAGATTGCAGCCTGTTGGCAAGGTGTGGCTGAAACTGGTTATGTACAACAAGCCATAAAAAACCTGAAGCCCGGGAGCGTGTGGCCTCGATCCAACAGACATTTGAATAATGTACGTGAATACTGTACGCGTGATGCGAAATACCACTTTTTAAATTTACAAGATAAAATGTGTATAAATGGTTCTTGGTAATAAAAGCATCACTTTTGCTTTTGCTCATAATTAGGGTTAATGATTTGAAAATAAATCGGAAAACGAAAAAACGCTGGTCCAGAAGAACTTCCTTTTTTCCGTTTTTAACACTGCACAAACGTTTGACCAAAATACCACCAACAGAATATTTATAATCAAATTAACATGTTAAATGAACATCTTTAAGATTTAATTTTATATTTAAAATCAATTTCAAAAATAATCCGGCTGTGTATGTTTTTATAAGGGTCACCGAATTTGCCGTGTTGTTTCTACAGTAGCCCTAAATGGACACACTGCTCTAGAGCTCGTTTTGTAAATACATTATCTTCTTTGGCAAAGAAGTGAAAACGTGTCGACATCTTAGTACTGTGTCAGCCACCGTAGTGCTTCGAAAGGGGGTGTGGAGTGAGCCGTTGGTTGACTACTAGATTCTGCTAAATTTCATAGACTGGACCTTTAAGTCATTATTTTAACCTTTTATAATGAACAAAATGTCCTTACTCTACAGTACTTTTATCACATACTGTTAGAAAAGTGTGAAGGACAAAAAGACGAAACAATTAAAAAGTGGCAGAGTGGGATTACAGTTAACTGCCAATAGTCTGGGTGTGTCTTTGTTATGAAGAGCATTTACACACTTTCTGGGAGACACCCTGGTACCTCGGTAACATGGAAAAATCTTTACACTGTAAGTTATATTGATAACCATTGACTTCTATGGACACAAAACCAATGCAACTCAAAGGGGACCGCTGTTGTTCCGTTAACAACATTCTTAAAATATCTTATTTTGTGTTCTGCAGAAGAAAAAAAGTAATTCAGGTTTAAAATGACACGAGAGTAATGATAGAAATTTTATTTTAGGGTGAACTATCCCTTTAAGTGAATACAGATGGTTGATGACTGAAGCTCTTTGTGTATTAAAACTGAAGGATTTTTTGGATAATTGTGACACAATAGGTTTATGGACAATTAGAATGTAAACAAGAGCATGTCCTGTCAAAGTCTGTTAGGAGTCCCTTTATTATGAGGGTAATTGCATAGAGACAGGTGTGTTTGGGTTAGATATTTGTGTGCCTTTATTGAGGGTTTGTTTGATGTTTTATCATGACAACACAATTGTTTGTGCACCAGCCCAAACCAGTACCATCACATGATCATAAAAAATACAGAGCCCTCCACTGTACACCTCTATACACGTCATGCAATTAAACTGATCTGATAAATTGATCTCTTTCTAGGACATTCATCCGTTTTGAAATTAGGATTATTAATAATATAAAAGGGGGGAGAATCAATGGAGTTGGCTATGTTTTGTTTCAACCCATGTTAGATCAGATTTCCCCACGGCTTATATCATTTTACACCTAATTGCACACAATGGCTTAAGAGAGAGATAGAAAGCAGCACAATTCACTGGGTTTGAAAATCCATTCTCGTATTACTATAATGCCAAAGCGGTAATCTGGAGGACAATTAATAATAAATGACGTTAAACCCACAGGGTCGGTTGTAAACACTGGGAATCATTTCCTGGAGTTATTGTTTGGTTCAACCCACCACTAGAAGCTGTTTCTAAGACACCCGTTTCCAAGGCAACAAGTAGTTGTTTACATTGGCCTGGTTAGTTTGGTCAGCGTAGATTTAACATGCTCCAAGAGTCTTCTAAGTACATGGATTGACTTAGAAAATGTTAGACTGTCACAACATCTACATGCACGGCCAGTTTAGAAGTTACCAAGGGAGACAGATCTATTAACTGAAGATAAAGCTGTTTGTGATCTCCAAAATCTACAGTGTAAGTGTTAAAGAAAGTTTATTCAATTTTTGATGACAAGCTAAGCTAGGCTAATACCCTGCAAAAATGTAAAACATTACTTTTTTCTTGGTTTAATATTACCTTCTCGATCTTTCTACATGTTGTTGTTGTTGTTCTCTCCTTATGGTTATGCATTTGAAAAATTGTATTGATTCAAATTTCTTAGCACATGCACTCTGTATTGTACAACTAAAACAATTTCAAGGGTATTTTTTCAAGCACTTGACCTATTTTTATTGCAGTCACAACAATAAATACCAAGTTAAAAAGTAACCATGCACACCAATGTTGAGAGAGGCCAGTCAGGCACTGTTGCAAATCTAATGGAAAGTCCTGTTTCATCTGCATAGATCCAAGCCGGTTGCTGGGGAGAGACAGTGATGTCATTAGTGAGCTGTGTAGAGCCCCATCAGCCCGGAGAAGAGCCAGATGCTGGACAGAGACCGGACCAACAACATGTCCTGAGAGACACACAGCAAATGATGGAGGATCAGGAACAATCAGATGAGAAGGAGATGGACAACGTGTTAAATGCTGAGGGTGAAGTGAATAAAGATGAACAGCGGAAGGAGAACCAGGAGGTATGGAGAAAAGGGGCCACTCAGAAGATACACAGACGTCATGTAAAACAGCCAGATGGAACCCTGGCAGGTGGGTATGCAACCAGGTATCACGAGTGTGTGTCTGTGGTAGCTTTAGCTATAATGTTCTCTTAACATTGACCCAGTCCATCGGAAGCAAATATACTGGCTATTTTAAAGAAATGGACAGTCTGTTTTATATGCCCTGCCCACACTTCCTGTTTCAATGGAAAATGTATCAGGACAGAAAAACTGCAGATCGGTTCTTTATGTGTCTTCATGTGTGTTAAAGACAGAAGCTTTCTTGTGGTTTCATTTAGTATGTACTTTAGATGACACTCTGGAAAGTTAAAGTACTGTACGTAGTGTATTATTTAGTATTCTATGAAATGGCTCCGGGCCAAAAAACAAACTAGTCAACGGGGAATGTGGTGAAGTCTGGTTGGGTTGTAGTCAGGAAGAGGAGGTGAGATTAATTAAACTCTTGTGGGATCAGATGTCTCCCACTTCTGCACCTACTCCCAGCAAACATAGCATATCATAATTGATCCTACAGTACATTAGACGTTTTTAACTGGATAATTTGGAAATTTGTACATTGTACTGTATGTGATTTATATAAGAATCATTAAATAATTATGATAATGTACAGTCTATTTACTTGTATATATTTTAAATGTCAATTTCTGTGCGTGTGTGTGTGTGTGTGTGTGTGTGTGTGTGTGTGCGTGTGCGTGCGTGCGTGCGTGCGTGCGTGCGTGTGTGTGTGGATGCGTGTGTAAATGACCAGTGAGTGTTTCATTTGTTGAGAGGGACAGAGACAGGCGTCTTGAAGATCCACGAGGTCCTGGACCCTTCTTCTTTTTTGGAGGGAACAATGGGGCCTCCATGTGAGTGTGTTAGGAGGACGTTTTTAATTTATTGTACTTTTAAGGTTTTCCATTGTGACTTAAAGTTCATGATCTACAGAGGTTATTTGTTGTATGTTTTATGTAATCTTTTCCGAAATCTTGCCCTTTAGTCTGGGGGCTTGATGACAGCTTATATAACTAAAGCTTATAAAACATACATGTAACAAGATTAAAAAAGAAAAGGGCGGATTTTGAACATTTATGAAAAACGTGGCATCTATCCTGATCTCATATTTAGAGTTGTTTCATATTGTGAGAGTCGAGGCTGGCAGCGCATATATGACAAGAACAGACTGGACTACAAACTGAAGTGGTGTGAAACCAAATCACCTGCTACCTACTACAACTTCAAAGCAGGTGATCCACATTTTCTTACTGTTAAGATCTTAACTGAGAAGAAAAAATACTCAATACCTTGTCTGTTGATGTTTATACAGGTGGCCAGTTGCTTTACCAGATACCCAATAATAAAGTCCTGACCACTAAGATCGGTCTGCTGAACAGCCTACGAGAGTATGAGAGAGTCAGCAGCAAAGTCAACTATGGGCGTGTAAACAGGTAAAAAAAAACTGTCGGTTTGATAGTAACAGATATAGTGAACAATAGAGAATAAAATATTTGATTGCATAATTTGAGTATTAGCCATATTCTTGGACACCCATGAAGGAAATAAAAGAGGGAGGCCCACAGAGATGGATCAGTTATTTGGGTATTTGGGTGGCCCTGGTCAAATTAACCAGTACAATCTCACCGAAATTTATTACTTTTAGACATGGCAAATTGTATGAATTTGTACAATCTCATTTGTATGTTTTAATGTATGTTTGACTTTATGGGCGGGGCTTCAGTATTGCTTTTTTCTAATAAATCACATTGTACGAATGTATCGATATTTGCCACCTCGTAAAATATTTATAAATTCCCATAAGGTCAGGCTGTATTTACAGAACTTGTTTTTTCTAGCATTCAGTAAAAATGTGATACTAAACTTACTACTGACTGCTTACTATTGAATGTTTTTGTTTACTTCCTTCTCAAATTTGATTACACATTGCAGGAGAATGAAGATAGAGGATTTTCTCCCTGTCACTTACCGTATGGATGTGAAAGATGAGAGAGAGGCCTTCTTTAATGGTACAGTATGATGACAGGTCATTGCATTGTCATTTTAAGATTTTTCTTTAAGCATTTGATACATTAAACATGAATACATCTGTGTTTTAGGTGTATGCAATGACAAAAGTAGCATGTGGATCTGCAAACCAACAGGCCTTAACCAAGGCCGTGGTATTTTTTTAATGAGGACACCAGAAGACATAGCAGCATTCAGAGAAAGACTACAGAGCACAATGGAACAACAGACAAACAAGAGGTCACCTTTCAGTTTACCACAAGCTCGGGTTGTTCAACAGTGGGTAAAGTTGACCATTTCAAAATGTCACACGTTATTTTTATTTTAAAATTCTATCGACATTACAAAAAGATGTGGAAATCTATCATGAAATGCCTACAGTGAATCCTTTTTTTGAGGTCATGTGATCAGGTCATGGTTAGTTTCTGTCTCAAAAAATGTTCTCTTTTTCATTACTGCAGTGTAGTATCCATTAAAATATGCAGCTGTAGTGCACAAAATATAGCAAGCATGAACATGTAATAAGTTAAAACCAACACAATCTCAATTCAAAACTATTTTACAAGGTGCTTAATTTATATGTATTCATTCAAATTTTAACGTAACCTGGTAAAAGAATGACATTTTCGGTGAGATCAGGTTTGTTAAAACCAGTGTATTTAACATAATCTACCGGCAAATCGTTTATTTTTTGGAGGTGAAAAATTAATGTGAAACTGTACGATTCATTAATTATATGATCTCATTCGTCCATTTTAATACGTTTTGCTTTCACACCAGTGATGGTTTAAGGGTGCGGCTTCAATATTTTTCTAATACTTTTCACATCGTACAACTTCACACATATTATACCAGAATATATTTTTATTACAAGCATCTTTAACCTACACAGATCAATGTTATATGTTCTTCTGATTTTTCAAGGTATATCCAGAAGCCCTTGCTACTTCAGGGCAGGAAATTTGATGTGCGGTCATACTTTCTGATTGCTTGTACTTCACCACACATGGTGTTTTTTCGCCATGGTTACATCCGATTGACATGTAACCATTATGACCCCAATTCAGACAACATCACAGCTCACCTAACCAATCAAGTAGGTTACTTTACGGTATTTTATTTCCCTTATTATTATGTGTATAGCTTTTCAATGGCTGTAACATAACACCAGATTTGTCTGTTTTAGTACATGCAGAAAAAGAATCCTCTCTACAGTCTACTAAAGGAAGAGACGGTTTGGTCAATGGAGCACTTTAATACCTACATCAATGAGACATACATGGCGCCTAAGGGTCTGCCCAAAGATTGGGCTCTGGGTCCTTTTGCTGTAAATTTTGTGTATATACTTTGGCTCTGTGGTAGAAAGATGAATGTAGAAGCACATCCGTCTTAATTCTAAAAAAAGTTAGTGGGGTGGTGTATATGTAACCACAGTTTTATTTATGACCACATGTAGATTTATATTAAAAGGATGCAGATGTACTGTTGTCATGGTAACAATGGTTTCAACATGTGTTAAAAGCTCATAGAATACACTAAAAAACGTCAAAAGTTATTTTTAAAACGATACTCCACCCAAAATGAAAATTCTGTAATGAATTATCACCCTCCCAGAAATGTCAGTTGCTAACATTTTCCAAATATCTTGTGTTCATTAGAACAAAGAAAGTTATACAGGTTTGGAACAACTTGAGGGTGAGTAAATGATGACAGAATGTGTCTTTTTGGGTGTAGTATCCCTTTAACTAACCAAATGTATAATTATTTGATTGATCTTGTAATTAAACTGTGTATTCTTTTACAGAAAAGGATGCAGCAAATTATTATGCACTGTTTTCAGGCTGTTAAAGCAAAACTGGACTGCAGACTCGGTTACTTTGACCTAATTGGTTGTGACTTCTTGATTGATGAGAATTTCAAGGTGAGACACAAACGAGGGTATACAGTAGGGGCTTCAAGAACGAAAATTGTGTCAAATTGTGTGTGTGCGTTAACATCGTTGCTGTCTGGAAGGCTTAACACAGGAGATTAGTTTCAGAATTATCCATGAACAAGAAGCATTACAAACATAAAGTCTTAATTTATCTGTACTGTAATCTCCTTAGTTTCTTCAAGACAATTATGATGAATTTTCTTATGCTGTCATGGTTCTCTGAAAACATGATGTTCAGAAGCCTGTTGTCCCCCTATGGAGCATCGTAAACTCAATTCCTGCCAAGCCATTGCTAGGCAACATGTGTACTGTCAGCGTAAACACGCGGTCCCCGGGCCAGCCGGATTCTGGTCTCCAGGTTACTGGATCATTATGGATGTACATGTTACAGCAATATACTGTATACTGGATGAAATTACAGAGCATGTATGTAATAATATGCATCATTTAATGCTATATGAGTGGATTAGACACCAAGACAACTTCAGTGGTTTTAGCATAATATACTTTTAAGAATGCCAAAAGCCTTTTTGGACATATTTTTTCATGGTGGTCTTTGCACCTATCAAAGTACTAGGCACGTTATGGTGTATTTAGTTGGCAAGAAGTTAAAATGAACAGAATACTTGTAATAGGGTGTGGGTGCCCTCTGCTGGTTATAGTTTGTAAATACTTTTTGTGTTGTAAATTTGTCACACAAGGCAAAGATACACAATATATTTACAGTAATCATTGTAATTGAGATATCAGTTTGTGTTTGTGATGTATACTTGTTTTGGCAGGTCTGGTTGCTAGAGATGAACTGTAACCCTGCGCTGCATACTAACTGTGAAGTATTGAAAGAAGTTATTCCCAGCACAGTCACAGAGACCCTCGGTGAGCTGTTTGATTCAATAGTAAATAGCTCAAAATATATTAAATATGTTGTCTTGCGTATAAATATTAAGGCAGGTTAAATCACAATCAATTGATCACATTTACATCAGTTTTACGGACACAATTTAAATGCAATATGTGGAATAATTCTTAAATCTAACACCACGGAAATAAATAAATAGTGTGAAGATAAAGTGAGGTGTGACAACACTCATCTGCAGATCTGACAAAGTGGCTTCCTTCCTTTTTTTAGACCTGGCTTTGGAAATCTTCAAGAAGTGTTGCTGTGGGCAGAAGCTGCTGCCCTTAAACCATCAAAGAGACTTTCTATTGCTGTATGATGGTGAGTCGATGGCCATGAAAAAGCAAATGCAGAAAACCTCAGGGTCATTGGCAAACTTTAACCCAAAGAACACTAACAAAACATACAAATCTGCTCTCATAGCAACACCAACATGGAAATCAACCAACAGGTGCGCCAAGTGTCCCATTAGTGGTGTCACGACAGAACCTCCAGCCAAACGTCCTGCAACTTCTACTGTCTCTGTTTGGTCCAATACCAGCCCACCTTCACAACAGCCCATAGAGTTACCACACAAACCTTCAGGTGGAGCAGCCGTAACGCAGAAGACCCGGATCCCCAGAACTCAAGAAACGAATCAGCTCCGACCTCACCAGCCCAAACCTGTTCGTGCTCGTGTAGAGCTGCACCTCAGCAAGTGCACCTGGCACGAGCCAGCGACTTCCAACCTCAACGTTCCTCCACGCATGCTGCCTGTGAGAAGTGCTATCAGGTCTCTGTCTACACCATTCCCCAGCAAAGCCTCAAACTCTACACAAGGAGTTGGAGCTCAAAGCACGCAGATGGACAACAGGGACCATATAAGCTGCAACCTGAAGACGTCCAAAATTCATTTTGCTCATGTGGACAAAAGGGAGCCCAAAGAAAAGGATGGATGATGAAAAGATGATAAACTGAGAGTCTGACCACTCGTTGCCTAAAAAAGTTTTATAATAATAGAATAATCTATATCTGACCTACAGTAACCTACCCTATGCTTTTGACTAATATGCTGTTCCTCATCAACATCATTGTTTCAATAAATTGCCACATGGTGTTAAGGGATGCTTTGAAAGTAGGCTACTTTAAGATCCTTACTCGATGTTTACATTTGTTTTTTTACGCAATAAGGTTTGTGGGTTTAGGCTATTGTCAATGCTGCGTTGGAGACGAACCTCTTGTCAAACGTCATGGCACATTAAAGAGCACCAAAACGGTATTTGAATTAATGTATTAAACATAGAGAGCAGACTTTGTTTCATATCATTTCGCGCTATGGAAAAAAAAAAAAAAATGAGTTAGCGCCTCGCTATCTTACTGGAAGTCAATGATCTTGAGGTCGTGCTGTCGCGGAGTTTATCGATTCGATAGCCGAGCTGAGAGGTCAGATGTCCAACTTCGTACCAGTCCAGACGTTATTTTCGAAGTTGAGGTCTAAGTCTTTGCAATAGTCATGGCTAAAGGCTGGAATAGACTTTTGCTCAGATTTTGCCCAGATTTTCAGTCTGGACTTGTTGCAGAAAGTCTGCGCTAGTCTGCAGGTTTTATCGCATATTGTGTGATGCCCTGTTTTTCTCTGCAAACTTTCAAAAAGTCTGCAAGTGTGTGATGTCTAGTTTTTTTTGGTCTGTTCAGATTTTAAAAGTTGTGTAGTGTATTCCAGCCATAAGGGGCAGAGTGCATGCATTTCAGTTATGACTGTATTCACAATAGTGAAAAGAGTGTCTGATTTAGGGCTATCACCATATCCAATTTTTTTACGCGGTTATTCTGCTCAAAAGAATTCACGATAACAATATTTTGAGATATACTGTATATTGGAATTAAAAAGAAATAAGGAATACTGTTGGTCAAATTCATATTTTACAACAGAAAAGTTAATGGATTCAATAGTTGTAGTGCGAATTTCATTGGTTTTAATAGAAGCAATAATGGGGTCTACTGGTATGTGATGGATACTGGTGTTATCTGCCAGATTAATCCTATTGGAATAATTCCCAAAGCACACTATAAAAAGGAAATGTTGTAAGGGTTTTAATGGAAAAAAGCTAATGGTAATTTAATGGAAACCATGAATTTCTATTTCTATTATTTTTTCCAGCAGGGGTGACTGACAATGATTAGGGTTATTGACAATACCGTGATATTACAGTCTGATTCCTTTTTTAAAGTTTAATCATTAAATGTCCTTCATGACAATATACAGAACCTTTTGAAAATTCTCTTATACTGCACAAGAACTTTGGAATGTGGTGTTTTTTGATGCAATGTCAACTATCTATGAGATAGCTATAATGATATAACATTAATTCATTTTGTTCTTTTTGACTGGCATTAAGTTCAAAGCAGCACAGCTTTGCTTCTGTGGAATTGTCAATGCGACCACAAAGCCCTCCTTCTTCCTCCATCTGTGGCAAATGCGACAAAACAAACATTAGACTGCACCATCACACGCTGACACGCTCATTGCTGCCAAAAAAACACACTGTGCAACATTGTCTCGTGTTCAGCTGCGGTTTGTTGTTGTGACTCTGTGCACTTGTGAAGTGTGGCAACTTCACAAGGTGTAATCGTCTTAAATAGGATTTGCCTTATCAATCCTTCTCTCCATCCCAGTTAAAACAAAACCGTTCTATTTCTTTCCAAGTTTAGTGTAGATCACTCATGAGGTGAAACTGTCTAAAAGCGAGGCAAGGAAGTTGCGTTGGCCACTGCTGCGTCATCACCTCACCACTATACCAGCAACAGGAAGAAATACTGCAGTAGCCTATTTGTGTCAGTTTAACTGCTGTATTTCGTTTGCTCTTGTTCGTGTGCACCCAAGTTGTGTTGTTTACTCTTTTACAACAAACAAAGAAGGATAGACTCAACTTCTCCAGATCTACGTATCTGTGCATGATTTTCAACCCTGTTGCCTGCTTATACCCAAGTGGCTGGTGGGGTTTGTGTGGGGGTGAATGAAGCTCAGGGGCAGATGGCCCTCAGCATGTAGTTTAGAAAAGAAGCCATTAGGGTTGTGTATATGTGAGACTGGACAAGCAGAGGAAAACAGAGGTAAGGTGAAGCGACCAGAACTATGGGATGCTGCAGCGTGACCCAGAGGCACATGGGAACTGATGAAGTGGGGCCTGATGAGATTGAACTGATGGAAATCAGCAATGCTGGGTAAGAGTTTGACCGCAACCATGGTTGTTTCATGGTTTTTTAAATTCAGACTCATGGGCTGACTGCAAATAGAAATAGAAATAGTACTTCCTTCTATCTGAATGTTAGATAATATTTGACAAGTATTTAGGTTTGTGGTTCCTAATAATCACATTAATGTTCAAATAGAAGTAATTGTTACGATTTTATGACTTCAGTTTTTGCATTTGACTGAGGTTGCTGGAATTCATGTTTAAAGAGGGATGTTATTTACAGAAGTTTGCTAAGTGACGGTTTTAGTTTCAGCCATTGAGTGCAATACATGATTTCTAGACGATTTTCTCAATGTCAATCTCATTTACATTTCTGCCAGTCTCAAAATGTATGAAAATGCATATTGATAATGTGTGATGAAACCGCATGACACTTCCCGCGCATGTTTAGGCTTCATAATGATAGAGGTTTACCACGGATGGGCAGCGTTCACGATGCCACAGATCTCATTAGAACCTCTCGTACAACAAATGAGGCAGAACTAATGCAGCTAGTATAGCTAATTTAAGGAATGAAGTGTGTTTGAACAGTCTGCTGTCTTACTCCGGGCGGGAAGCCTCAATCCTCTCATTAAGAGACTGTGGGGATTACAGTGGGAGTTAATCAGAGCTCATGGGCTTTATGTGCCCGAACCAACAGAGGAGCTGGATCATACGCCAGTTCAATCTGCAGAAATAAACACATCTGTTTGAAAAATATAAATACACAGATACGCACAAGTGTGCAATGCTGAAAAGTAAGTGTGTTTGAAGTAATAGGAAGACGTATTTATTATATAGGAAACACACTCATTGATGTTTTTATATGAATTCTGTAGGGAGTTAAGAAATGCAGGTCAGATGCCGAGTGTCTGTCATTTAGTGCCTACAGTAAGCTGCTTATGTCTGGGCACTCCCCCCAGCAAGCTGGGTGGCTAGATGGAGAACGAGAGACTGTGGGGGTCTGTGGATGAAATACGAAATGTTGGGGAGTGAACCTCAGATGATTTAATTGTTGATGATTAATGTTTACTGTGTAGAGCAACAACTTTATCTTCTAGTGAGTTCTAGCGAGTGCGTGAACGTTCATACGGAAAACATCCATGACCAAAATTTCACTAATATGAGAGCACAAGAATTTGCATTGCAATTGCTAAATGTCTGATTTTCTTAATAAAGTGATTTGACATTGTCTGTTGTTTTAGGCTCTGGAGTCTTGCTGAAAGCAGGCTGCAGATTTCCACAATGAATGGCACAGATGAAGGTCATCATCGTAAACTCCAGGTTTCCACAAAGGATGACAAAGATAAAAGTCATCATCTCAAGCTCAAGATTTCCATAAGAAATGATACAGATGAAGGTCATCATCGCTGTCCTTCTGTGAAGCACCTGACGCAGGAGGTAAGTCAGTACACAGGAAGTGGGGAAGGGTGTAGCTAGGTTTCCAAATAATGGTGAAAGGCAGAAGAATCGAAAGCGGGTCAAAAACAACAGCAATGCACCATACAGAATTCTTTAAACAGAGGAACTTTTCTGTCCCTAATATAACTATTCTGTGTTTAAGATCATAATAGCTTCAAACGTATTTACTGTTTCTCTTTAATTACTTTTTAAAGAGCTATTTTGGGCCTGTCTTTTTTTAATTCCCTATACAATAAATGTATAAAACATTTTGTATCATAACTTTAGAATTGCCCATATAGCTACACATTCTATTTTGAATAAAATACTTTACATAAACGTAGATGATTGCATTCTCTGCATTCACTGTTAAAACTGTTGTGTTAATATGTCCTTTCTGTAACTGAATACATCTCTCTTTCTAGGACAACGCAATTTGTTACTTTTAACTCAACATTGTGTTATTTCTTTTTTTTAACTGTTAAAAAAGTAAACTTTTGTCAACTTTATCGTATCTCTGCATCTGTGTTTCTTGCAAGAAGTCAGATCCTGTCTGTGCACGAGAGCTGACACAGCACTCCAATTCACAAGTATGTCTGTTCATTCAGCTTCACCATGTGGTCAACATAGAACTAAACTATAACATCCCACTGTGCATTTCTCAGAATTACAAACGCCACATAGCAAGTATGATTATCAAATATTTGATGATTTTTGTTGGTTGTTTCTCAGTTGGTGCTTTGGGGATGGACAAAAGACGAGCTGCATCATAGACTGTACACTAAACCAATCAGAGAATGGGAAGGGCGGGCATCACACACCTATGGAGACATTATCTATTCATCTTCTGTGTATTTACACAGTGGACACACAAAGGTCACAATTTACAAACATTGTTCAACATAGTTGCTGCAATCTCTGCAAGCTATATGTGAAGTTTTTTAGTTAACAGTAGCTTACACTTATTAATGTGTTTTTACTTACAGGCGATGAGTGAAAGATATCTGGTTTTATTTTCCTTCCATTTGTTAATTCTGGCTTTGGACAGCTCTAATCATGATTTTATTTATGAGGTAAGACTCGCTCTGTGAGTAATAAACAACTCATCAGTTTCAATAGGAAATATGTATACACAAAAAATGAACTAATGTTTAATGGCATGAACTTAACCCCAAGCTTTCATTTGCCCATGCTGACATATCAGTGTGTCTCCTGACAGGGCATTCTTCCTCTTTCTGCCATTGAGGTGCATCTGATCTCTCAGCAGGACCCCGGCTCACATATGTTTGAGATTAGCGGTAAGAGTCTATGTTGTATAGTCAATATTGTCCCCTTGTGAGTCATAAAATGTCCACAGTTCTCTAATTTATAATGTTTTTACAGGACCTATGGTGGACTCAAAGATCTTTATTTGTGCAAGTGCTGCAGAAACAAAAAGTTGGATGCAGAACATTGAGGACCGGAGACACAAAAGTCTGAGGCAGCAGCTGAGCCCCTCCCACAGTGCTCTTTCATATCTGGTACATTTTATTCAGAATTTCTAAATGTATCACCATTTTGGTCAAATGTGAACCAGACAAGCACAATACAGCAACTGAGTGCTAAATATCTTTCAATTTTCTTCACGACTCCAGATGCCGTGTAATGAGAGCTGGAAGAGGGAGGAGCTTAAAAGATACTTACTGCGGTCTCCCATCTTGCAATGGGAAGGGACTCCCATTCAACACATGGGCTATCCAAAATATATTTCACTGGTGCACATCAGCAGCGTATACTCAAAGGTCAGATACTGCTGGGTTAGACTATAGCTGAGATGATTCAGAACTGCACTAAACAGATGTATCATACAACAGGAACGCATCCTGAAAGGACCTCAGGAACGTCTGCTGGTGCTGTTTCCATTTGACCTGCTCATTCTGTCTGTTGACTGTCACCGTGTTCGTGTGAAATACGAGGTTAGATGTTTTTATGAATAAATAGTGACAGACTGATATTGCGGTAAATCTACAGCAGCAAGTTCTCTGAATTTCCAAACTAATCACCTGTGGCTCAAGCTGGAAGAGCAGTTTTGCACAATGTACTACACAAGTGCAAAATGGTTCAGTTGTAAATACATTCGTTTAGCTCTTTTGCAAACATAGTAGCATACTAACAGGAAATAAACAGTTTAGTCCACTGAAGGGCAATTTGGAACGCAGAAAAAATGAAAAATGAAATGAAATTCAACCTGTTGTTGCTGATCCCAATCAGACTGGAAATGGTTTGTGTTTGTATCTGTTTTAATAAGCCCCGACTTTTATTTGATAATCAATTTAAAACTCTGCTACACTATGTACTGTTTATTTATGTGCTAGTATGTTTGTATGTAACTGAGTTGTATCATGGTTTTGTACTGAAGGGCCAGTTACCACTAAAAAGCATCAAGGCTATGGAGAGGTCTGCTCTACCTGGCAGACTGGAATTTGAACTCAAAGGTACGCAACAGTATCAACACCTTTTCACCTGTCTAGTATGTCAACATAATACTGAACTTCAGAGTTTCCACAATAAATGGTCAAAAATATAAGCATTTAACTCTTTATAGTTTAATTATTTATTAAAACCATCACTTTTAAACATGCACTGATGATGGTTTAGTACAGGGGTTTTCAAAGTTTATGATTATGAAGGACACCCAAAAAGCTTTTGTTTATCGGTCTATCACGCCTGAGGCGTTTCCCATAGTGAGATAGCGAGCGATTGTTTGAAAGCGAACACTAGAGATATAAAACAAATATAAACAATTCTAAAAATACGAATGAAGCAAGACAGGAGGGATAAACACTATGTGAACATATCAACATTTAAAAATAAAACTGTAATAACGTTTAGTACACTTTTGTGAAAAAAAATTCTGGGGACCCTTTAGAACCTTCTGGAGGCCCCCTGGGGGTCCCCAGACCCCAGTTAGAAAACCCGCTGGTTTAGTTGCCATTTTTAGCGTAACCTAATTAGGCCCTATGATTTTTAACAATGATGTTGTCCACAACTACAATAGTGAGTGATACAAGTAGTGACAAAACAGCCCTAAAGAACTCGCTGCAGAAGAGGTTTATATGAGAGAAATGTTTATATGACGAGTGCTGAGGTCTGTTGTTTTGTGGTCTTAAATTAGACTACAGTACAGGCCTGTGTGCAAGGACGGACTAAATCTGTAACGGTCTTAAATAATACAATGCATTTGGGGTATGTTATTTCTTATCATTTGGCTAGAGTTTGCTGGTAGGATAACCATAAACCATAAGAAAACAACATACACATGGATACATTACATCTGAGTGGCCTAAGAGTCAGAAATCAAGTGATCTGTTGCAATCATAGAATCTTATGACTCACCTTCACCAAACAGTCATATGATAAACACACTCAGACTGGCTTACCACTGTTCCTCTTACAGCATGTATTTGATCTACCTACAAAAATGGCAATACTGCAAAGTTATGAAGATGATTTATATTTGACCGAAATTGGTGCACTAGACTAGAATATGTGCAGTTTTTCACGTAGGCCCACATAGATCTATTAGACCGTTTCTGACAGAATTCAAGCCACACGACAGTTTGAAACAAGTTAAGTCTGTTATCTAAACTTGTGCAATCTTTGCTTATCTGGTGTAATGTGTTTCTCAGGTGAACTGATTGAGCCTCTGCTAGTCTCTTGTACTCACCCTGAGGATTATCAAAGCTGGATCTTCCAGTTGCAACAGGTATAACTGTATACAGCAGCAGCCTTTTACAGCAGATTCTTTTTTTATTAATATATTGAATAATATAGTGTAAAAATCATTTTAACATAGTATGATTTTAGTAGATTTCAACACTGCCAAAAAATCTGGAAAAAAAAACATTGCTGTACAGTAGATTTTAAGTTTACATGCTGTTTTCCATCCCTCACAGCCTGATAAAGTGACAGATTCGTTGCCACAACACACCCCTCCTCTCATACCGAAAAAGCGCAGAAGCTGAGGAAAATGTGAAGAATGAGAAATGAATATAACTGTGACCCGAGTTTCTTTGACGCATCACAAATGCTCCTATTATTCATTGGGACAAACAGACAATTGTGTACTACTGTGTATTGCAAATTTCAGCTCGGTTTGTGAGATTTGCAGAAAGATCTTTAATAGTTAGAAAACTGTTCAGATAATTCTGTTAGAGAATAATTAATACAGTATTACTTCATGTACTGAATGAGTACATACCTCACACATGCACACATACTGTAAGTACAAAGCATTGTATGAAATTTATGCAGAATGTTTAAGTGAGATGTAATAAATTACTTGAATTAGAAACGCGTGCCTGGGCTTGGAGGGCTATCTCTTATCGCTCAACTGCAGCATCTTTTTACATCTCCTGGAAACCGTTCAAGGTTCTTCGAGGTAGATAGCCATCACAAACACATGATCCTCTTTAAGGAGTTGGAATAAAAACTGACATTTACGGTTCAACAGCATCTTTGAAATATCAAGCCTTTAGGTTCACTGTGTAGATGTTCAGAGCCTAGGACAAAAGTGTTGTGTGTACAACATTTTCTGCACAGGTCATAATTCTGCCAGGTTATTCTTGCACTGTAAATGTTTTTGTAAAAACAAAGCACGCAATACTATATTAATATCCACATTTTTTACTTCTGTTTCACCTGTGTTGTAACTTTTGCATTGCGTTGTGTTTTAGCATTCATAGAAATATCTGTAAAAATTACCAGTACGTTTTCTGTTGTTTTTTAAAGTGGAACCTTCATTTTTAACCTTGTTTTGAGTTCTGTTGGCAGTGACAGGTTTATATTTGTGTATAATAGGGAATGTCCTTACTGTAGGCCGTAAGCAGGAACTGTTTTCTCCTCTAGTTTTCCATTTTTACATTACAGTGCTGTATAGTCAATGTGCTATTTAAGACATCAAGCATGGTTAGCTATAGTTTACAATTAAACTAATGAGAATTTTTGAAAAATCCATTTAAATTTCCAGTCAATGGGAAAAACAGACACCCGGACTTAGAGCTGGAAAGTAACAAATCTTTTCACTTAGTTTTCTCAGGCTCTTCACCTTTTTTTATATAGACTAACTTTTTCCTGCAGGACAGAAAGCAGTCATTAATTTTGACCCATATCACCCGCTATAATCCATAAACCCAGGGCAGGCATGGCCCTCACAAACAATGAGGTAGGCATATATGCACACGGAGCGATGACATATGTCCGCTACAACCAGCTCTGTTACATCCATAGGAAACAATAGCGTTTTTCGCTTCAAGATGCACCCCGGATTACGATTAACGGCGTGAGTCTTATTATCCAAACACTGCGTCATACATCAACGACCGAAAAGGAGAAGCGCTTCAGGCTAT
This sequence comes from Triplophysa rosa, assembly GCF_024868665.1. Taxonomy (NCBI): domain Eukaryota; kingdom Metazoa; phylum Chordata; class Actinopteri; order Cypriniformes; family Nemacheilidae; genus Triplophysa; species Triplophysa rosa. Next base: position 9,614,160 of record NC_079910.1, on the reverse strand, counting down.
CTGCTTCAAGCTACATTCACTAATATGAAAAAAGCTAAGTAAATGATCACGAAGGCATATAGCAATTTTCAGATGTAGTGTGGTCGGTCGGTTTGCTTAAATTTGATAAGTTTTCCTGCTAAACACATAGTTAACACTTGATAAACATTTACCTCAGCTCAATGAGAGCGGAAGTGGCTAAGCTGGCTGAGATTTTAGCGGAAGTACGTCATCGTCCCATATGCATAAAGGCGTACCCCATTTCATGAAACATAATTTAAAAAGAAACTAATATAAAAATAATAATATTGTGCAATAGTACAAAATCTTCAAGTCCGATGCATGAAAAGTGTTTGTGTAGTTGCAGGTTGTAGTCAGCAGAGGCCAGTGGCGAACAGGAGAAAGGGTAGAGGTACTTTTTTAACCAGCCTAGATCCGACTCAACTGAGCCACACCACACACGGCTTCGGTGTTGACTGACAACTATTTATTTTAAAGTTACGCGCAACTTTTTGTTGCCAAGTTACAGCTGGTGTCTGATTGGCATTTTGATAAGTCATGCTCTCTTTACAGGTAAGCTATTCTTTTGACACCAATGTCAACATTGGACACCACAGTAACTTTTTGTTATTTGCAGTAGCCAAATAAGTTTACCTACAAATGTCATGGTAAATGTGTGGTTACAGTCTTCCTGCTTCAGGATCAAAAAGCTGATTATTAGCTTATATTGAATAAATATGCTTGAAGACTAGTTACAATTTAACATAATAATTCATACAGTTTACTCCATTTGAGTGTTTATGTTTTTCCACCACTCATAATTACAAAGCATTGTATAAAAATAATTCAAAATGTTTCAGTGAGATGTAATAAATTGCTTTAATTACGAATGCATTCCTGGGCCCCTGGAGTCGGTCTCTTATCTGTCTCTAACTGCAGCTTCCTTTCTGCAGCCTTTCACTCTGATTTACGGCAGTTGGAAAGCATTCAAGGTTTTTAGAACAGCTGTGACAAAGAAGCTATTCTTCTTACGTTGTACCCGGCTGCTTTATTGCCCCATGGGATATGAGGTGAGTCTGGAATGAAACTCATTTTTATGAGGCATCCTTTGTTGTAGCTGCCTGCATTGCTGGGAATCCCAGTTACAGTAAAGTTAATTTCACACAGAACCTGAAGGCTGAATTTAAGTTGTGTTTTTTTTTTTGTCACAGACAACTTGAGACCTTTCCAGTTAGAATATATGCATTTATTTTATTTTATTTACATAGTCACCATAAAGGATTATATTTCAAATGTGATTGATAGAACATGCTCAGGATATCAGTACCCCACAAATTTCCCATAAAATCAGCATGGCAAAAAAGAACAGCATCACTGACATAAATAACATTATCATTTTAATTTATTGCTGTATTTATTTTTATGCCAGTAGTAAATGATCTTCTACAGAAGACTAATGGCATGTGCCTACACTAATATTCAGGTTGCAGTAGCAGCATCATTCATAAGTCCAAAATTTGGTTCCAATGTGCCAGCAGTAGCATTTTGTTACTGTGTGGCTGGTGATTTAAACAAAAACATACATTTACATCCTACTTTATTTGACTTAATAATGAAATGGCCCTACAGTAACAATTTAAATAGTACACTGTTAATTTGCTATGGATTTTCAGCAATGTGCATCCATAGACTGTTAGAAAGCTCTGCACCATATGCTACGCAGTAATTGACACTATTGAGCTTGCAAATCATAAAGTTAATATCAATAGAAGAGCCATAAGCTTAAAAACCAACAGAAGTGCAAAACCGATGATGACCATGTGATTCAAAAACGCAGTGCATAGCTTTATTTATTCTATCTGCAGTACATTTTCAAAGATAAACTTCTACAGTTATAAAGTATAACTTACTACAGCTAAAATGTTAGCCATGGCCATTTTAAATACAGTAAATGACTCAATATGTCAAATTCAATCTGGTTTGATAAAGCACAAGTAGCAGTGAGTTTGTAACCGTACTTAAAGATCTTAAAGAGTCTCTCCCTCAAATTTTTGTGAGACACACTTAATGCGAATGTTCTCGCGGAGGTTTCGCAAACGAGCACTGCGGCTTGTGATCGTCTCCACGTACGTTTTGGGGAACCAGCCCCTCTCTCCATCCGACAACCGGATCCCATCCACCCACCCTGTGAATTGAAAAACATGACAGCTGTATGTCTTCCACCGAATCTGCTTGAAAGGAAAGAACTGAGTGTACCTAGAAGAAGAGAAATTATTTTATTACCATCACTTGTTATTGTTATAGCTTGAAGGATGTCAGCCTTTTCCAGTGTCAACTCATCATGCTCCTGAGCCTGGTAGCTCTTGATGCACTGCACCTGAGATAGATCTGTACAGACACGTGCAGATAAACATGAGCAGACATCAGTCAAAGCCTCAGAAGGCAATTAAAACAAGTTTTCTAAAATCTGATTGAGGGCTTTCAAGAAAGAGCTAGTGTCTGGATTAGTCGCAAAGTTGGCAAGGAATCTTTGAAAGAGATTAAGCACTTGGTTTCTGCTTGTATGCTGTGAAACTGATGTTGACTTATCAAGTGAAATATTAAGTACAAACCATCATTCTCATTGGTCTGCTCAATAGCTTCCTTTGGATTGGAGGGAAACATGGCTGTGATCCACCTCTGTTTACTGCTCCTGTGTGTAAGAGAGAATGTTCTTCGTTTTATGCATCCTGTGAGGACACTGCTTGATTCAGCTTATCTTTTAGGATCGCTAACATTTATTTGTCTTTGACAGGTTTATGAATGTTAATATTTGTGAAAGATGTTGGTTGTCCTCACTCTGTGGGTGACTTGAGCAGGATCTGGTGTTTAAGCTGTTGTCCCTCACATAACTGCAGATAGAAGATAAAGCCTGAGATTCCCTGAAGTTTCTGGCTTAGATCTTTAACCTTGAGGTCTTCGATCTTTGCATGTACAAACACCATGAACTTCCAGGTGCTGTGACAGGAAAATAGACAGATGTTGTATCTTTACAATATCATAATAGACTTAAAGGGGAATTTCACCCCAAAATCAAGTTTATGTGATTTTTTACTCACCCACATGACGTTAAACATGTTTAGAGAACTTCCGGCGTCTTCGGAGCACAAATAGAGATATTTAGGTGACATCTGAGAGATTTCCAGGCCTCCTCATAGGCAGTTTTTGCCAAGGTTTAGAAAAGTACTAAAGACTAGAGATTTTCTTTGCCGATTCCGGTTTCCGATTTTATTATAAGTGAAACCTGCCGATTCTGATTTTTGCCGATTACGATTTTCTATCCACAAACTATAATTGACAGTATACTGTATATAAAACCATATTAACATTTCTTCAACGCACATTTTTTTTTATTTTCATTACATAAATGATTGAACATTACAATTTCCCCAAATTCAGTTCTCCAAGCTGCATTAAATTACAGAATCTTCTCTTTCCCAAACAACTCTTAAATTGAAGAACTCTGTGACTGAAAAGAAGTACAAATAATAAAATATAACTAAACATGTCACTTAATTTACCTTTTTCATTTTTGTACTCATCTCACAAAAGTCTAAGATAACAATAAAATACTTCAACTTTATTCTCGTCTGTTTCTGTTTATGAAACTAACATTGCTTTATTTCATTTTTTCTGAAATGTAAAATAAATTGTCTTTATCTTGTATTAAAAGAAGTGGGTTGATTTTTGCTGCAACTTAAATAAAAAAGTAAAAAATCTTATGAGTGAATTCGAATCTAAAGATGTATATGTTTTTGCAGTTTTTTGTGATCGTAAAGAACTCAATCAGATATATGTCACATATATTGGTTGATTTATTCATTTTTTTATATTTTGGATTGTTAAAAACAAGTAGAAGTCGTGTTGAATGTCATTTTACCTAGGTGAAATGACCACAGTTTTAACATACGACAAGGAATCAGGTTGAATGGAATTTACGTTTGTTTTACACAGAGTGAACGACTTCAACATGAGTTTAGCATGTGTCAGAGTTTAGCATGATGCTAATAGCATCACTGTTGGCATACATACCCCATGTAGACGGAGCAGCGAGAGATGAACTACAGTCTGTACAATACATGATGCGTGTGCACGCGCGTGCAGTCAGCGGATATGAGAGATGCGCGTCAGTCAGCAGAGACTCGCGGTCCGGTGGACACACATGCGAGTATAAACGAGCCGTGAAAGACAGAATGTGCGCGTGCACGTTTACATGTTTACTTGCGGCTTTGAGTGTACTGACGGCTGTGACGTTCTTGCCCGCATCACGGGCAACCGAAGATCGGCTTGGAATCGGTGAGACTGACCGGCCGGTTCCGATCTCTGTCCGGTCAATCGGTGCACCTCTACTGAAGACATCGTTAAATTGGTCCATCCGCGCATAGTGGCTCAGTTGAATTTTTTGAAGCGACGAGAATGCTTTATGTGCGAAAAACAAACCGAAATACCGACTTCAATCGATATATTCTCCTCTGTCTTGTCAGTGTATGGCGCACGTTTACGAGAGCACTTCTTCTTCGTCTTCTTCTTGGACGAGAGCACTTCAAAAGTAGACGGGTTTGTGCCGAACGCCACATGGGGCTTGCCCCTATTGCACGGATGGACCAATTTAACAATGTCTTTAGTACTTTTCTGGACCTTGGCAAAAACTGACACCATGATGTCTATGAGGATGCCTGCAAATCTCTCGGATGTCACCTAAATATCTCTATTTGTGCTCCAAAGACGCCGGAAGTTCTATAAACATGTTTAACATCATGTGGGTGAGTAAAAAATCACACCAAGTTGATTTTTGGGTGAACTTCCACTTTAAGCATTTTCTTATGACCATATGTGACCCTGGACCACAAAACCAGTCATAAGGGTCAATATTTCAAAATTGAGATTTATACATCATCTGAAAGATGATGTATGGTTTGTTAGGATTGGAAAATATTTGGCCAAGATACGACTATTTGAACATTTGGAATCTAAGGGTGCATAAAAATCAAAACATTGAGAAAATCGCCTTTTAAAGTAGTCCATCAGAGATGCTGTAGCAGGTCGTTGCTAAGACAAAACAGGTTTGTTTTAAACAGTCTTCCCCTTAGACTTACTCCTTTCTTCGGGACAGCAGAAGACAGTCATTAAACAGGTGAAGGTACACAGACCGGGTGGTGAGTTTAAACTTTGACCCAGATATACTCAAGTTTTGTGTGTCCACTTCTAATAGTTCGCCATGTTTGACTAGCCAGCGAGACTGAGAGATGAGAGGGAAAATCTAGAATAAAAAATTAACACATTACTAAAATGTTATCGTGCCTGTGCTCTGTTCCAAAACCTACATGCAAATCTGGAAAGAACATTCTGATTTTGGTCCAATAAGTTAATTAATAATTAAGACACATCTGAATCTTCCTAAAATACCTTGTAGGTTAATTAATAATGCCGTCTCAACTATAGCCCCATTCTAGGGCATCATCACATGTATTACGTACAGAAATTGTAATCCCAGAATGCATGGCAAAAGCTCAGAAAAAATGAATCCATTGCGGTGAATGAGACGAAAGAAATGCAAATTTTAAATAAACAGTACATTTCCATACCATTTGTGTATACTATGTTTTCATTCTCACAGCACATACAACTATTAAAATCAAATGAGTTGTAGGCAGTGGAAAGCAAGGGAGCTATCTAGGTTTAGGAACAAAGCATATGTGTACAAACATTGTACGTTTTCTCTATACCTATAACATATATATAAATTAAATCATGAAAGATATTTAAAAGTACCTTGCCCTCAAAATGAATTTTCTTATTTAGATGAATGAGTTCCTCCATCCTCTTCATGGATTGCACACTGGAGTTGCATTCCTTTATAATCTAGTGCAGCGGGTGAGAGCTTTTTACTTATTGAGCACATTTTCTTTCACTTTCATGTTTTTGTAAATGGTTGTTTGTTAGAGTCTTACATCCTCGCTGTTACTGTCTCACCTTTTTGAGCTCATTAAGGGCCTTGGTGGCCGTGTCCTCATCTCGTGATCCGGGAGTTGTTCTTTTAAGGATATTCTACAATGGATACAATACTATTACACAACAGATTTACATTCATGATGCATCATCTGCTATGAATTTTAATGAAACTTGCTATAAGATTTGATGGCACTTTGGGCCATGGCATCATTTACGATACCATTTGGTACATCTGTAAACAGCAATGCGTCTGATGGATGTTATTACCAGGTGTAAAACAGGGCCTATGAGCACTGTGTTTCATGTTTGGCAGTGAATGGTAACATACCTCCACCAGCATTTTGAGGCGTGTGATTCTTTGAAAAGGAAGGATGAGGAATGATGTAAGAGGAAGCCTCTGGCATACTGGGTCCTCTTCCAGACGGGCAAGGATTCCAGGGAATTTGGGATTCTCTTGTCTAAAAAACAAAAAGCAAATGTTTGTACCGCTTAATGGCAGCCATAACACCAAGTACATTTTGTTTGTTTGGAAAATGAGATGCTTACAGGAGGCGTTGATAGGTCTGTTCCTGATAAGCTTGATTGGTGACATAAGGTAGATAGACCCTCCTCAGAGCAGGACAGTGTTCAAGGACAATGTCACACACATCAAAACGCAAAATGTCCCCTTCTAACCTATGCTCCAGGTCCAGAAGAAACCTGTGAAGAGGAAAATACATTGAAAAATGAAGAACATATCGATCTTAAAATAGGAATTGCAGAGGCAAATCTACATTCTGTGACATTCTTGAGATTTTTTCTTAAACTTCTGTAAGATTAGTAGGATTTTTGTCAGGAGAAAAATGTGAGAAGCAGGCAACCTAAGCCAAATGTCATTGCTTTCAACCAAAAAGGTGAGATAAAAGATATTTTCCCCTGTGGAAGTACACATCTGTGAGGATGTGTGAAAATGGCAAAATTCTTGCCTACGTTCTCTCACCTCTCACTGACTTCTTTCACATCAGGCAGTTTGGAGAAGAGCCACTGCCTCTCCTGTGTGCCCAGACACTCACAGAGCTCAGCGGACATCATAAAATGGTCAACTGCAATAGACAGGCTGCGTATGTATGAGGCCTCTGACGTCACCAACTCAAACTTGGCCTGAAATGGGAAAAAGTCAAGAAATAAGCTCTTAGAAAAAGGTGTTGGTAGCTTAAGAATTATAACACATTCTGAACGTCAAATCACCTCCTGTAGTTTGCGCTCTTCATTGCTAAAGTTGTCCAGTTGTCCACTGGTGCGAACGTCAGGAATATCCTGCCAGAGGGAGAAGGCGGAGCCTCGCGATGAACGAAATGAACTGGATGGGGAGAGGTTGCCAGGGGATGCTGAGTCCCCTCTTTCTTCATCAGTCCCAGGCTCCGCCCCCTGCTGCCTCTGTATTTCTCTGTTAATAGCAACATCGCTGTATTCCTGATACAGAATCACTGAGAGAGAAAGAGAAGTGGGTAAATAAAAATATGTATAAAAATAATGAAATCTCACATTTTTCATTTTGCCGACTTACTGTTTGGCAGGAAGCGTGATAGACGTTTAGAGCCACTGGGAGGACTGCCTCCATCCTCATCAATGGAAACTCTTCTCATTCTGTAAAAGAACAAGCCATAAATATTTAACATAATGAGTTGAAGTAATCCGTTGAATAAGATTGAATGTTAGATCTACCTTTGCTTGAGGAGCTTCCTCTGAACATGTATGTTACAGTCAGCAGAGGGCAGCGGTGGTGCAGACCCCACAGGACTATGTGGCGCACTGTCACTTGATCCCCCTGAGAAGCGCTGTCTGGAGTTGGGTTTGTCTACAAACACAGAAGGAAAAAAGAAGGTATACAAAGGGAAAAGCCTGAAAATGTAGCACCAAAGTGTCATAATGACATCACAGTACAAAGAGCTAATCAGTCCTGATGAGTCACTTACAATCCGGGCTGAGGTTTCCAGACAGGTGGCGGTCCCGGGAGGCCACGCGAGCAGAGAGGGATTTGCCCAACTTGAGGGTAAAAGAGTTTTTCCTCTGTGAGAGTTGCAGGCGGGAGATGAGCTCAGATGCAGAGAAGCGCCGGCGCTCATTGTCTGCTGAGCGAGAATGGGAGAGTGACAGCACGGTCCCACTGTTGAGGGCCGGGCCTTCCAAAGTCCCACCATCCTCTAGGCCTAGCATCTGCCTCCCGTCATCATGTACGCCCCCCTCCAATCTGGTAGTTTCCTGAAGAGAATCTAAGGAGGACTTTGGAGGGGTTGGTATGGAAAAAGGAGAGAGTTCATCAAGCCCAGGGAGAGGGCTGGAACTTTGGGATGTGGGTATGGTAGATCCCACTGTGCTGAGCCCTCCTTCTACGAATGATTCGAACGATCCAGGGATCAGATAGTCGCACTCCAGACCGGGGCTGCTGAGAGACTCATCGCTCAAGGTGTCTTGAGAGTACACCCTCATCTTACGCCCTGTTGTCACATTCATTGTACATTCATTTACAACTTTTCACCAAAATTCTCTTGAAAAAAAATCACCATAGACAATTAAAAACACAAACCTTTTAAGAATCACAGTACACAGAATTGTCTATGTAATATGCCACTAACTATAACTGCTTTGTGATAATGCAGGAATGTGGAAGGTATGTGTCATGACCCATCTAAGTGAGACTGGCACTTACGCATAGACTTCTCCTTTATGGATCCCAGGGAGGTGCGTCTCTGTGGGCGAACTGGGTCCAGATTTGGGAGCTCTGAGGGGGAAGATGGAGTACTCTGGTGTTGGGACTCCAATGAGTCCCTGTCCCCAGGAACATATGTAGGCGACAGAGGCAAAAACAATCCTCTTGAACTGCGACTCTTAATTCCTGGTTCAGACTGTTCATAAACTGTCTCAGGTAAATTAGTAATGGGTGTCCACATTTGATTCTGAACCACCTCCACATTATTGCTGTCGTGTGTCAAATAATTGTCCAGTGGATTACCGTTCTTAGCAAAGTCTGAGGGCCTGTTCCCAATGCACCCGACAGGCTCAGAGCAAGGGGAGGAACTGCCCTTTTCTGTTGTACGTGATTGAAAACCATTAGTGTTGGGTTGTTCAAGCTCGAGAAAGGCCAACGTCTCCTGTTGACACACGGCAATGTGTTGATGCTGCCGCAGCAGAGGCCTACCTTCCCGAGAGTCGCTCAGAGCCTGGGTCTCAACAGAACCTGGGAACCACATGTCAGAGCTCTCGCCTCTGCAATGGAAGGCTTGGAGATGAGGCTGGAAATCAAGGAGAGCAGAGAATCCATAGCCAGGGAGCATGGCTCAGGAGGCACATAGGTACTGCAAATGGGACATAAAGACAAAGCATAAGATACTGTACCTCGGGTATGCAAGTAAACAATATTTGTACGAAGTAACAACAAAAAGGCTTAATCACTTGTACGTTACACCGTGTCTACACCGGACGCGCCATGTCCGGTGTGGACAAAATTTTAAATTATAATGGGTTCTATTGCCTTCTATTGTCTTTTTTTTGTTTGCCTCAGAGGACCTAATGTGGGGCACATTTATGTTTCATGTATCAATTTAGTCTCTTGGCTGTTTTTTTAGACAAGTTGAAACAAATGAGACAATAGTTGACATACAGTTCATTTTAAACTTTCTGTTCACAGATTTTGGGGCCTTTGTTGTTTGATATTTTTTGTTAGGCTTGTCTATAGCAGAGAACAAAGTGAAATTACTAGGGCCATTTTTTTAATTCTGTCATAATTTACTCACCCTAATCTTTTCCCGATTAATATAAATGTCTTTGTTTGGATAAGCACAGAAGAAGATAACAAACAAAACCAAACAAAATAACAAACAGTTATGGGGAACCAATGACCCCTTAGTTTGCTTTCCTATTATGGTAGTCAGTAATGCCCCATTTTGGTTACAACTATTCTTCCAAATATCTTTCTTTGTGTTCAGCAGAACAACAAAGAAAATGCATACAGATTTCATTTTTGGATAAACCACCCCTTTAATGGAGACTTAAACAAAAGTCACATTGAAAAAGAACGTAAAGAGATCTGATTTGCTTTTTTTACAGCTCTTTACAGTATGTACATACAATAGTGTCATCATACTTTTTAAGTTTTCGTATCTCAACAAATAAACACAGCTGATCCCTCCGACCATCTTTTTATTGTACCAGACTAAAGCACAGCAAAGCTCAGCTTATCCCTGCAGTTCTTGGTGGATTTGACGTTCCTCTGTATAGTTTTAAGTTTAAGTTAAATGAGGTCTGGCTGAAATATATTGCTCTCATCTCTCCCGTAGCAGGCTTGGCTCAGTCGCTGCCACTGCGTCTTCCTGTTTTAATTAAAGAGAGCAGCACGCAGCCCTCATCCCCTGTACTTATCAACATCACTTACAGCTGGATCCCTCACTCCAAACAAAACTGCTCCTCCGCTGTGGCTTCGGCATGAAGATATCGGTCACACAAGGACATTTACGTGTGATCTCTCCAGCTATGATAATGAGCCGAGTGTCTAGTGTTGCAAGCAGCTTATACCTGAGATGGAATGCCACACAAAGAAGACCCTGATAGAGGAGGTCAACTTAGATTCTCTGCCCGTCTCCTCGCTCTTTCTCATACATATTTCTAAACAGCTTTCTATTTACCCAAACAATCTGGGTCATGGGAGAAGCAACTCTTATAAGTATTCTGTGTCTTGCCTTGAGGGACAGGCAAACCTCAGACAGCTTGAGCTATCCTGAGGTATTGAAGCAATGAAGGTTCTGCAAACTGTCAGTTCGGATGACCCACATCTTATCCACTGACCTGTGAAATAAAGTGAGATGTTTTCTAAACTACGAGATGAAATCCAAGCAACTTAAACTCTCCCCTACATACAGTTTTGGCCAAATGAAAGGTACAATAAAATAAACCATTGTTTATTGTGATATTCTCCATACTCTCAAACAAACATCTGCTGTACTTCAGTTTCCTCGGAGAGCACAAAAGAAGTCTTTATCTCAGCTTCTCCCTCAAAGCTGAATGTACACATGGCTAATTCTCTCCTCTCCTTCACTGCACGATTCAACATGATCCACAAGTACTTACACAGATATGAAAAGCCCAGGCAATGCACAATCTGACCCTCTACTATATCCACATCTGCACAACAAACACACTGCACACTAAACCCCAAAACACAAATGGTTACCTGTTCACTACGCTAAACAAAGGATCCCTTTATTTCTCCAGATGGAGAACGTCAGGTGTGCAGGAGATTCGAGAGTTAAGGAACAAATCTGACCCCTCACATGCACATACTGAAATAAAAGTGCAATCGGTTTATCACACAGCACTAAAAGAATGTGATGACTTAAAGGGTCGTCATCAGGATTTAAGTTTTAAGAAGCATTTAGCTAAAGGTAAAATGTGTACAGATACACAGATAAAGCATTGGGTTTTGTGTAAAGCATTATTTTATAGCCAGGTACATGTGCTTCTACAAATGAAATATACAGTTCCAAACGGCCATATAGTAATTTTGTGAATGCTCTGCACAACCATCACTATAAAACAAATGTGATAATACGCTACATTACAGCCCATTATGATACAGCCATAAATTCAATTTCATCTCTCGTCCCGTTTAGAATTTCCAGTAAAATCCAGCATGTAATTGTCCATGTCCTCAACAGGTTATTTTCTTATGGTTTTGTCTTTGTTGTATCTATATTCCCTGTAATTTTAGAGGGCTCCTGTAAGTAAAGGCGTCTGCAAAGTAAATGAATAGAAAACTGCCATTTTCTTTATTGTAGTTATGATCAAAGAAACAGATTCTCCCATCTGACATGCAGGAGCCCGTAAAGAATGACATGACTCAAAAATATGTAATGCAACACAATATTCAGGAATGTCAAGATTAACAATGAATATGAAGACTAATATGGTACAGTAGATTTCAGTACAGTGTGCACCTTCACAGACATTTCAGTCTGTATAGTGTAGCTACTAGCTAGACAAACAAATCAGGGATAGGAAATGACTTCTGTCCTTTGTCCCTGTTAATATTTTCATTTTTTGGTTTGTTTGAGCGCAGGGTCTAACAGTGTGGTGTGATAGGCTACTGTTTGTGTGTTATATTACTCTGAGGCAGACTGACGCCACTCTTCTAATTGGCCTGTGAGGAAGAGCAGAGACTCGGGACGCATCATGACATTTGCTTGAGATGATCAAACATCTCGGCTCATTTTCAGCTGCTAAAATGTATCAAGGCGAGATACAGATATAACAAACAAAAGACATTTTTTTGTCTAAGACTAAAGAAATAATACATTCAAACATAAAAATAAGGTCATTATTTGCTTAAACTCTTGTGACATCCCAAACTTGTGTGGATTTTTGTACTTTTTATGTAACTATATGTATATTTTGTCTATGGAGTACAAAAAGATGCTGGTTGACTTCAGGCTGTCTAAGGTGTTCAGTTTTTCTACTAATAATGGATGACACTATCATGGAGAGAACACAAAAATTATTATATATAACAAATGATATAGAGCATGTATAGATTTAAATTCTGGTGAGGTGAACAGGGCCAACTGGAGGTGGAGAACACTTTGTTTTTGTTTGGTGTGGGGCCCGTCTGATCCTTTAAACTGCCTGAGGCCTTCCTTCACCTACTCCATCAAGATAGACACTGAAATCCCTTTTCACATTTACAAAGCATTGACATTGCCCTCGACCCTCTCAACACCAACACAACAAAGAGAAAGAAGCCCACAGGTGCGACAATGCCTGCTATATGGTATTACTCTGACCAGCTATGTTTCTTAGAACCGCCTTGAACCCTGTGGTCCCGTGTCAAAGAAAAATGTTAACAATTAAGAATTAACTGTGCACTCAGCGTCTTTCATCAACACCTCCCGTACTGAACACGCCCAGTCAAATACAGAAGGCTAAACACACAGGCAGTGGTGCTAAGTGTGAAAACAAAGCACTGTTATTAAACCCTGCAGTTTAGGGTATGTGGATTTAAAGGGATACGCTACCCAAAAATGAAAATTCTGTCATGAATTCTGTCCAAAAAGGATGTCCCAGAAATGTCAGTTGCTAACATTTTTCCAAGTATCTTTCTTTGTGTTCATCAGAACAAATACATTTATACAGGTTTGGAAAAACTTGAGGGTGAGTACATGATGACAGAATTTTCATTTTTTGGGTAGAGTATCCCTTTAAATGGTGTTATGTCTGAATGGCTCATCTGTAGTATGCTTAGGCTTATATTACAGTTCTATTTTTTATTTATGTATTTATTTTTATTGTTTACATGTTATTTACAGGCCCATTATACAGTACAATATTAACATGTAAGGACTTTATTATATTTTGAAATTTTGAAATGAATTGATAATTAATGTAATTTTAATAATTACCAAATTAATTATGTAATTTAAATAGTTATTTAAGCAGTCAGTCAATGTCAAAAAAACTAAAAAGAAAAAAAATCTTATACTGTGTTCTTCACAGTTCCATGCAGTATCTTTGCAGACCCCTGTTTAAAAATCTTGGATCTAATCCAGAGACCATTTAGCTTAGTTTCAGACGGCACACCCACAGATCTAACACAGTCTGTCCCATAACTGTCTGACGCATACTGCACAGAATAGAATTATTAAAATATCAGTTATTGTCTTCATTTGTGCTAGTTTAACTACAACGATAAAAGGGAAAACAGAATAAATGTTTCATCAAAGCCTTTTATTCAGCAAATAAAATTCACTATCGACTTTTTAAATCAAAGATTTTTCTTATAGAAAGAAAATCAGGGCAATCTAAAAGTCACTTTATAAAAGTAATAGTGCATGATAATTTCTTTTTTTAATCTCTTTGTCAGAACAGAGTATTATGATTTACCGAATAACTGCACCCTGCAGAACCTTCCGTAGTCCGGCCAATGTTTGCTGGATTTATACTGCTCAATCAGATCTTTAATGTGCCGTTAAATTTGTGTCACATTAAAATGATGACCTGCTTTAACCATTTTATTCAAGTCACAATTCATCCCCATGCAGCTTCCTGTTTTCTTTCGCTTTGTGCTTGAAAGGAGAACTGAGCCAGCAATCTCCCCTCCTCCCTCTCCTTTATTATATGGACAGGTAAAGACAAGTCATTCTGAGCTGCTTGTTTTGAAATGTGATCAGGTACCCCTTGCTTTTTAAGACTGACCACGTAGCGGGCTTCGATGTACATAAAATAAATATGAACGAAATGCAAAAAATACAGTTTACTATATCAAGGTCCATTCTGTGCAATTCAAACAGTCATTTTTTCATTCCAAATATCCAAGGGGAAAACATCACATATTCCTGCGTATTCCGTGCTATTTTCTATGCGAGACTTAATTCAGTTTATTGAATGCACACATACACAAATTATTTTATTCCCATGAGATTAAATGGGCCCAAGCCAACAGAGTGCCTGACAAAGCCCGCAGGCTACAAAGATAAACAGGTGTGCACAGAGCGGAGCAAGAGAAAGGCCTTTTACACATACCTGTAGGGCTTGGCTTTTTCAGGATCACTTTTCATAGACAAACACAAACATGTGCACGCATACTCACCCGCCCATGCACATTGACACACATTTGTGCAAGCATGCATTACAAGGAAAGACGCAGATACCGTGACATGCATTTATATGTACATTAAACCATTAAATAGCTTGTTATTGACTAACTGCCAGGTGGCGCATGTAAACCATCAACTTTATCAAAGGACTTAAAAAAATGAAGTGCAAGAGCCTGCCAACACGTTCAAACAACCGTACCCTCTTTCTTACATACGTTTTGAAATTCAATGGCCTTTTGCAAATGCAAAACAAAAGCACAATACAACGGTTAACCATTAAGCCCTCTGTGCAAAACAAGTTCATTTTCATGGCCAACCTCCACTCTCAATAAAGATCTTTGACACATGCAGAGGCATTCCCCAAATAACTGCGCTTCTGTCATTCCACTTAAATTGCCCAGTAGCCAGGGAACAAAGAAAGAGCCTCATCTGTTTAAACTCACGCAACAAGAACAGGCCCTGTTTGTCCGGCCGCATCCTATCTTTGCCGCGGGGGGAAGCATTTTGAAGATCACAAACGTGCTAAGAGCGTGCAGTCACACAAACAAGGCCTGTTCTTATTGCTCTCTTCCGTCACCATCTGTTCATTCGGCAGGTGAGCTCTGCTGTTTTTTCAGCCCTTACAACCATTTTTAGGCCAGCCGTGCTAATGAGTTGAGTGAAGGGGCCATGAGGATCTGGATAACCCTTCCACCCCGAGTGGCCTTGTTGACCCGATTTTGGCTGGGTGAATAAGGGTAAGTGAGGAGAGAACTTTGCACACGCAGAGCCCAACTGGGATCGAGTATTACAGGGTGTGGCTTGGCGTCCTTTTCTCCGTTGCAGATCTAGTACGTGTATGTGCAGATACATATTCAGCCTGTTGCCTCCAACTGACAGGTGATGGGGCAGGTGCTCCAAACTCAAGAATGATGGTAGGGAGGGAACCTACAGTTCATTTTATGGACTGTAAATCAGTCCCACTTCAGATTTGCAAAACATTGAAGCAAGACGAAAACCTAAATTGTCCACAAGCCAGTATATTCAGCACTATTTGACTGCACCCCTGTTTTTATCTCTACCAGCATGTATAAGAACACCACACCTGCTGAGGACATTGAGAATGCAATGAGTCATGCAAAAACAGACTGGCACAACTGAGCTGGAGGAGTGAAAAGTCACAGGCTATGATAGACATTCCATGGGTCTGTCCGCTCCCCACTTTCTTATGTTCGGATCTGCCAACGGTATTAACTAAAGCAAAGCACCAAGACACACCCCGTAATAGCTATCCATGCTTAAGCACACATCAATCTCTCCTGTTACCAAACGTGCATGAAGACATTGAAATCTGTGTATGTCTTGCAGATCTACATGTTGTTTATAGAATAAAAGGGTGAGGCAAAGATTTCACAGACAATTCATCTAGTCCACAAGGTCCGTCCATTGTGGGTGGAACAAAATCACCTGATCTTTCTTCATTGAAAAGAGCCCTATAATTGTGTGGGATAATCTGTGTTACTAAAAGGGTATCTGTTACACATCCAATGGAATGACACAGCAATGCTTTCTGAGGCTTTACAGGATGAGAATAAGAATGAAGATGAAAAAGGGAGGGAGACTTTATTGTGATGTGATACTTTTTTGTTTACATCATATCCTCATGTGGGCTTCACACACGGCCCATGACAAAGATACAGCTTTTAGAAGCATCTCAGTTCCCAGACAAATTAGCGAACCCATGACACTTATAGAGCCGAGACTACAAATACATAACTAAGGCCAGTTTAAACACCGCAAAAGAAAAAAAATGTTTTTCTTATTTTCAAGTAAAAACCTAACTAAAACAATTTTTGCTTATGGCTGGAATACACTACAAGACTTTGAAAATCTGAACATATTTGTTTTAACTAGACATCATACACTTAGATAGAAACACACTAACTGATAAAATCTACAAACTGGCACAGACTTTCTGCAACAAGTCCAGACTTAAAATCTGGCCAAAATCTTAGCAAAAGTCTTGTAGTGTATTTTAGCCTTTAGATGCAAAATTGCATTAGATGATTGTATAATTGACTGTATAATGAACTGTAAGTCTTTTTCTTATTTTCTTATTTCCAGTTTTGTTCATACCAAAATGTTATTGCAGTTTGCAATGACGTTTCAAAAGTATATTATATATAAAAATATTATATTTTGTATTTAAACAGGTTGCATAATTTTGTCTCGTTTTAAGAGTGTTCTCGTTTTTTACTACAGATAGAAAATACTGTATGAAAACTAGTTCCAAGATTTGTATTGTTTAATAATTTTGTCTGGGCACCCAAGATAATTGCTGTTCCTCTCACAGCAGTATAGAACATAAAGCTTACCATCAGACAGGTGCTAGACCATAACAGCCTCCAAACCCCCACCCCACACTCAGAAAGAAAACGAAATGCATGCTCCACACATGGCATGAAACAGTCAAAAGTAGAAGCACTTCATAAACACACTAAATAGATACACAACCGAATTATAAATCTTGAGTTCAACAGAACAGCAACTTCTCCAAACCTATGACAATGTAGAGATCAAACATATACAGGAAAGCAATGAGATTGGACAAAGAATAGAACGTTGCTCCTGCTTCTCAAATGTCTCAAAAAAGACCCCAGTGATGTAATGTGTCTGCTCTGGAGTTTCAGATAAGATCTCATCAATGTCACAAACCATGCTTAGATTCACCATTGAACCAAAGCGATTTAAACTCAAACATTACTAATAACATGAATCCAACACCAGATATTTCCGACTTATGTCTATGTCTATAAAATGTTTCAAAAAACTTTTTTGATATTGTTTTGCAGTGCATGTGTTTAAAACAAACATCAATTATTTAATGAAAAAAAAGAAACAATAATATCACCAACTAATCAATTTAATGACAGAAAGGGAAAAAATGAAAAAATGAACCTACACAAAGCAACCCAAAAACTCCACAGCAAGTCCTCAGTTCAGACTCCCCCACTGTGATTTCCCCATATAAAGCAGACAGTAAACTATACTGACATTGAGTTCTGGCTGTGCTGCCGTCTACCCGTGTACAGTTCTTTTACAGCTTCACTCCGGCTGTGTGTTCCAGACATGCACTCACCTGCCCCTCTCGACTGCTGCTCACGCATGCACACTTACCATATCTGCTCCCTGCAGCACTTTAATATTTAAGCCTAATATCCTGCTAAATCTATTGCACTATTATGCATGCCAGATTAAGTAGCTTGCAAGCGCTTAATAGCGCTGGCGTATTTACATCTGATTGCGTTTTTTAGCACGGCTGGAGGGCAGCGTTGCTGTCGCTCTTCCAGGATTTTATAAACTGGAAAACATCCCAAATCTCTCATGAGCTTTGTCTATGCAGGTGAGGAGTATCAGATATGCAAAGCTGAATATTATACTTCATGCATGAGAGTCTACAGCTATCTGAAAAATATATTGTGAATGATCTTTGTTTATACAACCTTCACCGTGTCACGCTGTATACAGGAAGCGGTTGTATTTCTGCTGTTGGCTGTAGCTCCCAATGCAGCATGAAAAATATAAATCTCAACACTTTCTTTTTTAACTGTTAACAAAAAAAGTTATTTGATGGTTTTGGGGCATGTCACTTTTTTGTATTAATGACAGCATGAATGTTAGTTACCATAGTTTGCTCAAAACAATGATCTGTTACCCCAGCATCATTCCTAGCAAATTTGCGTGCATCAAATTAGTGACAATTTTTTTAATGGTGCCTAATTACATTTTGTATTTTATAAACTATTTCTGTCTAAATGAGATTTTGAATCCTAGAGTTTTAGTGTCCTCAGATTTCAGGATCCCACCGTATGTATGACATCTCCTCATGTAAACAACACAAGCTCAAAACTCTTAAATTCTTAAACACAAGTTGCTCAACATTCTGGTGGTATCATCTAGCGTGCAACAGACAGAAATGTACAGAAAGGCAGTACCTCATTGGTATCAGTGGACTGCAGGCTGGACGGGGTCCAACTTCAGTGTGCAAATCCAAGCCATACAAGATTGCGGCTGAAACGTTATAGCCCCCATGACTTCCTTATGTTCCTCTTGGTTATTGTCCTTCCCATCAGCTTCACTCCACTTATTAGCAAAACCAAAATTTTTATGAAACTGAAAAAACGACTGTTCTAGCTACTTAAAAATGCAAGTTTCGTCTCCATATTGTTTCTCTTTGCTTATCTTCCCTCTCTGTCCAGCACCAGATGAAGAAAGACATTTGTCCTCCAGTCTCACGCGGTCTCAGGCCCCCTCTGCCAATTATTTATGGTTTTATTTCTAACACCTGCCAGCAGAGGAAAAGAAGGAGAGGGAGACGCGAGCTGTCGTCTGGTTCAGAGGAGAGTCCTTCCTGCCGAGGAGGGAGACAGAGCACAAGTGTGTGTGTGTGGGTCTGGATTCCTATGTGTCAACAGCAGTACTTTGCAAGGGGATAGCAGGCAGTTGGTTAGGAGGGAGTTGAGGGAGGGGGGGTAGTTTGGTGGGAAGTGAGATAGAAACGGGAAAGAGGAGGGTGGGATAAAGGCTGCATGTGAATATCCCTCCGTGCAAGCGAGTGTGTGTGTGCGTGTGTGTGCGTGTGTGTGTGTGCGTATAATTAAGTAAGTATCGGTTTGAAGGTGGCAAGTAGCTGAGAGGGCGTGCTCGAACTCACTCAGATATGCTCTTTAAATCCTCTCTAACGCTCTCCTTTTCACACGCACTCATTTATTGACTTATAAAGGACTGAGTGGTTTATCAGGCGATCATTAGAGATGAGCTAACTCTTTGGGAAGACTGACAGATCATCTCATTTGTTAACAAAACCTTTTTAGGTTAATCCATATCTATTGATAGGGAAAAGCGATTGGTCGTGAAACAGGCTGCTCTGGTTTGCTCTTATTGAAGCACATGGAGGCTGTTATTAATACAGTAGAAAGAGCTGCTGTCCACGTTGCATATTTCAGCACTTTGACATGTAGCAACCCACCCCTCCTGCAGGCTGAATGGTGCAGGAACGCACAGCAATCATAACAATCAAAAAATGAAGAAGACCAGGAGAGACGGAGAGAGCGAGAGAGAGAGAAAGCAGGGGAAAAAGTCAAGGAGCTCTAGGCAACGGAGATTCTTTTTCGGTTTTGGGTGGGTGGGGATAGAGAGAAATCATTAACAGAACACCTGCCTCCTCTTGACTTTTAATAAATCAGAGGAGCTTGATCCATCCGGTTCACGTTTTTTCAGGTAATAATTCTTAAAAATGAAATTCAGTTCAATGAAGTTTCAGTGGAGGTGTGATAAGAAAGTGTTTCACATTGAGTGTTATTTTCTAAAGTACATTGGTAATCTAAAATGTTTATGTAATCCCATCCCAAAAAGGTAAGTATCACTCTCACATACCTTCTCTGGATCGGTTCCACATTTGTTGAATGATCTGCCCGCTGCTACGAGATCAGCAGATTCTGTAGCCATCTTTAAGAATTGTCTGAGAAAAACAATCTCTTCCGTCAGCACCTGACCGATCTGATCTGACGTCTATCTCTTTTCTACTCTTTCTATCAAAAAAAAAACCCTTAGCTTTGTATATTGTGGTAGGTTTTATGAGACAAGTTTTATAGCCCTTATGCTTTTTGTTGTCCTTATGTTGTTCCAATTGCTTCCATTGTTTACTTCATTTGTAAGTCGCTTTGGATAAAAGCATCTGCTAAATGACTAAATGTAAATGTAATGTAGCTTAACGGGTAACGCGTGGCATGTGCAATGCGAAAGCCCAAGTGATAAAATGTACCAACATTCTTCAAAATATCTTCTTTTGTGTTCTGTAGAAGAAAGAAAGTAATACGGGTTTGAAATGAGAGGATGGTTAGTAAAGGATGACAGAATTTAAATTTTTGGTTGAACTACCCCTAAAATAATGTGAGCACATTGGAAAAAAAATGCTAGAGCACTTTAATATACAGCTTCAAACCTTTTTCCAATTGATTTCATTCATCCAGACCCAGTTTAAAGTTTCATCATTCGTATAAAAAACAACTAGTTGCTTCAGAGAGGTTGAAGCAAAGAAACTTTGTTTTGGCATGCAACCTAGACAATATGGTAACAAATCATAAACTGCAATGTTTGTTTGTTTTTCACAGAAGCCTACACAATTATTATTCATCCCTATAACAATGGGTGTTTATTATTTTGTCCAACTCCTGTGTGTACTTGCGCATTAATTGCAACACACAGATTTACTGTAAACAACTTATTAAACCATACTTCTAACAACTTTTTTAATCTACAAAGGACTTCATAAACCCAAGAATCCCATACAGTGAATAATGTATTTTAAAAAGAGAAGACTTGTTTGCTGATGCCAGCAGAGAACTTTGTAACAACTTGTGAATGTGTAGATTCTTGTTTGGTAGTTAAAGGGTTTCAAAGGGGCAGTTTGCTCCCACAAAAGTGGGCTTGATTGTCTGATCAAATTAAATGGAATGTGAGAACAAGAGCTCGACTGCAGAAAGCAGAGCTGAAAGTGGGACAGGAGCTGCCTACATGAAACGTGTTAACCAAAGATTAAGGATCTGGTGCTTTTGCCAGCTGGCATCAGCTCTCAGCTGTGGAACACAGAGCTTCAATGGCTTCACATTAGCACTGTCTCCTTCACCTTTTTAACTTGTTCAAGCATATCATTTTTGTTCTTGTTCAATCCAGAATGTAATAAGTGTGATGACGTTTCACTGTTTTCAACGATTATTCAAACTAACTTTATTTTAAAACATAATATATTAAACAGCCCAGAGATAAACATAAAGTGTAATTCAGAGAAGCATTTACATTAACACGTAGTGAAGAATGAGGTTCTTTCGCTTCAGCCATCTTTCACAATCTCCATTTTGTTAAGTACAAATATATACTTTAGTATTCATGTAAAAAATGCAAACTTCCACTAAACAGGTACAGTATATATCACTTGTCAGGAGGACAGGGACAGTGTAAGAGATCACATCTTTTAAAACAGTTGGAGCCAGAGGAAGTTGTGCGTGTAAACAGCCTTTGCTAAAGTTTATAGTGAACGAATTTGGCACGAACTTCCATATTTAGAAACGCATGCTTACAAACACACACACAGCAGCCTACACACACACATCCACACAATCAACTAACACAAAACTCAAGCCACGTTTTAGTCCAAGTGCATTTTTTTCTAAAAACAAAATGCAGCAAATACTAAGATGTCCTTCTTGGATCAGTTCAAGTCAAGTGTTTTTCTAGCAAGTGCGCCCCCTCCTGGCGCACCCTCATCTCTGCAGATCAGTCTTATGTAGCCGGGCGCTTCGCTTGCTTCGAGGACCAGTTCATAAAGCAGAAAAGAGAATTAAATACATTTTTAGAACAGGTATTCTATTCTATTTTAAAATACTTCTTCCTGTTAAAATGAATGTGCAACATGCTTTTTTCTGAATCCAAGAGTATTTTTAGTATACCAACTGGTTTTACTTTTATTGCTTTAAATTCTGCTAAGGGGAACATATGTGATGACAGTACACACAAGAACGGTCAGAACACTGAGACGTACACACCACTGACATCACAAAGATGAACACACAGAGAGCTACAAGACGTTTTCATTTACGGTGGCTTTAAAAGTAAAATGCATTTTAATAAAACGATGGGTGTAAATTGAGTAGGTGTCACACAATATGGAACTGAAAAAAGACTGTATCACCAGAGACGTGCAGTGGCACAAATCCTTCCATCACCTACATCCACGACAAAGGTTCAGAATAGTGGTGTTTGCAATGGCCGATGTTAACTTTTACACTTGGTCCAGCCCAACCCTAAAACCTAGAAACTAGATCAAATGGCCAAATATACACTCTGACTAGAGGCAGAGCATCAATTAAACACATATTTACAGAAAAGTGGGTTGAGATTTATTTTGATCACTCATACCTTCTAATTTAAAAATTAGTGTAGTACTTCTGTCGTGTCACAAAAAAAACTTTTGCAAAAAAAGCCTTTGCTCCAAATCGACTGAGAAATGTGACATGCATTAAAACGATTTATTGAAAATTACATTCTTTTGCTGTTGAATTGGGCCTGCAATATAAGGTGGTATTATGCAATGGCTGTTTAATATCAAATACAAATTGGATAGTCTTTATTAAAGAGGAATTAATGCACAGTTCGCCCAAAATGTATTCGCCCTCATGTCATTCCAAGCCTGTATAACTTTTTCTTTCTGCAAAACACAAAAGAAGATGGTTTGAAGAACGTTGGTAGCAAACTACATTGGCCTCTATATTGACTTCCATTGTATGGACACAAAACCTGACATTTCTCAAAATATCTTCCTTAAAATAAGTCATACCCAGTCTTGCAATGAGGGCGAATAAATGATAACAAAAGTTTGATTTTTAGGTAAACTATCACTTTAAGAATGTCATGACATATTTAACTATTTACATATATTACTTTTTCCATAAATAATACCGCTAAACAGAGCAGTTAAATTGTTATGGGTTTTTGACAGTGTGTTTAGATGTGTGCCCATTTAAGCTCTGCTTAAAATGTAATGATTGACAACAATCAAACAAGCCTTTTTTATAGATATAACACTACACCGTTTGTTTTGAGATTAGTTTTAATACATTTCTGCCTCAGGCTTATGTGGGTTATGGCTGCACACTGCGATTAAGAAACACTTTTTATAACCTCTGCTGAGAATCTGTCAGCGTCTGAGCTCTCTGATGTGAGCGTGTTAATGAGACACACTGGCTCACAGTGGACGGGGGCTGCAGGGTGTGGACGTCAACATGTGCACTAACCTCACCTATCCTGCCACTCACCAGCAGGGCCTCCTGGTTGTCAGCCAGTGCCTGTTTGGCCAGATAACGCTCTCTCTTGATCTTCTGCAGCAAGGATTCAGGTATGTCAGGAACGATCCAGTCGATGGCACGCAGCACAAAGAACACCACATGCTGAGGATGTGCACACAAATGTTACCAAAATGACCAAAAATAATGAAACAATATAGAAATATGAATCAAAGTAAATTTGCAACACATTAATGCTCCTGTGATGTGACATTTGTAAGCAAAACAAGACACAGTACTCAATTGAGAGTATAGAAATGAGCCAGAACGAATGAAGTTAAAATATTAAAACAATGCCCCAAAAAGCTATTCAAGCTATTAACTGAAGTTTATTTCATTTTACAGTTTTTGGGAATAACATGAACATGTAATTGCTTTACAATAAAACTTGGAACATGCACTAAGAACGTAAACAGAAATTGATGATGTTAAAGGCAGAATGGAGGACCAGTGATCACCTAAAAGGCGATAATAAATCCCAGTCTGACCGCCAGCAGCTCCCAGTAGACCAGTTTGTATCTTCCATTTCCATCTCGAAATGCTTTATATCTGACAACAAGCACAACAACCATGACAAAAGATGAGCATAAGAGAAGAAAATGTAACAGTGCTTACAGCTACAATTGAATGGTTCACTGCTTTGATTTAGAATTTTGCCCTCTACTGTGTGAAATGGTGTAACAGCCAAGACACTGCTGAGAAATGTCAGAACATGATTCAAATTAAAATTCCAACAATTAAAGATTTCAAAACATTGGGAAATGAGTGGGAACAAATCTTATGGAAAGGGGCCACCATGTCATTTTTCTCTCCCTTCATTAAAAAGCATTAAAATGTTTAAGATCATGTAATGTTAAGATCACGTAACCAGTCATGTCCAGTCCAATATCAGACACATTATCTGGGTTATTAGACACCTTTGTTTTATGTAATAAATCATGGCCGACATTAGCGCAATAATGCATCCATCACAGATAACAAAAATGATTTTAGACAAATACAAAATATAAACAGAAACATCAGTAAGCGTTACCTGCACACAGTATGGCTGGTGTGGTTGTAGCTTGGAGGAGAATACGCCAGTGTGAAATTGACATAACCATGAAGGTCATTGTTAAACTTGTACTGGTACAGCAGGCGGGGCAAAAAATCTGAGGTAAATGCTATAAGGAAAGCCTGTGGAAGAACACAACATATTGAAAAATGCATAATAAGAAAAAAATTGAGAATGAAGGCATTGTGACTAAATAAAATAAAAAATCTACTTATTTACATTAA
This sequence comes from Triplophysa rosa, assembly GCF_024868665.1. NCBI lineage: Eukaryota > Metazoa > Chordata > Actinopteri > Cypriniformes > Nemacheilidae > Triplophysa > Triplophysa rosa. Next base: position 9,589,412 of record NC_079910.1, on the reverse strand, counting down.
GGACATAGTATGTGTACATGTGGAACAGGTTCATAAAATAAAGTGGTAAATGAGAAACACAACTCATCTGTATTAAGTATGTGTGAGTGCTCACATTGACTATCACCGAGACGTGGGAAAGAGCCTCCAGTATGATGAACCACACACCGATGTGCTGCGCTCGCTCAGCCACGGGCCTTCGGTATTCACACACAAACTTATGAGCATCCAACCTCACCTCCACCCAGTTATTCAGCAGGGCGAAGAGAGGAGCCAGAGGGAAGGCAGCCACAAAAATAGTGATGAAGCCGAACTGCAGAACTAGAAGGAATAATGATCATATAACTGTAATAAAAGTCAATGGCACAATAGATTTAAATAAAACATTAAAAAGAATTTTAAACACATCCATCACAGATACAGCATCATTTTACCAATCTCAAGGTACTCCTCAAAGAGTCCTTCACATGGAATCAACTCATAGTCCTGCTCCCACCGCTGAGGCTCTTCTGAGCTTTGGGCCTTCTTTACAGACGATAAGGACCGTTTCTGTTTCCAAGCCTTCAGTTTACTGAGAAAAAGAGACACCATAAAACCGATAGACAGAGAGATGGACATACAAAGCTAAAGTGAGTTTTTTGAGTAATGGATCTTTTGAGATTATTTTTAGCTCAGAGATAACCTGTGTTCATTTTAAAATATTTGTTTTTTCTTGAGCTTGACGTTGGTGCTGATGCATTATTTAATAGTGAACTAAAAGCTTGTGTTTGGCATTCATCTCGCTAAATCACTAGAACTGCTGCCTCGGAGAAAAGAGCTTCTGCAGCTCTGGCAGTGAAACAATCTCCAGCTTGCCAAGAGCTCACTACAATAATGTTTGCAGATTTATCAACACACATATCTGTCAAAATACATTAAGACGGCTAATCCTGCTCACATTCACACATTTCTACCATTTCTTACCTAAACAGACAAACTGCACTACAGAGCGTGTTTCGAAAATACGTTATCTCCTTTGGCAAAAAAGCAAAAACGACATCTTAGGCCTGTGTCAGCTACCGTAGTGCTTCAAAAGGGGTGAACGGTGGAGTGAGCCATTGGTTGCAATTCACAACCTCACCGCTAGATGCCACTAAATTTCATACACTGGACCTTAAAAAATAAAATGCTGTTCCAAATCTGACTTTAGTAAAACACAAAGCAAAAGACTGTTAGGCACTGACAACATATAGCTCATCATTCAGATTTCAATCACCTTTTTCCATACAATGAAAGTGAATGGTGACTTGAGTCTATCAACCATTCTCCTTTTTGTGTTCCACTAAAGACAGTCATGTGCATTTGTAACAACATGAAAGTGTGTAAATGATGACAAAATTTTAATCTTTGGGTGGATTAGCCTTTTAAGACATTACTCAGTATGTTTATTAAAGGGGTGTTGCAACGGTGTGTCATGCATTCTGACTTCTTTACAATGTTAAACGTGCTGTCTTCTCATGCTTAACATGGTCAACTTGTCAAAAAACGAGTTGGGCGTATTATATAGTATTTCTGTGCTTGATACACTCCCCCAGCAATCGTACAGGTTTCTGAAAGTTTTTTCGAACATATAAAACTGTTTTGTAACAATTTTTCTTAGTCCCTTATTGGACAATTCTCCCGGAAAAGCACGCGGCACGCCCACGCGGCAGCAAAGAGTGCAGGGCTGTGTCCGAAATGGCCCCATATACACTAATATAATGCACTATTTGAGGGGACATCCATTTTTAGTGGTGTCCGTATTCATAGTGGACATTATTGAGTGCACTCATTCAATCCCACAATGCATGGTAATAACGAGTGTACAACCGATGTACACTCACGGCTAGCTGCTAGCCATCTATCGTGATGCTCGCGCTGAATGAATTCCCGCCTCTCGGCAGAAGATGGCGCCCACAGCGTTTTCAGTGCACAGAGTGTCCGAATTTACTCACTCGTTTTCACCCGCTCCTTAAAGTGGACTATGTTAGTGAACTAATGTAGGGAATAGTGAATGTAGGGTATAGTGGGCGATTTCGGACACAGCCCAGGAGAAGGAGCATGCGCAGAGGTCACTTTCACTTGTGTGCAGGAGAGAGAGCATACGTTCGCGAAGTTCAGATGTTTGTTTGTTCACTGCATTTGGGTGATGAATGTTATATAAACGGTGGATGTAACGCTGGATTTGGAGATCGTTTGAAACTGATATATGGAGCTGTCCCAGGGCTAAAGGATACCGGACATGAACCGCATGCGGTGAGTGAAACTGATGTCTGTGTTTTGTTGGCAATGGGTGCGCACGTGCTTTAGTTCAGCCTACCCCTCCCCCCCGCACGTGCCGTATGCTTTCGGAAATAATCGTACAGCTGTATCTATCTTTTATAAATGTGATCAAACTAAATACTCTTCGAAGATACGAAGTATGCAATACTACTCTATAGGTACTCAAGATTAATATGAGATTGGCAGAAACCGCGTGTGTTAGGGCCACTTTAAATCAAATATGTTGAACTGTCCTTATGGTGGCATTTGCGTCCCACAATGCAGGATAAACCTGACACACACACCTCCGCAGAAGCATGATTCCGAGTAGTTCCCTGTGCCAATGCTGCAGCACTGACCCAAAATGCAACACTTATTTACCCACACAATGCTGACTAGCTGTTCTCAGATCAGATAAAATCATTTCGATTCTGCAGTAGTGCGATTTCAGTGTGTTTTAATTGGGGTTTCCTTTACAATAGAACAGGTTATTAAGACAAGTGTATCGACATGAAATGTAAAGTTTGATTAAATGTGAAGAGAAACACATACGGTATGATAAACTCTTGCATGTTGTTGATAAGCTGTTTTCCCACCATGATGATACAAAGCTGCTCAGCAAGTTCAATCAGACAGCCCCCTGGTCCACACTGAAAACACAGGCACAGATAAATATAGTACATTACATTTACATTTCAGATGTTTCATCCAAGGCAACTTGCAAATGACAGCGCATTTATCGCTTTGTGAAAGAGCTTTTGGCAGACACTTTAATTCAAAGTGACATTCAAGCAATACATTTTCTAAGTATGCTCTTTTGCTGCGAATCAAACCCATGTTGGCGTTGCTAGCGCCATGCTCAACTCATTGGACAACTAAAAAGCTTACTGAAAAGTTACAGTGCTGCAAGTTATTTGGGAATTTTGCAAACAAGAATTACATGGCAGTGTCATCTTCATGATATACAAACACAGACCTTCCTAATTTTCAAAACAGCTGGTAGAGAATTGCACATATAAATTATGTCTAATAAAGTCAAGCACTTACATCCTCATTCCTCATGCCAAACAATGTGCCATAATGACCAGGATAACCCACAAATCTGCAATAAAGAGCAATTCAAATCAGTACTCAAATAAACAGAATTGATTTTGAACAATGACGGCACGTAATGTTGCTTGGTCGTCTTACCTGCCCTTAAAGAAGGCCACGTAGAAAGGAGACGAGTAGAAGTTGACAAACTGGAAGATGAAGACTTTAAATGTAAAGGCACCTTCATACTGCGTCTGAGTCCTGTGCATTTCTGAAAGCAAACATATTTGAGAAAAATGAGCATCGAAGTGGCGGATAATGGCTGCTTGTTATGTGAAAAGTCTCAATGCTTCATTATAACTGCCTCTAGAGAGTGCAAAAGCTCTACAAAACCCTAATGGTTTATTGATTCTAAAAGTGTGGATGGGCAGGTTCATTCCTCCGAACCACAGGGAACAGCAACACCAGAATAATCTCATTTAAAGTCATGACTTCTCAGGCATGTGTTGCTTTATGGTCCTATGCGTATGAGATTCTTACCCCATTTAGTGAGCTGCTCTGCCAGGGCTGTGTAGACCTGCCCCATCAGCAGGATCAGGGCCAGGTTCACCAAACTGCTGGAGATATTGGCAATATTCCCAGCCTGAAAGACAAAATGTGCGAGGGGTTTGCATTGAGAATGTGAGAACCGCTGCAGGTGGTGAGGAGATTAATGAAATGGTGCATTACGTCGAGTCATCTTATATTGAAGTTTAATGCAGATGGAATGGTGTGCCTACCTGCGTGCGCAGAACAGAACTCCCAGTTTCAAACATCATTACGCTCACTATACTGCGATATATGATCACCGTGACCAGAAAGATTATCACCACACACAGCTAAACAGAAAGAAAGGAAGATGGAGAGAATTCGTTAAACGGTAAAATTTTTGTACGTTATAAGAAAAATGTAACTGATGCTTTCCCATGCATAAAATTAACTGCTATCATAAAAAGATGTTCCGGGTGGTTGCATTTAAAGCGGTGTATAGGTGGTTACTTAGTGTCCCAAGTCGATACTTCCTTTAGTGAAAATCGATAGGATGACAGCTTTGTTTTTAAACTTTCAATACTCTCTGTCGTTCCAGTAAGCCCTCAGAAGCCATATGGGTCTCACCATAATAATAATGACCATGGATCCAGTCAGCATGCGTGAAATGCGGGCTTTTTCAGGGAAGTAGGGCTCCTTCACTCCTGTCACTGGGTTTTCCTCCATCGCAGGTGCCATAGCTGCGAACTCAGGCCGTGGAGGTTCCTGTCGCATTTTTTATTATTTCTGGTCAGCGCATCAGCGTTCTATACAAAATGTTCAATATTATAGAACTAGAAATCACGTCAAACCTCTTCTTCTTGGAAATCCATGCAATCCCAGTGGTGAGCGAGTGTGGCATTCTTGCGTTTCCAGTACTCCAGGAACGTGACAGCCCATAAGGACATGAAGACGCTGAAGAAGACCGTACCAGGATGATCAAACAGATAACCAACCTGAAGAAGAGTTGAGAGTAACCACAAGAAAGCAAGAAAGCCTTTTGCCAAAAGTGTGTAGACCTTCCTTTCATTTGGCCTCTTAATTCCAGTTTCACTTACACTTATGTGCATAAAAAACTAAAGAAAGTTAACCAGACCTTCCAAAAAAATGTGGTGAGCTGTAATCTAAAGTGGAAACTGTTAGAAAGGACCAACTCCCTATTATCACCAAATTGGCTGATAAAACGTTTACCGAAATTATTGAATATGTTTTTGGTAATAATATCTAAAGGCTTATCAAAAGCATTATAAAGTGTTACTATGTAAGATCAGTGCCGGCCCTCCCTATAAGCGAACTAAGCGGCTGCTTAGGGCCTCGTCGCCACTAGGGGCCTCCAAGATCACACGAAATGACTGCTTTTTTGTGATATATTCACGACACACATCCATTTTCTCACGTAGGGCCGTGCCCACTATTTTTTCTGAGGTGTGTGTCAAAATTTGTGAAATTACTGACTAAACGCAACATTGCAATATCAAAATAAGTGAGGCGGCCAATCAAATGAAAGGAGGCGGGAATTACTGGTTACAAAACCGAGCAGTGACCAATCAAATTAAAGAAGACTGAGCTACTGTCACATCTTTAGCTGTTCAGCAAGACGCTTAAGTTTTAAAGTTTAGAGAGTGCTTTGCAACACACGACAGTGACTAAAACATTAAATATTTGACAACTGTTTAGTGTTTAACGATAGAAATGTTGAACATCTGACAGTATTCGTTGATGCAAACAACAAAATGCTGATTTAGATAAAAAATATGTAATTTACGTGATTCGTGTAATTTATAATTATCTGTTAATTCAGCGTTTTATTTGGGATAAGGTTGAGAATAATTGTGTGCATACTGTAAATTAATTTAATGGTTATCAACCATTAATAAACTACATAAAAAAATAAAAAGGGGATTAAATCGTCGTCAAGGGCTGTGTGGCTTTAAAAGGGTGTTTTATAGGTTGTGGTTAAAATAAAATGAAGAGAAAAATGATTTTTAAAATAAAATCTTTGCAAATAGTTAAATGCATTGATCAATAAATTCCACAAGCTTTGTATGTTCTGTGCTCGAAATTTAAAGGGACAGTTCACCTAAAATTGAAAGTCATGAAATTATCAAATGTTTTGACAATCACAATACACCTTGCGTTGTTTATGTGTTTTTATGACATTCCTACATCCCAAACACAGCTACAACTAATAGAATTGGGTGTGCTAGGTTTAATGTGTGTGCAAATAATCAAACATTGACAATACTCGATTGTATTGGGGGCACAGTGGGACCCCCAAATAAAATTCTGCTTAGGGCCCCGTAAAGGCTTGGGCCGGCCCTGTGTAAGATAGATATTAAACATAATTTGCCAGAAAAGCAAAATACTTGTACACGTACCTTGGCCATGGGACAGATGTCAGACATATTCCAGGGTTTGCACGTCTCACAGAGAGGACACATTAGATAGTGTCCTCCACTCTCACAGATCTCCTGCCTGTAGACAGTAAATGGAAACATGCAATTATGTTAAAGCTAAAGAGATAAAGTGGATGGCAAATTCAGTCTGTTTTAAAAGCATCTGTTTCCAGAGGGCTTTGTATTAAATGGTTTCAGAGCTTAAACAAAAAGCAGTGTTAGAAATCTGGAAAGAATGCAGCAAGACATCTGTTACGAGAAGAAAGGCTGACATCGAGGGGGAGCCGTAATGATCTCCTGAGACTTTTGCCTAAGGACCATGAGCTCAAAGATCAGCCCTGACTAAAAGCAATAGTTTAGTTTTATGTAAAGATCAATAGACTAATAGGCCCAGTATAAAAATGAGTGTCTTGAGTATATAAAATAGTGGAAAAAAGTGCCTATTGCTGTATTTGCCTTTTGCCAAATAATTTGTATTTAATATTAAGTTTAATATTTGATCTATTTTCGATTAAAGGTACTGTATGTAATATTTTGGAGGATCTATTGACAGAAATGCAATATAATCTAAATAACTATGACACTACATAATGAAGTTTTATGTATTTATTACCTTAGAATGATCTATTTCTATCTACCTTAGTGGAATTCGCCATGTTGTTTCTAAAGTAGCCCTAAACGGACAAACTGCTCAACAGAGCGCGTTTTGTAAACATGTTATCTTCTTCTGCAAAGCTGCGCGATTCGCAACCTCACCGCTACATGTCGTTAAAATCTCCACATTGCTCCTTTAAAAACCTCATATGATGGTTAATCTAACCTGGGATGGCATTAAAAGCAAATACTTTACAAACATCCCTTCCTGGACATCACTTTTTGTAAATTGAAACAGATTTTTATCCAGTCCTTTAGGTAGATGGTCAACAGTTGCTATGGAAACTAATGAGTAATAAGGCACATTGATATGGCATTGATTCTCTCTGTAGAAAACAGCTCAGAGCAGCACTAAATGTGTGAGTAATGTCAAGTAACAAATTCAGGGCAGCAGCAAGCATTGTTAATCAATAATATGGGAGGACTCTTACGCTGGAGTATTGGATCCCATTGTCATAATACCGGACACAAAGACACATGTCCCAACCAGAGCAGCTGGAAGAAGCCACGCTGTATAAAACCCTGGGAACAATGAAAAAGACTAACAGCCTATTAAATATTAAAGCATGGGAGCTTCTGCATTGTACTGAAGTTTGAATTTTTCTTGTTTTGAACATAATCATTAAAAAATATTTGCTAATGGCATATTCTCTAAGAACAATAAGCATCTTAAAGTACACAATTATGCTTCTCAAAAGAAATGCGTCTTGTTTTCTTCAGTTTATGGCCACATTTCACAAATAAAATAAGCTGAAATATGGTGCTCACTTACCCAACCATGCGAAGTAAAGCGCAATCTTCTCTCCAAAGTATTCACGGATGTGATCCAAGGGCTGGTACTTGCACCATTTTATCCAGCTGGCCCAATAGTGATACAGAACCTGTCGCTTATTTAGCTGATCTGGTTGGATGTCATAACCTGGGAGCTCAAACGGGCCCTTAGAAGTAAAAAAGGTGATCATGTGCATATCATGGAATACAATTCAATACAACACCGGTTCACAGTACATTGCTGAATATTGTGTTCTGTTCCTAACCTCATGCAGAGGGAATGCACCCGTGAAAGCCCCTTCATTCAGCAAACGGGCGACTCCAACCTCTGCCCGCTTCCGTCTGCCATAGATAGTCCGTGCCAAGATTTCATACACCTGCAATAAGCATCCACCATACCCATTTTAACAACATTTATTGCCTCATCAATAAGGCTTCTCCATCAAAACCAATAACCCAGTTCTGCTTTTGAAATAAATGTTTATCAGGCACTTACAATTCTGTGTCTTTGTGTGTTGGTAAAATAGTTTTCACGGTCATCAGAGCCCAGAAACCTAACAAAACAGGATATTAAGGTACACGTAAAGTACATTTTTTAAAAATGTGTTTCTGCTCGTAGATGAGCACCTTAAGACACAAATATAAAAAGAAAAAGAGCACAACCTTTCCATTTTGGATTTGCGAAAGGCACACGTGTAGTAGTCCACAGGTCGATTGGGAACTGAGTCAGTCATGATGTTTGGCACCCAGAGCTTCTGCAGAACTCGAGCGGAAGTGTTGAAGTCTGGGTTTGGCTGTGCCTGTTAATGAGCAAAACCAACTCATTTCACACCATTTCCCATCAGTTTCAATTCCAATTCCGGTGTTCCATTTTAAGCCTTCTTTTGCGTTAGGAGTTTTTAAAATGACAAAAAAATTCAGACAAACACAAAAACATAGGGTCTAACCTGCAGAGGGGCTCTAAGACAAAACTCCTCAGCATAATACACCAACACATCCCAAGGAGCACTGAGCTTCAGATAATGTATAGTCTTCTTTGCACTAGATGATTCCTCCTAGCAAGAAAGAGAGGACTGTCAGAAACAGCACAAGAAATCCCCTAAACAATACTGTTGTAAGAAAATAGATTGAACCTTCTCCATTAGAAGACCAGCATTCTGAAGATTCTGGATGAATTTGTCTCTCGATCGGGCCAGTTGAGCTTTTCTTTTCTCTGACCTGCTCTCCTCCTGTAGTCCTTCCTCCCCTTCCGCTGTCGCCTCTCCCTGCGGCTGCCCCCGACTTCTGCGTTTGCGTCGTACCTTTACCTCCCACACCAACACGAAGTCTGAAGAAAGAGAGACCTGAATCACCTTTGTGTTCATATCTTTATGATATCTAATTTCGCAAGCATTAATAGAGGGTTGGTTCACCCTGACATCACAGCTTTTAGGTTTCTGTGAAGGCTTTCCACCAGATCTTTGAATATGGATTCATGGATTTTATTCCATTTTAATTGGCAAAAAAAAAATGTTCTCTTGTTTTCTAGAAATTTGAAAACAAACAGAAATTTATTTTCTAACATTATTTGAACATTCTTAAATCAAGACACATACTGTACTTGAGAAGCAAAATGGCTTAAGATATTAATGTGATAGTTCACCCCAAAATGTATAATTTTGTCATGTCATTTCGTAAACCTCTTGTCATTTCAAACCTGTGTGACTGTCTTTCTTTTGCAGAACAAAAAAGAAGATATTTTGAAGAACGTTGGTAACCGAACAGCACAGTCACCCATTCACTTCTATTGTATGGACACAGAACCAATCCAAGTGAATGGGTGCCAGTTGAACAGGGTGAATAAATGGTGAAGTTTTCATTTTGGGGTGAAACTATCAAAATGAAGTGCCTTTTTATTTTTCTTCCAGTGGGCTAAGACAATTTAAATCAATTCAACAGGAAAACAAGATTATTTTTCTTAACGCACTGGCAGATTTTTTTTCTTGTTTTTAAGAAAACAATAATTATTTCACTTCAGAATGTTTAGATATTTATACTAAAAAAACAAGTAAACCAGTAAGCAGTAAAAGCAACAATTCTTAAAGTTAGAGACTACATGGTTGTATGTTTCATTTTCAACCCTTTACCAATGAGTGTAGCCGAAGTTAAACCTGTTTTTTTACAGGCATTATTATAGGCAGGCATATTCATATATTTTTTGTCATGTAGTTTGTATAAGAGTACTGCTGGTATATTATTGCCCCTTCATTAATACTTTACCTATTTTGCTTTTGCCATCTCTGAAGTAGTTGCCAGCGGGCCGTGCAGGTGGGCTTTCTGTCCTCTCGCAATGAACAAAGATGGGGTCATCATAATCGTCATCAGCTGCAGTGTTTAACTACAATCATATGACATCATTTCGTTTTACACTACAAGTTTAGAGACCTCAATTAAACCATTATCAAAATAATCATGAAACATTTTATTTTATGACCTCGTATCCAGATTTGGATGTTACATTTAAATATTTACAGGAAAACTATATCAGACTGCTTGGTATGATGTGGATTCAGAAGGTCAACCTCAGTATGTCTAATAGTCGGTCTATACTCTACACTGCCTATGGTAATTAGATCTAGATGTAGAATGTATCACAGCTCTGCAATGAGTGGATGGTAGTCATGCTACACAGAGGAACATTAAGACCTGCTTTAAACCTCAGTAGAGGATTTATACAAATATCTGGCAATCTGACAAGCATTTGTGAGAATAAACAATTGTGTACTTACATATCTGGGAGGGATGAAACCCCCATTGTGCAGGCTTCCATAACTGTCGGAACCATGCGTGTCTCCACTACAGTCCAGATCCAGCAGAACCTCCCGATCCAGAAGCCCCTCAGGGTTCCTTTTTTTCAGCATGAGGATCCCAGACAGTCAGAGCCAGACGCTGAGGTGGAACTAGCAGAGACGAGGTAGCTAAACTCACATACAAGACGTCTATATGCACACGCTATCCCACGTTCCGGTTCAGGCACTCCTGGAGAACATCAGCCTCCAATAAATTATGCACAGAAATTAAATTTGAGATAAAAGTGGTAGTGCATTTTCTCAGAGGAAGAGACGGATGAGAGGAGACAGAACCAGAGGAAATGTACTAAGTGCAGCGGACGAGAGACATCAATGTTGAAGTGGGTCTGCAGTAACCTCTCTCTCTCATTCACAGCATCTCTCTGCCTCCTCAGCACTCCTGAGGGAGAGTTACCGTAGCGCAGCTGAAAGAGGAGCCTCTAATATTCTTTCATCTTCAGCAAAGAAACAAACACAACACCTCCAGTTTTTCCAGCAAGAAAGCTTCACAACAACCATACTGTATATATCCTTATTAGGATAGAAATGTACCGTACAAAATACAGTGCGATTTTTCTTTGGTCATTTCACTTCAGATTGATGATGATGAGCTTGTTTATGGTTTATTATGGGCGTACAGAGGCACTGTGCAATTAAATTGTGTAACGGAGCACATGAATATTATTCAATCTATTGAAAGAGCACACCACTTGGGTAATAACTGTTGAATTGAAAGACTCAAAAGGCATCCGTCGCAGTGGATACTGAGCATCACCACTTAAAAAACAGAACTGCTTAAATGTGATCGAGTCATTAGCTCAGATGTAGAGAATACAGCAATACATTTCATCTCCTACTACTTCAGCTGGATTGCCATTATTTGCATTGTGTACATTTGTGTTTCACTAATTACTTCCACACAGACAATTAAAGTCTGCCATTAGCTCTCTGGATGATTCGACGGGGTCAGACTGTAAGTGCTGCATCCTTGGCTGTGAGCCAAAAATAACTCGCAGTTCTCATGTAAATTCAAAAGTAAGAGGGTGTTTGAAACAAATAAACAAACAATCAATTAAAATAAAAGTGCCATTGACTGTGACCGGCACAGTGATTCACCAAAATATAAAAATCTCCATGTATCGTTTTCTTTTCTTTTTTGTTCAGCCACCCCAACCCCCAAACCACGGTGCTGCGTTAATATTTCACACATTTCAAGTGAAGTTACTGCGGCAGTGGGGAGAGAGAGAGAGAGAGAGAGAGAGGAGGAGAAGGTTTTGAGCACCTACTGCCCATTGCCAATTTAAACAATTTAAATACAGTCACAAGAACGCTATCATTGGGAAAACGAAAGTCAAATAAAAACTAGCAGTACAGAAGACAGAGACTGAATCTAGTTGTCACTGAATTTTAACATTTCAAACCCCCATTCTGCATGGAAATAGAAAGCAGCCCTAGGCAAATGCTATGGCACTGTGCGTTTTAGGAGTTGCCCAGTAAAAAAACTAACTTAGAGGTTAATGAGACCTAAACAATTAATGTCATTGTTTGTAGGACACTGCACACTAAATAAAGCATGCAATGTGCAATAAAAATTAAAAGAGGCTACAGGAAATTTTATGTTCAATAGTCCTGATTTGTGTTGGTCTAAATTCAGCAGGGTTGCAGGTTGTTTCCAAATTGCATTTGTTTATTATGTCACGCTATCAATGAGCCCTAACCTGTACTGCTTACATAAATTCAACCATTTAAAGGGGTCATATGACATGACTAAAACGGATATTATCGTTTGTTTTAGATGTAATGCAATGCATATACACGATTTAAGGTTAAAAAACGCTGTATTTTCCACATACCGTGCATGTTTGTATCTACTTTTTGTATCTTTTACAAAGCTCATCGCTCTAAAAAGCAAGGTGTGCTGTGATTGGCCAGTTAACCAGTGCGTAGTGATTGGTCCAATACTGCAAGCGTGTGAGATGTAACGCCTCTTACCATATTTGGAACATCAGGTTCCAAAGCAATTGTACTGACAGGTGCGCCCACCTTACTTGCGTATACATTTGGGCGGTCTTAGTCAAATCCTCGAACTGACGTAGATTTGTGGGGGTGTGGTTACACGAGGCGTTTCAGGCAGGTCTGGGTGAGCATTCGCTTTAAATAGAATGCATCTTTTTTCCGACACTTTCATTTTTGCAATTTTACGTGTCTAATACATGCATGGGAAACTTATATCACACCAAAGACACAGAAAAACACATATCCGTGCCATATGACCCCTTTAAAGATCTGAATTCTGGATGCAAGGCAACACTCACTGTAAGGAGGTGTAGTTAACTGCCATAAGATAGCATCATCAGGTTTTTATGTACGTTTCTATTACATCATATGAATACTCAGATATTGCACATTTTCTTCTTTTTGGACACAACAGAATTGCTTATTTGATTCTTTTAGGTCTTGTCTTAATTTTACATATTTTACTTTGTGTTCTATTTTTAGTACAAATTTGCTGCAAGCTTTGCTTCATTTTTGTATCATGTCATATGCAAGCATTACAAATGAAGTTATTATTATCATTTTATTCGTACTTGTCCCATTTACAAAAGTCATTTTTACATGTGATCCTATTAATACGATATTAAAAATGTACATGCAGAATTTAGTGTATCTGAGACATTAGAACGTAAAAACATAATTGATCAGGTCACTTCCATTTTAGCACAGTCAAACCACACGCACACACACACGCAACTAAAAAATGATAGGCTTCAACCCCTTTTCAGTTTGCTTATGAACACCTGCATTTCACCATTGTCCAGCAATGTATTTCTTAAAATTGCTGTTAACTGGAACAAACCTCAACATACCTGAGATTTTCCCTTGTATTATTTGTTACAGTCAGGAAAATATCCACATGCTCAAGCTGACTCACTGATCGCCTTTCTTTAAAACCCCTCAAGATTCTTAAAAACAATCTTCACAGTGTTTCACTAAAGTGGTATTTTCCACTGAATCTACCACGAAGAAAGAAACAGGGAATGACTTTTGATATTTCGGCTAAATATGGAAATTTAAAAAACAGTTTATGTTTGGTGACTTAAAAACAATAGCCAGTTTGACTGCATTCAATCACAGCAAAAGGCCAAAATACAAAAATAAGAGCAGCATTTCTCTGGAAGCTGATGGGATGGTGCTACGAATGCTTTGCATGAATGTAAAAAAAAACACTTGTCCTTTAACAACTTAAAACTGTGCAATTCTGCTGCAACTCCTTCAGTTATAAACTGTTCTGTCACTTCAATTAAATGTGCCCTAAAAACAATCTGTATATCAGAATCATATGATCCCTATTACAGTCTCTCAATACCACCGGTTTCTAATAGCAAATTATTTCAGTCCTATATAAAAACAGCTGTTTCATGCTGGTACCAGTTATTAGTATTGTTATTATTAGATATTTCAAATAAAGCTAGATTAATGTCTCCTCCCATCTTGCTTCATGTTTTGAGTGTCTATGTCAAACTGCCATGCAAACTGCTGTATGTCCGAACGGTGACCATTCTAAAGCAGCCACAAAGTATCAACTGAAAATTCTTTCACTAGAGCACATATAAAGCAAGAAGTACCTTTGCATATTGTACAAGAATATACATTATCAACAGAAGTAAAAAAAAATATGTTTTTGCTACTGATTACATATTTACACTCTACATATACCAAACGTGTAATGCAAGAGAACTTTTAGATCTCGTGTCATTTTTCCTGTTGCAAACTTCTGCTTATGACAGCGAAAACGTTCAATATTTGTGCAAGGCATGTGTAAACAAGGTCACACCTTATTTAAATATCACACGAAGCCACACTGTTCTCTCCTCTGGTTTGTTTAGGGGAGCTATATGGACTTAAAGCTGACAGTCTGCTTGTACCTACATAAACAGTAGGTTTGCAATTCTGTGTTCTCAGCAATGATTGACAGGTGGTCAACACCAGGGCTCCCTTTCTGATCGACCTCTTTGAATGCTGTCACTCCTTTGCCAGGCGTTCTTCATCAGTTCAAGTGCCTCCTTGCATCGCTTCTGAACCGTCGGGTCTGTCACCGGTTTACGGGCCAGACTCACCTAGAGTAATGGACACATAAATAAGAGGTTGCGTGTAAATGCATCAAATTAATTGCGTATATCAAAGACACTGCATTACAACTGCATACAAGCAAATGACTGAATTAATATTACAAAAAGTGCCTTTAAAAGGTATCTTTATCACTCGCCTAAAATTTCTAGTTTCACTAACCTGAAAAACGTCAGTCCAAGCACGATCTAGTTCTGCTAGCAGCCGATCTCGCTCCTCACATCCACTGAAATACAGAACCCAAGGAGGAAGAAACTGAGAGCGATCTTCAGTAAACTCCTGAAAAGAGGTCAAGAATGCACATACAAAGCATCAGTGAATCATACAAGTGTTTTTAGTAAAACTGGTGCATAATAAGAATCACAGTGCCAAGCATGTATTTCCTGAATCACCAAAAAATGAGGATGATTGTTTTGTCGATGTGAAACAACAAACTGCTGACAAAGAGAACTAACACGAGGTCTTACAATGACACAATATTCTTTATCCTCCTCCAAGCAAACAGCCGTGACATCGTTCAGATCAGCTGCTCCCAGGGAGCGGAAAAAACTCGTCTGGCAATCCTGGTGACACGTGAGCAACTTCCTGTCTGTGAGCACAAGGCAGCATGGAATACAAGGTGCAGGAGCCACCCCTTGTGGAATAACCTGATAAACACAAAATAGATCAAATAAAACTTTATCATCAACAACTGAATTATTCTGCTTGCATACATGCAGGGCGATTCAGATTAAAATGCAACTGCTGCTGTCTGAAAGGAGATAGATGGTTGGTATGTCTGCAAGTTACGAGGAACAACACGCTGTCAGTGTCATGTGATGCTTTTGAAAGCATTTAGCATGCACACTCCCAAGTTCAGCTAACAAGTCAACAGCTCAAACACAACAGTGTGCATAATAGATTTAAATAGCAGAAATATCTGACGTGCATTTAAAACATTAGGTCTAATATGCTTAAATACACATTAAGTGAGAGCTTCAGGGAAAATGTATTCAGCAAAACAACTGAAGTACATTGATGTGATGTATGCTCACCCCCTTAGAGACAGACTGACAGAGCAGCTGCATCCATTCGGCCATTTCCTGATCGTTTTCAGCGCTGAGCTCTAACGGAGCTCTAGCAGTCAGGATCACCTGAAATGTATGGAGCTTCTCTGAGCTGTTAGAACGCCTGCAGCCTCCACAGTGCTCACCCCTAAAGACACAAACATCGAATGAAGACACTAATGTTCAAACCTCTAAATAATATTATATAGAGGAGGCACTTTCTACTCCAACGGCAGGTTTATTTTTATTTAATACACGGCTCGTTGGAATGCTCAATTCTGATTGGCCAGTCGCGACATTTGCAGGTTTGTTATTCCCAGATAACAACCTCTCAAAACTGGATGCAGCAAATCATTTTGACAAATTAAATATAAATATGTCTTATAATAACATTTACAAATGATTAAACCTAATTGCCTGTTTGTGACATTTGAACGCCGTTTCTTACCAAACCGAAAGTAAACGGCTTTTCCTCGCGGAAGGTCTGCATTCGGTAATAATGAGCTGATAAAATATTTCAAACTCACATTTCATGTCCAGTTTTTTCTCATGTGGCAAGTAGCCATGTAATAAGTGGGATAATGTACAAACAGCCGGCTGTTGTCACAAAATAAGCCCCTTCAATGTGATACGAGTTTATTACACTGTCGGGGCTTATTTCTGCGATAACAACCGGCTGTTTGTACATTATCCCTTACTTTTAACATTGTTATCATTACAGAACACTACACTATTGTCACAACATTACGTCTGTCAGTTGTGACAACAGAATCTACCATTAAACAACCTATCATAGCCTTTAAAGCAAACATAAAAACACTACAGAGAAAACACATTTGTGTGACTAAATACACCCTAAAAAAACCAACTAGACCCTGTCCCACCTATTAAGTCAACATGAATGAAATCTATAAACTGAAACCACAACAGGAGCTTACCCCATTGTAACAGACATCAGAGGTGTAACATCCGTCCTCTCTGCATACTGATAGAGGATCCCATTGCTGCAAAGTACACAACAGATTAAGAATGAGTTTAAAACATAAACCCTAAAAAGATTTAAAATTCAAGACATTTGGTACCTGAGCACCAAGTAACAGCTCTTCCACACTTCCTTCCCCAGATAGGAGCTACCCGCCCGATACAGCAGCGCCCCCTCTTTAGTGCTGCTGGACTCTCTGAAGCCGGATGGCGATGTAGGAGACGCCACAGACACGTCCATGGGATCCTCCCAGTGAATCAGAGAATACAGGCGGATGCTCACTTCAGACAACTAAACAACATAGTCAGCTCAATGTCGGATTAGAAGGGTCAAATCATTTTAGACAGAATGTTATTTGTATGTCGCTTTGGATACAAGCGTCTGCTAAAATGTAAGAAATGTAAGTTGTAAAATGTAAGAGATGTGACACAAAGTGAAACCTTATCCCAAAATGGACACACGTCTAAATGTATCAGCATTACAAACGCTTTAAAGGGACAGTTCACCCAAAAATAACCCATCCTCGAGTTTTTCCAACCGGAATAAATTTCTTTGTATTGATGAACACAGAGAAAGATATTTGGAAGAATGCTTGTAACCAAACAGTTCTTGGCCACCATTGACTACCATAGTAGGAAAAAGGACAATTGTAGTCAAAAGTGCGCCAGAACAGTTTGGTTTCCTACATTCTTCAAAATATATTATTTTGTGTTGAACAGAACAAAGACATTTTGACAGCATTTTTTCCTACTATGGTAGTCAATGGTGGCCAAGAACTGTTTGGTTTCAAGCATTCTTCCAAATATCTTTCTCTGTGTTCATCAGAACAAAGACATTTATACATATTTGGAACAACTTGATGGTGAGTAAATAAAGACAGAATTTTCATTTTTGGGTGAACTGTTCCTTTAATTGTATGCACTGCAAGAAGAGTTAGTGTAAAGATGATCAAAGTGAGCCACTGTCTGCCAGACATTCATGAATTATTTAGAGAGATGGATCTCCTGTTTTACCTCACATTGAGTCTCCTGGCACACAAACTTAGAGAGAGTGAGTTTCTCCATGGTGGCGTCAGTGAGAACCGATGGGTACGGGGTCTCCCGACAGTCGTTTTCCAAGGCTGATTTCAACACGTTCAGAAACCAACTGAATGAGAAGAACACAAAAATACGCTCTAATCAAACATGTCTGATTCAATCTCAAAGACATCTGCTTCAATGAATCGGCTTGAAACGTACACAGTCAGAGACGAGTCTGCTGTATCCAGCAGGAACTGTCGTCTTCTGTTGGTGCACACTAGAGTAACAGTCTGCTGGTGGAGTCCCACCTAAAACACAAAATCAGGGCTCTTATGTCTATGCGATGTACAAAACAGATTATTTAGATGTCAATGCATCTACTCACAGAGATGTAGTCCAGTTCATTATAAGATACAGCTTCTTCGACACCGTAAGGCTTCTCTGCCGCCCCTGAAAATCAATGGCACAAAGAATGCATATGAGATTGTGTCTTAACAACACTGCAATGTGTTTCAAGAGGGCTGTCTGACCTTTACGCAAGAGGTAAATGTAACTGTCGGTCAGAAGTAGATAAAGAGGCTGCAAATCTCCCTCCATGTGGCCTGTGCTCATCCTTATCATCTGAAATATAGTTTACTTATTCTTAAAGCGACCATTCGCCCAACCCCCCCCCCCAAAATCTGTTATCGTTTATTGTCATGTCGTTCAAAACCTGTATGTTACTCTATTTTTCTGTGGAACACAAAAGAAGATATTTTGAGAAATGTCTCAGTGGTTTTGTCTCCATACAATGGAAGCCAATGGTGGCCAATGTTGTTTGTGTTCTACAGAAGAAAGAAAGTCCTACAGGTTTGGAATGACACGCATGTCCGTGTCATACAGCAAATTCACAGAATTAACCGACAGCAATGTTTTATTAAAAGACGTTTGTATTGTATACAATGAAATTCTTTGTCACCTTAAAGAGTTGTTCTTCATTTTCCCTGAAAACGTGAATCATGAGTAGCAGTAGATGATTATTATCTACCCTGTACAACATACAAACAACAAAAAACCCTCCAGATCAGATGCATTGTTTTAAGGCTGAGGTCTAATTCATTCAAGGATAGCCACAGTTTATGATCTCACTTAAACTCTGCAGCATGAGAGCTCTGTATCCCCTTGTCTTTATTGTCTTCCTCCTCTTCTGTTGTATTATGTTCCTCCTTAGCTGACTCTTCTACGTGGACGGAGGGGTCCTGCCCTTCAGCTGGTTCCTCTGCTTTTCTTTCATCTTCATGGCCAACAGGAACATCCTGTGGCTCACCATTCCCTGCAGTGTCATGGTGGCCACCACACGAGGCAGCAGGTTCTGGACTCTGGGAGGTAAAGCAGTAGAAGTCAGCAGGTGGAAGTGGGGCCTGCAAGAAGCTAGGGCTTGGGTCCGGAGGTTCTCCACCCGTGTCCTCTCGAAAGGGCCGCTGATGAGGGGGTCCTGTGGCAGAGGTGGCATCATCAGGACTACGCTGAGCTCCGACAACTCCAACGACTCCTTCTTCGTCACCTTCACGTCGCTCCCAGCTCTCTCCATCCAGATAACCGTTCAACCTGTCCATGACATCACGAAGGGGTTGGCCCACACTGTCCATAGAAGTGTCAGACATCTCAGGAAGCCTCAGTCCAGCTTCTGGATCATCATCCTCTCTTTCCTCATTTCGGTTCCTCAAGGATTCCGACACAGGACCGTCTGGTTCCTCCAAAGAACCACAACCGTTCAAATTGAGGTTGTCCATTACAATGTCCCTTTCAACAACAATCTGAAGGCATTCCTCTGTGTCAGGCCCATCCGGAGAGATTACATTCTGCTCACTGCTCATGGAATCAGTCGACACCCTACACCGTCGTTTCTTACCAGATTTTCGGCGCCTTGCCATCCTGATGTGGCACAAATATGTTTTTAATGGAAGAGGCACAGAAAATTTGTATTTCATCTTAAAAACCTTAGATCAAGACCTACCTAATGACTTCCAGCTCATTGCTGGTGTTCTCCATATCTTCCGCTATTGTGGAAGCATGACGGCTAGCCATGTGTACCGGAGTGACATCAGCCGAAGTGTTTGTGTCCGAGTCCTCGTTGAAGGGATTGTGTCGAAACGTAGGGCTTCGCGATAGACCCGTGATCCTGATAGTGCCCGCAGACCCCCTCACCACCACGCAGTCACTGACAGTTTGAGGATCTGATCCGAAGGAGCGAGGCACGCTGACTGGATCAGTCAAATCTCCTTCTGTCAGAAAAAACGGTTGGGGAAAAACAGCTCAAACACACAGGAACATATAGGAGCTTAAGCAGAGGCTAACATTTTATTGTTTCAGTGCTAGCAGAACGAATACCACAGGGAGGGAAGATAAACTGTTGTTACGATGCTGCATCCACCCATCCATTGTGCCAGGCCAAGACAACAGGCATACCCTTGAAACAACTTTATTCAAAACACTGCTACATGGTTGTTATAGCATTTCTTAAGTTATTAAGTTAATAGTGATTTTTGGTATTGTACTTGATATATAAAGCTTTTGGGGTTTTTTGTGGTCAAAACAGGCATCAAACACGCAGAACAGCTGTAAACCAGACACAGGTGCTGAAAGCAGGAAACGCAGGCTGAGCACAGACAGCTATTTTCAGATATATCAGATGTTTTGATATGATTTACCATTATCTCACATTTAGTCTGAAAAAGACCACAAGTACATTCAGGCTTAGACAGAGTAAACTGAAACGTCAAATCAGAAACCCATGCATGGGTCACAAGCACAACTACTTTCATCATTTATATGCATGAAATAAACATGTGTTAAATGAAATGGACATGCGTGATGCTGGTTACTGGGTTCAGGAGAACGGACAGGGTGGAGAGTGAGTGTTAGGTTAAGGAGGGGGGAAATAATCGAGCCCCACCTTCCCAGTCTGCACTAGGCAATGACTGCAACACAGGGAAGATGTCACCAAAATCATAATCTACAAAAGGAGAAATAAGACTCATCAGTAGGAAGGAAATAGTGAAAATGAGATCAAATCTGAGAAAACAACTGTGATAAAAATTGATTGTGAAACTTGAGGTATATGAGGAACTAAGAGCAACAACTGAAAGAAACATTGTGACATAGTGGATTGTGGTGTCAAATGGAATGAATGAAAAAATATTATTGTGTAACCACTAGTTTCCAAAAATACTGAAGGTTATTCATTTTTGTTGTGTACTGCCATTCTGGTGCATTAGAAGCAAATAAGCCTATTTGTAAAAGAAATCATAAAAACAATAGATAATATCAAAAAGAAAGATAGGAAGAGTGACAGGTGGAGAGGCAAAGAGAGTCAAATCTGAGCACCTCACCTTCACTAGATGGGGCGATGGCACTGTCGTCCCACTCAAGGTTAGTGGAAGTAAGGGAAGTGAATGAGTGTAGAGACAGACTGTCAGAGCTTGGCAACCTCTCCTCAAAATCCAACAGATTCTGAGGTTTATAGTATTCTGGCATGTATGGAGCAACGTCCAGGTATGGCACATCCTGTCACCAAACACAGATGAAAAATTACACTATAAAATATAATACTTTTCCAAAGTATTTGTGTATGCACAGCACAAATCCAAAACTTTTTCAAACACAAGTGGTAAGCATTTTTCGATATTTTCTAGCTTAAAAAGTACATAGCCGTCAATTCTACATGTTTCATATCAGGTACTAGAGGTCTAAGGAGAATAGCTGATCTAATTCCAGAGCAGGCAAATCAATGCACGGTCATACCAGTTCGAGGTCAAAGCGGATGAATTCTAGTCCAGAGACAAGTGTAAGAAAAAGAGTCAGATGATCATGACTGCAAACCAATGCATTTCTGCAAAAGGACCAAAAATCACATAATACTGGTTAAAGGAAACATAACCTAAACCATGTAAAATGAAAAACACTATTGTTATCTCACTATTGAGCGTTTGGAGTATGCATATGTCTTTTATTCTTTTATTTAAAGCAACAGTGCATTTGAAGTATACATTTTACCAGCAATTAAAACCCATGATTTGGGCGTTGCAAGCTCCATGCTCAAGCTATCTAGCTATAGAATCACTCACTTGTAGTAGTATTTTTGCAGCAGTCCTTGATTTTCTTGGAACAGACGGAGGTAGCTTTCTAAAGAACTTTCACTGAGTGCCAAGTAGAGCCAGGCACGACCTGTAGAACAACCACATATTTAGCTGCATGCATTAAAAGTCCACGCATTTTATCAGTGCCATAAAATCAAAACAGTTCCAATATTTTAATATATACGCAAATGGACATATATTTCATATTTACTTCACTACAATCGTAATGCACATCACAGAGTCACTGTGGGTGGTTAAGGTTTGTCCTTACTTCTGCCTAAATTGGTGGCTATGTGCTGGAGCTCATCGATCTGTCGCACAGCCTCTCGCCGTGTGAAATGTAATACGAGGACCCAGTAACCCGATGAGATGTCCTGCAGCCTTCAAGACAAAAAAAGAAAGGATCAGTAAGCCTACAATTTCATTTTTTAAATCTTTAAACTGAAACATGTTTGTGGTGCAGTTTGTCTAACCCATAGAGAAGAGCATGATCCAAGTGCTCACACAACCTCTGAAGAACCCGGTCGTGGTTTCTAATGGCTGGCGTCTCGTCTTCACATGCGGCGAAGTAACTCTGCAACTATAGGTTTAAAGTTAAGGAATGATCCTTTGAAATTGACTGCGGTACTTTTACATCAAATGTTTATTCTGTCTGTTAAATTCTTAAAGTGCAGGCATCCTTGGCATTCCAAGCACCGAAGAACAATCAAGAAGAACAAGATTTCACTTTGATGATACTGTAAAAGTGAAACATATAAGTTGTGCTAAAGTTCATCACAAACCCATAAGAGCACACTAATGCCAAGAACCTGTCTATCAGAATCTGCAAAGGGTGACAGGTTTTAAAAGGACTGATTTGTGTATAACACAAAGATGTAAAAGTTTCAACATTCTAAACAGCAAATACATACCAAGACGTGAATTAAACACAGCAAAGAAGGCTATGCAGGGACAGAATGATTTGGGATTGCCCCACAAAATGGGTAGCAACCCATGCTTGCCCTAATAATAGGCTCTTATTTGATGACATCAATTGTTTATAAAGTATCATCTTATTTAAATTCTATTTCCAACTGTACGCATATTAAACTGTTTACTTGACTTGAGCCAAGAATGACTTCATCACTGTCATGTCCTTTACTGATCAACACGCGTTATAGCTAACGTTACCCTGAAAGTACAAAATGTAAACTCTTATAACACAGCTAGACCTACTGACAGCAAACTAACTAACCTGATATTCATTAAACACTATATTGTGACAACACTCAAGGTCTTCATAAGATGTATAGGCGTTTGTCTTACAAAGTAGGAGGGAGGCCCGACTGTTTTGATAGCGTAAACCGCAACAACCTCACACAAACCTTCAAATTATACACCCAAGAAAGCTGAAATATATCATCGATGGAAGTAAAGAGAGTCTTACCTTCTTGACGGAGAGAGAGATGTTTTCGAGGATCCTGTCTTTGACTTTGAGTTGATCCATGTCTGGCTCAGTCTCTGCGGTTGTCAGCTGATGCGCGCTCCCGACACACGGGCATGTTCACAGTCCGTCATTACAAATACACATCGCGGACACAAATTATTTAAATGATCTGAAACAAGTTTACTGTAATGGAAAAATATAAAGCGTTTAAATGTGAAAGTGTTTTTTTCTGGCGTAAAATGATTTAATTTAATGTCGTTTAAAATTGTTAGCTTGAGCGGCTAAGTTAACTGTTTGATTTACTCATAATGCGACGGCGCTCATTTATAAGCGTATCGACCTAACGTTAACCTCTATTCCTATTTAACAGCACATAAAAGCCGATTTATGTGCTGGACAAAGTGCGAACCTAAAACTGGTTATTCAATTTCCTACAGCATGCGCTAAAGTTACTCAAGTAACTCGCGTAGAGCCCTTTAATATGATCTTAAATCCTATTTAGTCTTAATCATATTAATCAGTCAATAATCTAAAGAAAAAGAGACGAACAGAACAAACAAATCGTCAACGATCTCCTGTCGCAACTTTCCTCTTCGACTGCAGTTTCAATTTAGAAAGTGTAGTAGGTTGATGATGAAAGAGCAAGTAGTAAAGTTAAATTTGACAACCTACAAACCTTTTACTTTATTTGATATCAATTTATAACTATTTACTATGTATATATGTTTAGTTTACTTATTTGTCTAAATTATTGGTTTAATGGAATGCTGTGAAATTTCAAAATAAAAGTCCTCGACTGATCTTCGTTTCTTCACACACTTGTTTCTATATAAACGCATCTCTTAAATATCTCTATATAAAATGTCAAAGGCAATCTAAATATAAGCTTACAGACGTGTAGGCTGCCAAATGCAAACTGTTCGTCCCATTGTTAGGGATTTAGTGTGTAAAATTATCCCATCCATTCATCCAAATTACTATTGTTTAGTTTACAATGACACAGACACATCAATAATGCAATTCACCAGCAAAAAAGACAACCGGCAAGTGGTGGAATGTCAAAATTTTAATGACTTCAGATGTTTAACCACATTTTAACATCCATTCCTCATTCATGTACAAATGGTAGACTTCAAAACAATAATCTTTTCTTAGCAAGAGCAAGACATCAGCGCATGTTGTATTTATAACATCTGTTAAAAAACCCAATTCAGTTTTTCTTTTGTACAAATAAAAAAATGATGTGCCCCTCTAAATGAATTTAAACAACCAAATGACTAAATCAGTCCACAGAAAAGAGTGGAAAGTGAGAAAAGGTGGGGGGAACAAACAAAACCATGTGATTTTTTTACAAATGCTGTCTTAAGCTGTAGTGGCACACCATCTAACTCAAGAATATGAGTCCACATCCTGAAGTGTGCTAGAGGTTTGAAGCATCTTTCTCATTTCCTTTGACTCCTCTTCACTTTCACCCATTTCAATCTGATTTCTCTTTTTCTTTCATGTGCAGAAAGACGACACTGAAGACAAAGACTCCTGCCATCATAGAAAAGGCACTGGCATAATATGGGAAGGCTGAGGGAATGAAGCGCTCATACTGGGTATGCTGCAATGGCCGGACAGAAACCTGTGGAATAACAAAAGAATTAATATATTTTTTTCATAATCTTTTACTTAACAAATCTTGTACATTTAAATTGTATTACAAAAATTTACAGATAATAGTCCCTTAACAAATAAGGAAAACAAATGAAAAATGAAACTCTCACCTGGGTTGAGGAGTGCAGATGTGTGTAACCCAGTCTGTTGTAGTCAACTTTAAACTGAAATACTCCATAGACATCTGGCAGCTTGAATTGTACACTGTATTTTCCACCTAAACACAAAGCAGTCACATGTTAAAGATGCTATTCATCATTTCAACCCCTGCCTTATAACTTCTGGCAGCAGAACTATAGTAGTAACATACCATTCTTCTTGAGGTACGTTCTGACAAATGGATCAATTCTGACAAATTCCAGTTGAATATCATCTCCGTTGAAGGGCACCCACTTGCCACCTGACAGCATCTCAATCACAATGCTGTATTCCTGTTGGGACAAGTCATATACAGTAGTATGCCAAGAATATATATCGAGACTATAACATCTTTAGTCCATAAAGACTTGCATATTAAGGGGGACAACCTGGAATAAGCTTAACTATTTGGACTACTACTATGTGCGAGGTACAACAAAACAGCTGATTAGTGAGATTAAAACATAAGAGATATTCACCAAACACCTTGAAGTGACTGTTCATCACCCAAAAACGAAAAAACGTTCCGTCTTGTGTATCAAATAATACAGACCTATAATGTATCTATAATTGGCTGTATCAACAGTAATATGCCATGATGTCTCACCACAAGATCAGTGATGGTGTAGGCAGCAGGGGGTGTGCTCTCTCCAACTGGATGATGGCTAACAGCTCCAACCCTGAGTACACCCGCCTCTTTAAACACCCAACGGGACAGTGCCTCAGCCAGCTCCTGGTTGCCAGTCTTTTCATATCTGTGAGAAAATGATGAGTATACACAGCATGCATCATACAAATAAATAATATCTTTCAATAGCACTGTTAGTTATGTTTAGTGTCTTAATTTCTCATATTTTAGAATAACTTCACAATTTCTCTAACATTACAGGTCAGACCTCTTGGAGCCAGAAGCAGCCTTCTGCACTGGAGAGTTGAAGAAAGCATCACTAAAGAAATGCAATGACCCACTGAAAACAACACGTGCGTTGTTTCTCGCCTGGAGACCAGCGATGAGAAGGGTGTTTTTACCAACTGCATGAGGATACTGGGAAACATGGGAAGTGAGATGAGTAAACGTCAGCAAGTTATCAGGGCTAATCAGACCACAGTGTGTCAAAAACACCCCAGACAAAAAGTGCTTTCCTTCTTAATAAACAATTTATTTCAGAATTTTCTATTCTATCATATTTCTATTTGACATAAAAGCCATACCATATTTAAATAAGCCCTCATAAGGAGAAACAATGCACTTGAAAATCAATTTTAGGCAAACATTGCCTCCTACTGAACATCTTAATTCCGGAGACTGGTATAAATAAATGAACGTAATATAACAACATTAAAACAAATACACAGGCATTTCTATACCTGTGTGATAGGACGATCAGGGAAGTAGGAGTAAGAGGTGGAGGAGCCTGTCAGAATGTCCAGCACCAGAGAGTTATCTGGGTCAGCCACCATACTGAGAAAGAGAAGTACTTGTAACTTGTGGATTTTGAACAGCAGTGTTTTAAATAACACATTAAGAGAGACCTACCCAACACCCTTGAACAGGACTGGTTTATCAGTGGGCTTGCCAACTATAGTTGGGGCTTTAAGAAGATTCGCTGAATCAGCAACAATCATTGTGTGCTGTAAAAAAAGACATTTTAAAGCTAAATGCAACAATCCTCCAAACAAGAATTGCTATGTATATAAAGTGATGCTTTACAGTATATGAGGTGAGCAATACAATATTTCCCTTCTTTTAATTCACCTCTCCAGGATCTGAAATGTCATAGTTATGGTGGTCAATGACAGCAGTTTTCTCCTCATCAAATTCAATACCACATTCACTTCCTAGTTCTCTCAGAGGGTCACCTGGAAAAGGCATGGGATAGTTGCTAGCATTACTACCTAGTACCTACAAGACAATTGCGTATGCATTCTTTCTTGTGTAACAATTACAACTAGAAGCTCACCAATTTCAAAGCTGGCAGCAACAAGAACATTTCCTCCACCATCTATGAACGCTGTAATGGTCTCAACATTGATGTTGCCCCCGAAATCTGTTGCATCAGAGTTAAATT
The DNA here is from genome assembly GCF_024868665.1 of Triplophysa rosa. Lineage (NCBI taxonomy): Eukaryota > Metazoa > Chordata > Actinopteri > Cypriniformes > Nemacheilidae > Triplophysa > Triplophysa rosa. Next base: position 9,562,320 of record NC_079910.1, on the reverse strand, counting down.
AAAAGTTAAGAAAATGTATATATGCATAAACGTTAAAAATGAATTAGTTGGTATGTTTGCTGTAATTGTCTCACCTTCCACAGATGGAGAAAAGATGATGAGATGGTCGTACAGGAACTGGCCATACTTGATCAGTGAGAGACCAGGATCATCAGCAGTCTTGAATGTAAGGTCAAACCCACGATCTGAGAACAATTACGTGGTCATTGTTAAAATACTACAAACAAAAAGCGTGGAAGTAACGTTACTGGTTTCAAGAATGTTGGTACAATGTCTCAGTCAGGTTCAAAGCCTAGACAAGGAAGCAGCAATCTTGCCACCTACACTAAAAGTCGCTTTTCGTGTATAATAATATACCTATTTGAAATGACGTAATAAATAAAATGCAGCCATTAGTAATGCCGTCGTATTATAAGATGTACAGCTCACCTGCTAAACTGCGGAAGAAGATTGAATGAGTGTCTCTGATGTTGGGGTTGTCAAGCAAAACGAGAGTCTTTCCGTCTCCTAAAACGGCCTGCAGCATTAACGTCACAGATAAAACAAAAAGACTGCTCTTTGAGAACGAGCCAGACAATGTAGGAACCATCGTAGCACTTCGTCTTTTGCAGATTAATGTTGCTACACTCGCGGTGTCCATCACTGACAAGCAACCCGTCGCCATTTGCCGCCGTTGGACAACGTCAGCGCTATCGCGGCGTGAACTTTGACCCAGAGCTGCAGCCAATAGCGTACTGCCTCATGGAACCTCATGAATATTATGATCTAGGTGTGTTCGACATCTTGCGGCGCTGCGCAGTCTGAACAGTGTATGACATATTTCGCAAAGCTCTCGCGGTATGTTGATGTCATACTCTGGTCGCTTTGCGCATGCCTAACGCATCTGTTGTAATCACTAAAAACTTTCTGTTTTTTATTGTCCACACATAATAATGCATGTTTAACAGGATATAAAATACAATGTAATCCTAAAAAATCACACTATGAATTAAACATAAACATTTGTTAATTATGTTTCCATCTGTTGAGGGATAATTCATCCAAAAGTGAAAATTCTGTCATCATTTAACCTTACTCACCATCTCGTCATGTCAAGCCTGTATGACTCTGTCTTTTGCAGAACACAAAAAATATATATATTTTGAAGAATGCTGGTAACCGAACAACGGCTGTGCACATTCAATGACTTTCATTGGTTTTGTGCCCGTAATTAATAAATGGGTACCGCCGTTGTGTTTTGCAGAGGAAAGATATAGATTTTTACAATCCATACCTGTTTTTTATTAAGAGTTACCTCATTATTTCTCTGCATGAAATATTCAAAACGCGTTTTAAAGCAAATCTTCAAACATTAAGTGGTTCACAACTTGTAACAACACTTTAAGTGTCACCCTCCATTACAGCAATTGGCGATTAAAAGCGTTTAAACCAGTGGTTCTCAAACTGGGGGCCGTGGCCCCCTGGGGGTCCCGAAGATGGATCCGGGGAGCCACAGATTTTGTGGCATTTTATGAAATATAGAAATTTATCATAGATTTTATGCAATCAAACATAAAAAATAAGACCACCAACCAAAGGAATTGATGTTCCAGCATTGTATAACTGAATATGTTTTTGGTTTAATTAAAATTCTAAGTTTAAGATTATAAGTCTTTATTTGGGGGGCCGCAAAGCAATGCATTCTACACAAAGGGGGCCTTACAACAAAAAGGTTTGAGAACCACTGGTTTAAACAACAGAGCAAACCCTCTGGTACCTGATAATGTCAACTAGTTTACAACAAAAAGCTTTGTTCAGTGGTTTAAAATGTTCTATTTGAAAACGAATTGGATTCTTATAGCTCTCTTCACAGTTCTGCTGCATTTTCACAAACAAAGAGCTTCTAAACATAAGTTTCTGGTAAACAACTATTAGTCTTTGTTGCCTTGACATTGGTGTAGAATGCTTTTTTCCAGGGGAAATTATCACTCAATTTTCATCCAAAATATATGAGTTTATTAACAACGAATCAAATTACAAGCTTTAGTTGAGGTTGAGTCCTAGTGAAATAAATTTTAAAAATATGTAATTGTTTCTAATTGTTGTGCAATATATATTTTTCTGTTGGATGAATTCTGTTTACAAAACAGACTGTATATAATGGTATGAATAAACATATACAAGACCAGTATATACTGACAAATGACACAATTGATATGAGATCTCATAATAAAAAAATCATTAATAAGAATATAATTAATTTAGAGATATTAGATCTCATTCACTAAACAGAGGCATAAAATAACTACTATATGAATAATATATACAATCATCCTTTGCATGCAAACTGTCACATTAACCTTAATTGGTTTATAAACAATTTACATAGTTATCATATTTAATGAATAAGACCTACTCTTTAGAAATTATGCATTATGAATATGATCCTTGTAGCATTTATTTTTGAGAATTGCTTTAGCTGTTATGAAAAGCATATAGTAAAACAAGCAATTTGTTATTGAACCAGTTTAAGCTCGATTTATCACATTTGCTGAAACTTCACAAAAGTAAATCAATAAAACAAGTTCACAAATCACTGAAAGCTGTTGGACAGTCATATTTACGTGACCTTGGGTGACATGATCTAAATACAAGCTATGCCAGGAAAAATATACAGACAGAAGTTTAGACCAGAATTAAAAAAATTACATACATAAAGCATGGATTTGTTTGAATCATATTTAAATATCTTATATTTTTTAAACAATCAATACATTGCTTTATTATTCTGCACACGTTGCTGTAGCATGAGCGATTTTCAGGCATCAATCTAACCCTCTGAGGGAGGTCTTACATGTCATTATATTAATTGCATTGGTGACCATATAAACTCCATGTGGATCCTTTTGACTTATTGAGTGTATAACTTCTCACTGTTCTTGGTTTTCAGAGTCCACAGATACTTCTTCTGTCTTCACCTGTGTGTTGGTCTCCATGTCTGCCCCCTCAGTCTGAGGTTCACATTGGACTATAGCTGCCTCGCCTTCCTCACCCTCCTCCACCCGGGTTCGGAACAGGAGCTCTCCGCCTTGGATAACCTGCTCAGTGGTATGCCATGTACCGTCCCCAGCGTACTGCTGGTAGAAGTCAGAGTCCGCCTGAAACATGACCAGGGCCTGGGCAGTGTGAATGCGCACATGCTGGGCAAGAGAGCTGGCGTCTAAAAACTTCTCACCACAAGAGTCACATGCATACAAGATCTGGGTGTTGGGATCTGCAGGAATAATATAGAAGTTAACACGCTGATTCAGGCACAACACAGAATTGCATCACATCTATAAATATAAAAATCGAAAATGCAGGCCTCTGCTATGTTTGTTTTCTTTGCCTCACCTGCCTCCTGCACTTTTTCTACTGCCTTTGTGATCTCTGCTTTCAGCGCCTCAGTTTCATCTGCAGATACTGATGTTGCCACTGGTACCACTAGGATTCAAACACAACAAAAAAATTCAGGTGACCACCCAATCACCACCATCTCCTCTCATTTCCAGCTCTTTATAGCTCACAATTTACAATAATCTCTCATGAATCACTTTACCCACGATGCTTCTATCACGTTCTCCTATTCCCCTACATCACCTGTGAGCTGTGCAACGGCACTGCCAGCCAGAGCCTCTGTGGCCAGAGTCATGATGTCATCGGTTGTCACGGTCACAATGTTGACTTCGTTATTATCGAGTTCTGATTCCGGGGTGGATTCAGGGAGGAGATTCTCTTCCCCGTCATCCTCAGACACCACCAGTCTCTTCATGCCCGCCTTCCCCTGGTGCACCGTCTTCACATGGGAACGGAGATTATCCACACGATTGAATCCTCGCCCACATTTATCACACAGGAATGGTTTCTCCCCTGTGAACAGGAAGTCATTTTTAGCACAGGACCAATATTTTTGAGCTCAATATTTTTGAAGACATTTCGCATCTTACCTGTGTGAATAATGATATGCTTTGACAGATCTCCCACATTGACAAAAGCTTTGTTGCAGGTCTGGCATACGTGTGGTCGGATATTGTCATGATGACGGATGTGATTGGCCAGCTGGCTGGACTGGACAAACCTTTAAGGTGTGATATTCATCATAATCATTCTTTTGTCATATTGCTTTATTGAGTATGAGTACATTATTATGGAATTCTCTCGGTTACCTTTTGCCACAGCGATCACAAACATATGGTTTCTCTCCAGTATGTTGACGTACATGAGCAATGAGCGAACTGGCCTGTGTGAAGCCTTTTCCGCAAATCAGACACAGGCAGGGCTTTTCACCTTAAACAAGAAAATACAGTCAGTCAAATCAAACCAACTCCACATGTGAATTAGAAGATGAAAAACAGTGTGTACCTGTGTGGATTCGCACATGTCTCTGTAAGGCCCCAGGGTCAGCGAACGCTCTCTGGCAATGCATACAGACAAACGGCTTTTCACCACTGTGCACACGCAGATGTCTTTTTAGGTTGCCTGCGTACAACAGAGGCAATATTCTGATTCTGTCACACATGTATATATAGTGTCGCACAAGTGCCACATCTCAACTTAGTGTTAAAAACTTACCTGAGGTGGTGAACTGTTTCCCACACTCTCTACACTTGAGCGGCCCATCTGAAATGTGAATCTTCAGGTGTGCTTTTAGGTTTCCCAACTGAAAAAGATGAAATCAACACAATTTATAAACTGCTTATTTAACCTCAACAACAAAAACACAGGTGTGTTTCCTTAGAGCCTGTGTGATGCCAACTTCTGTTTGTAAGTAAAATTTATATTATCAAACTGATCTCATTTTGATCTCTCACCTGGTTGAATTTCTTATCACAGTGTTGACATTTGTAACCCTTGTCTGTGTCGTGGGTCTCTAGATGGCGCATCTTGGCCGTGGGGTCAGAAAACGCCCGCTCGCAGTACTCGCAGTGAAAAGGTTTTTCTCCGCTGTGCACCAGCTGGTGACGCTTCAGGTTCCCAGATGTGGTGAAGAGCTTCCCACAGTCCTCGCAGCTGTATCGTGCCTCGCCCGTGTGCCGTTTCCTGTGCAGATTCAGCAGACTGATCTGCCTGTAGCTTTTTCCGCATGTAGAACAGCAGTACGGCTTCAGAGGGCTTAACAAGCGAAGGATGGCAGGAATTTGTGTGAACAACGGTACATTTTTACCACAGATGTGGTTTAAAGACTGTGTGCAGGACTCACCTGTGTGTTTTTTCATGCGCTTTGCAGGCAGCCGGGTCTGAAAAGGATTTGTTGCAGTCTCTGCAGCTAAAGGGCTTCTCACCGGTGTGAATGCGCATGTGACGTTTAAAGTTGCCTGTGTGTGTAAATTTCTTCCCACAGTCCTGCAAGATTAAGATTATTGCAATAGGTAGAAGAACATGAAAAAACCTAAGTAGGAGAAAATGATGAAAATTCTGTAGCAAATCCACAAGCTATTACATCCACACAGCCTAATTTATACACAGCCAGCCAAAGGTTTGGATGTACATGATTGAACGTGTATTTTACTAGTTTTACATTTTAATTGAAATGTGTATGCTTCAATGCATGAAATTAATTTTGCAGACAAACAAATTGTCTATGTGCTAATTTCTTAACAATAGAGTTATAACTATAATAGAGATAATAACTGAAAAAACAAGCGGCAAGCACACATGGAAATTTCGATACCATTCAGAATTCTCAAGGTTTATTCTGAGAAATTTGGGATTTTTTTTATAACAGATAGTCTGGATTTGTTTACCAACGATTTCTATGCTTCCGTATGTCTCACAGAAATTCAGTTTTCACTATTACTCCATAAAAAGTTATAAAATTAAGAATAAAGAATCAGTAGGAGTGTCCAAACTATTGTATTGTCAAGGATTGATATAACTAAAGAATCCCTCACCTCACATTTGTGTGTGACAGAACCATAAGCTCTAGATTCACTGCGCTCGGCGGCAGTTGCAGACATCTTCCCATCCGAGCCAGATGTTTCTCCATCCTCTGTTTCCATCTCCTCATCTCCTTCCTCATCCAGCTCTTCATCCTCAACTTCTTCTTCATCCATTCCATCATCTTCTGCAACATTCTTAACACTCTCGTCCTTCTGCACGCTTTCTTCACTTTGATCGACTGTTAAAACATGTTAGCAGTCATGAAACATAAAACATGAGTTAAACCCTGTTTTTTAGGGTAGAAGGTAGATGTTTACCTTGTGTGGGTGAGTGAACAGTGGCATATTTCGATTTGCTTCTTCTTGTGCTAACATACGACCGTCTAGCTGCCGCCCTCTGGGGTTCTGTGAGAGTAGTATAGTGTCAGATGAGTATCAAAAGATGATATGAGAGCATAAAATGAATGAAATGAAACACTGACTGGGAGTGTAGTCTGCATCATTCGGATCATCTTGAAGTTGCGGAATCTCTTTTGTGGCGCTCTCTTCCTCTGTTTCTATTCTGGACTCTGAGACACCAGCTTTCTTTTGTCTGGCGAGCTTAGAGGATCCACTTCCTTTGCTAGCAGCTCTCTGAGACTTTGAGCTTTGCTTCTCAGCTGGGCTACAAGAAACCTCCTGAGTTTCTGTTGTCTCTGATTGTGGGGGAGCTTCGTTTACTTCAGGTTTGACTTTCTGAGCTCCTACATCACTCGCCGGCTCCTCCTGTAAAGATGCATCCTCTGGTTTCCTTACAGATTTCTGCTGTTCTTCCACAGGTTCTGTAATTACTAGTTTACAGGAACACAAATAAGGAAGATAAGCCATTAGGTGCCTTATTCCAATACCTTCTTTGATTTTCACATCAAAACCTGAAGTGTGTACTAACCAGGCTTGGATGATAAAGGAACAGCCAAGGACTGAAAAGCTGAACAGGCATTTACGATTTCCTGCATTTGAAGGAAGGAGGCTACAGCACGGACATCCTCGACGTTCTGAGGGTTCAAGGTCAGCTTTGCCGTATACATGAACTCAAGAACTTGCTCCAATCCTGTCGAAAAGCATTAAATGTGTTACAGGAATGCAAAAAGCAATCCTAGATCAAATGCTCTCCATTCGAAAGAGGTCCTACCTGCAGCATTGCTGATATCGAGATGAACAACGTCATTCTGGTCCAAAAACAGAGTGCGAAAGTAAGCACTACACGCTGCAAGCACTGCCTTGTGGGCCTTGAAGTCTACTCCATCCACCACAAACGTGCAGTCACAGAGAAGACCCAACTGACGCTGTTCATTGAGCTGTCCAAGGACTTTCCCACTGTGCCAAGGAAAGTCCATAATGGATGGAGTTGATCCTAAGAGAGACTACCCTGATGTATAATAAAATAAATAAACAAAGATTTTTTTATTATAATGCAATTGCATTTATTGTAAGTATGAGGCTCACAGGGAGCAGCACCCCTGTTAAGATTTATTCTTGTAATCCACATTAAATTTGTATTCTCACTATCAAAACGTTTAGCTTCACACGTTTAAAGCAAATAATGGGGTTGCACATTTAGTCAAACTTTGGTTGTTATTGTTTATTTTTTTCCTGTACAGTTATTATGTAATCTACTCTGACTCCATTCTGATGCATCTTCTCCTTATGATTCAATGCATGTGCACTACCAGACATATGACCACCCAACAGACTTTATTGTTTACGTCAACAAACATTATCACTACGTAACAAGAGTCAAGAGTATATTTCCGTGCAACATTGATACGATTATCTCGAGATCGCTCGAGACGCACTCTGCATTCAATATCAATCTATCCTCTACAGCCATGTTGAGCACGTTGGTGTCTGACTTAAGCAAGCGACAGCAAACGTGTCTAGTGTTTTGCGAGCCACTGCGCCATTCCTATCACGAATGTGTTTGACGATGTTGCGGATTGATTATGAGTCCTCTCTCTCTTCACTCTGCTCCGGGATTAATTCAGCGTGCCTGGCCCTGCTGGATCAAGATGGCGCTGACAGAGGTGGGCTGAAATCCTGCCTCTTCTTTACTTATTTTCTCCACGCATTCGTTTACAGACTGTTCTAAAGACCCGTTTTAACAACAACTTAAACGATCGAGTGGTGTTTCAGGTTATTTACCTCATAAAATAGACGAATTTCAAGAATTACCGGACTTCAACTGATCCGTCCAATCGAGTGTTTCGGTGATCGATCTCAATGCTCAGTCTCGACGCGCCGCCATCTTCCACTCTCTAATCGATTGATAGTGGCCGACAGAATGGCTGATGTCGAGCGACAGCTGCGCATGCGCGGCTTTTCTTTTTTGCCACATGGCGGCGAGCTTGAGCTATCATAAATGCACTTGCAGAGGTTCTCACAGAATTTACATGCAATGGAATGATGTGAGCAAATGTGTTCAAGATAAATCCCATTAATTTTGTATAAATTTTGCATTTAAACAAACACTACCGACATTATATGTACGCAGTTAATATCCGGGCAAACATACCAGCCAGTTGTAGGCTTATTGTAGTGCACATTTTTATTCATTAACTAAATGGCCAGTGAACCATAACACTGTAGCTTTAGGGAAAATAGACAGGCCTCCTAAATTCCAGCACCACATATTTCAATTAATTCTTATATAATATGCAGATTCCTTAAATAATACTAAACATTAGCGTGCCATAACATCCATCTGGATAAATTCACAGGTTAGGATTTTTTACCAATATATGAAACTATAGTTATGATATAAAACTATTTGTTTAATGCAAGAATTTTTATTTTTTTGTCCAATGTGTATAAGTGTTGACTGACATTCATTTCATATCTGCTACAGCAGTGACAGGTTGAAAATTGACACACAAAAATAGTAGGTGATAAGACTGACAAATGACTGCAGACTCTATTCATAGAACAAGTAGCCTAATCAAAGGGACATAGAGTACTTTGTTATTTGCTCATGATGTCCAGACACAAACCAAACCATTGGCTCACAAGCTTAAAATATATCAATATATTAATCGAGAGACCAGGATTAATCAGATAAAATGGTTTTATTCTGTTTTGTTTTAAATTAGTGTTTAAAATTACGCACAACAGTTTTACATTTAAAATTACAATGATTATAAGTACAATGCATACGGTATTCAGGAAAAAACTGCGTGAGTCATTATCCTATTTGCCACACTTTCCAAAAGTTTGAGACCACTAGTGAGAATGATTCAATGAAGCGTTTTTTCTTCTTCTTCATTTTAAACATTGATATTAATTACAAATTGTATTATGATCCATGTTGTCCCAGTGCGATGATCATGATCCAGAATCTGTTTCAATGTAAGCAAGCAAATGTTAGGCTACCTTTGTACAAAGGTTATTGAGGAGTAGTTGACCAAAAAAATAAAAATAAATCTGTCATCATTTACTCATGCAGCCATGTTGTTCCAAGCCTCTGTGGCTTTCTTTCTTCTGTGGAACACAAAGGTAGAATGTTATTAGGCACTGACAGACTCGGTCATTCATTTTAATTGCATAATTGTTCCGTACAATAAACGTGAATGTTGACTGAGGTTGTCAATTCCATCTATTGTGTTCCATTAAAGCATGAGTAAATGATGACAACATTTTAATATTGGGATGAATTTTCCCTTTAAGTTGGTCAGTGTCAAAAATGTGGTTGGGGATCTGTGTAGCTGGGAAATTGACGGTAACAGTGTATTTGTCTTCAATGTTTTACATAGGCTACATCTAACATGATTAAATTAAATGTATATGGTCAAAGAAATGAGATCATGGAGGAATGACAAAGCAAGACTAAGTATCTAGTAGGTACAGTTAATAAAACAAGTTACAGTAGAAACATCTAGATTTTGATCTCTGTGCGAAATGTTTGTGCATGCTCCAGTTTTGCCGTGTTTCTCTGTGCTTTTATAGTGAGAGTCCCATCAGCCCCTAAACATGACTTCACTGAGGTGGGGTCCACATCCTCTGGCAGCTGGCATTTATGTGTAAATGTGTTCATCACTGTGCCATCAGTAGCAAGCTGTTGAATAAAATTCAGACATAAGGAAATGCCTCGCACATTCTTAAGATTCGACTGTATTAGAGGAAGCCCGAAACTGCAAGTGTTTACCTTTTCAGCATGAACTTCAATCTGATTGTTAGAGGTGGTGACTATCACATCCTCAGGCGAGAAGTCTTGGACATCCACCGTGAATTCGTACGTGTCTCCCAGTGTCTTGATGTTTCCAGGGGTCTCTGTTCTGTCTAAAGTGAACCATAAAATATTAATATCTGGTGATTATATTTGGGACTAGAGTGTGAGGATTTTTCCATCAGACTCTTTCAGCAACGATTGTGTTGAATTTAACAACTGTATTTTGTAGGTTTAATCAAGGGGTCTTCATAATAGGAAACAGACTCTCTCAATTTTGGCAATGTACATCAACAATTCTTATTCTGTGTAATATCTGTGTAATTTAAGCATCATAAAAAGTAAATGTAAATATATTAATGTTGTTGTTATATACAGGGGACGGGAAAATCAATTAATAAAATAACACTTAGGGTATTAAAACATGTAATTCCTCTCTCAATCTACTCAGAGGGTCCCTGGACTAAAAAAGCTTGAATACCCCCGCTGTATCTGTGACTGATCATAACAAACTCAATTTAATTTAATTATGAGTGTGTACTCACAGCTGTCACTTTATAGCAAATGGGAATTCCTATGCATTAATATACCTCAAGTGACATGTGGGAATTTGACGAATCTGACTATACTTCATATTTATATATCAATGTCACTGAGCAGCAGGCATCTCTGCGAGACTGCGTCACTTGAGTCATTCCCCAACAATGAAGTCACAGCTTTGGCTGTGAGCCACGATTTCGCACCCTCAATTTGCCCCTCAGATGCCCTTGTATAGGGGACAGACAATGCTCGACAGCACATTAAAATTGTGTGTTGAATTTAACCACATACTTTTACACATGCATGGACACAGCTGTGTGAAAATACATCTGCCTTCACATACACAACTACACAGAAACTTACATAAGCTCACCCCATGACTGTGAAATGTCTCATTTAGTCTTGATGTCATTAGTGGAGTTCATATGACCATAAATAAGTCTGTGGCATACATTTGGTGCATTTATCACAGTTGTCATATAGTAAGTGGCCTGCCAATATGTACAGGCATAAGGAAAATAGTTCTGTACAGAAGCGTGTTTGTTTGTTTGTTTTTGAGGAACAAACAAGTGTTTAAAGAGAAAAAAGTTGTGTACTTATACACAGTACAATACACAATAGTTTTCAAACTCACTTGGAAATCCCAAAGCATCTTTTGGACACATGAAAGATCCAAAGTCCTCAGCAAAGAGTCCCCGGCTTTTCTCCATGTATGGATTTGTTGTGGATGAAGAAGAAGTCTGGTGGTGACTGCACTCCGATCGATAAGCTGAAGAGTTAGTCACGCTCATTAGTGTTTAGAGGATTTCTTTGTCTCAAATCAATATCCAGTCAGAGTCTTGAATTGATAAGACGAGTCCCAAAGGCTATGAATAAAGTAGTTTTATGCCTGTCCTTATTAAAAACAGTTGCTCTCAAGACCCGTCTCACAGTTCGTATTAGCTGTGGTCTGTGTTGTCTATCTGACCGTCTTTTATATGCTTGGTCTAGGTTATGAGATTTTCTTCTCTGCTGTGAGTGGCTCTGTACGTAGATGCTCACATGTGTGTGTGTTAATTGTGGGGCGACAGTGTGCTATATTTATCTGGTGAGGGGCTCCGTGGTCGGAAAAGTTTTGTGTCATGAGGGCTTGAAGTTGAGAAAGGGACTCTGACAAAGACTCAGAGATAGGAAAGAGAGGCGAGCCGAGAGCAAGCAGCTGACATTCCAGACACTCACTTCCTGAAATAGCCATCAATTCCTTTCCTCTCTCCCATTCTGCCTGTTCTCCATTCATTTCTCTTCAGCTTGCCATCCAGAGTAATTTGCTGTGATTTCCAGGTGCACTTTTATGAAACGTTCTGTGAACGAAGACCATTCCTTGACAGCAAAATGTCAGTCAACCTGAAAATTACGGTCGAGAAAAGATGTCCATCTCTTTATAAACAACAAGGCTGTGGAACGAAAGTTCACATGGTGGGTCTTCTATCTAAAAGATGGAAGGAATATTGATGAGCGTATGTAGTTGAGGGACAAATGATGTTAGGAAAATGGATTAGGTGGGATTTGTTTTTGGAGAACCGCTGCTAATAATAGAATGTTTAGTATTTTGCAAAGCTCTAGTCTTCCTTTGCATTTGCAGTTTGAGATGCACAGCAAGTATTTAGAAACACACGTTTTTTTTATTATAAACATTTCTTTTGAGGTTGTGGATTATTTTCGATGACAGTTCTGGGGCCATCTTCTATGCATAATTCATGACATACAGACTCACTGAGCTTCTTCTCCTATCAGTAAAAGCTTTAAAGTCCTTCACAAATTGTCTGAATCCAGCCAAGAAAGCCAACATTAACTCTTACATGTGTCACAAGTGCAGCTCTTCTATTTTGATTCTGTTCAAGAGAGAGAGAGAGACAGAAAGAGAGAGAGCGCTTTTAATCTGTCGGCAGTATAATCGCTACTGGCACAGTTTGTCCTCAAGCTTATGTGAGTTCACATTATAACATTCACTTGATATCCTCCCAGGTATTGATCTGAATTGTAGATATCATTGGACGGCTCTTAGGGGAGCATTTTGTAACAGCATGAATACACAGAAGAGCATGTGGAGCTAAACAATTTGGTCAAAACTTAAAGTGTCAAAACACGGGTTGCCCAATTAACACCTGCTGGTAGATTTTGTAACTACACCATCTGGCTGCAGTCATTTTTATCCATTGGCAGTGCTTTACTTTAAAAGTAGCTGTGTGTCATGAGAAAAAAAGATGTTTTACCAGTGCCTGATTTCTTTTTTTTGGGAGCTCTTGAAAGCGTCAATAGACTATTTTTTCATACTTTTCCTTGTCTTTCTGTCTTTCACATCACAGCTAAAGATAGTCACTCGGGATGGGTTAGGGACTGTGTGCATTCTTGTGTCAATCAGCATTGTAATGATGACACTTACATGGCATTTATAGCTCAGAAACCATGACAGGAGAACTGAGCACCAAAGAGCGAGGGTTGGGGATGTTCAAACGGCCATAATACCCATAATGTTTTTGATCAACTCTGTTTTTATTGGTTTTTGTGTAGAACCCCCGAGAACAATACAGTGTGTAAACTGTATACAATTCCAGAATACAATTTTAAAAAATAATAAATAGAATAAATAAATAAAAAAAGAAAATATGATTTAACAAAAAATGAACAAATTAATCAAATACATATACAAATATATATAATACACATAACGTTTACACTATGAGGTTTATTTGAAAATGGTTTGTTTATAGTTGGGATAGGGATAGGACAAAGTATTTTAACATTCAACAATGTACAATATTCATCGTGATTGTTCCAAAGTGTTTAGTTAAAGCTAATATCATGTATCTGAAGTGAATTTTAAATCTACATTGCCAGCTCAAAGAAAGAATTGTGCATTAAGCTGCTTTGCTCATTTTAGGTTGCTGATCATTTCTTCAGGATTGTCACTGCGTCTCAATATGACTAGCTTGATTTGTAGGGTCTATGGGACAGAAACACAGTCACAATGATGCTCTAACAATACAAAATATCACAAATCAAGAAATAATACATGATGAGTTAGAAAACAAATATATAGACAAGCTGTATCCATATACGCCCCTGTCAAAATATATTCACAAATCTATTGTTTTGTTTGCTTCTGTGACTGATTCTGTAACACACTTATCCCATATCTGAGAAAAAAAACGATGAATATTGACAGGAAATACAAAGACAATATGGAATGACAGATGGAAACCATTCACCAGTCACAGAGTGAGAGGCAAGCATTATTATTGTGACATTTCACACATATTCCCCCGTTGATTTGGCTACTCCTCTGAGAATAACAGATTTGAGTCTACCAGGAGGGATATAACAATTCGAAACAGTGGGGTTGAATTTCAAATAAACAGCAAGTTTTACCTTTTGGCACTCAGGGTGGGGGTTTCGCAAGACCCGCAAGGGGGTTTTTATTATATACACACCCATGGTTGGCTCCACCTGATGTAAATGATGCACCGTGTTATTTGTTAAAAAATCATCATGCCTGTCATATAAATTTCACAGGGTAAATGTAAAAGACAACAGATGTTGATTGTGTGTGAAATACCCATGGGCAGATGGGCATACTATGTATTTAGTACATATATAGTATATTTGCACCGCAGTAGCACCACATGATTTTAGAAATTCTGTGTGAAATAGAACTAATTGAAAATCAATTACACTGTGTGTGGGGGGGTGCCTTTGATTGCTTTCACCTTGAATGAAGGTTAATGCAACACGAATCAGTGCTCAAATCGAGGAAATGGGCCAATCGCATGAAGTATGCAAAAGTGGGTACACTTTTTAATTCATATTGCTCTTTTCATTTTAGTCAGGACTCATTAAAGCAAGTGAGTGGTATATGCACACAGTGCACAGTTGTAAAGGTCAGCTGGTTTATATAAATTGATATGCCCTTTCTGCCATTGCACCAAAGATCCGCAACAGGTCATTTTATCAGCCACCTAATTAAAAGGTCCAAAAGGCCAAAGGAGCTCCGTCTAACATTTGCAAGATCAAAAAGAAAAAAAAGGAAACTTCAATCTCACATTGTTCCAATTCAGTGGATGCCCAGAGGCGAAGCAGTCAAAGACAAGCACCATAAATAAGTTAAAGCTTAATTTTCCATTCATGCGACATCTAGTGACGCCAGGGTGGTGGAGGGTTGGGATCTGAAACTGACCTCAACGTCTTTCATGTGGAGTGCACAGGCTGACAGGTGAGCTCTTTTTAAACTTTATTTTGAGAAATTAAAATAAATTGTCAATGGACAATTTCTCATCATTTACATTACATTGACAGGCAATGGATCAGACTTGCGTTGATGTGAAGCGTCCTGATACAAATGAAGAACAGTGCACACATCAAGATAAGACAGATGCAGATAATACGGAGGAAAAGCTAATCAGCTCTCACAAGCACCTGTGGAAACCATGGAAACATGAGCGGTCACGGATCAGAGGTGAGGGGGATTATTTCAGTGAAATCAACACAAATTATTCCAAACAACTGCAATCGATGTGCTTTGAATTTGTGCAGACTGTGTGCTGTGTGTGAAGAAGACGATGGTCTCTTTGGCTAGTATGGAGTGGTATTGTTATGCCCTTTTAGGCATGCTTACTGCTCTAATAAGCTTCTTCATGGACACGACTGTGACCAAGGTGCTGAACGGTGAGCCGCTCCACAACAGTACCAAATTTACATGATGAGAAAAAGACAGAGGAAAGTTAACTGTTTAAGGTCTGAAGCATGTTAGCAGGTGTGTAGGGCAAGGTCTTTCAAAAGCACACTTCACCTCATGCTCACTAGCGTTTATAATACACTGATTAGCCTGTGCCCTTGTCTCTTATTAGCTCACCAGTGGCTGTACGGTTGTCTTAAGGGTCACCACCTGCTGCAATTCCTCTGCTGGACGCTGTACCCTGCCTGCCTCTGTGCTTTATCCACTGGATTTTCACACAGCATCTGCCCATCCTCTGCAGGTCAACCCATCACAGACATATCTTTAAAAATCCAGAATGCTTATATTAAAGGGATTGTTCATCTTCAAAATTAAATTCTGTCATCATTCCCCCCCCCCCCCTTTGTTATTTTAAACCTGTAGACTTTCCTTCTTCTGCAAAACACAAAAGAAGATTGTTGGTAACCAAACAACTACGGTACCCATTGACCTGCATTGGTTTTGTGTTCGTATAGAAGTGAATGGGTACCATTGTTGTTTGGTTACCAACATTCTTCAAAATATCTTCTTTTGTGTTCTGCAGAACAAAGAAAGTCATACTGGTTTGAAAAGACAGGAGGGAGAGTGAATAAATGATGACAGAATTTTCATTTATGGGTGAACCGTCCCTTTAAATCAGTCCAGTTTAGATTGTCATGCATTTACCACATCTCTGTTCCATTGATTTCCTGTTTAAACCAATATAGGAAGAATTGTGGAAAGGAGTGTTTAAATTCTGACCAAACATCATTTTTAAATATAGTTATAGCTTTGAATGACATGATAGTTGATAACAGAAAATTCAATTTAGAGCAAATGGCCTATGGAAGGCACAAGTTAATTGGACTGACCAAGTCTAATCTAAAAGTTTTCACAAAAATATGAGAAAACACAAACATGATTTGCACACAAAGTGCTGTTTGTTCAATTCGAGTTGGGACATTCATGTCTCGCTCCCAATCCCTCAGGTTCTGGTGTTCCTGAGGTGAGAGCTATTCTCTTAGGGATGGACATGCCAGATTACCTGTCCCTTTCCAATTTGTTTGCTAAAGTGGTTGGATTGACCTGCACGCTCGCCTCAGGCAGCACTGTGTTTCTCGGCAAAGTGGTAAGGACCTGTTTTATACGCAAATGAGGGCTGTATGGCTTTATGAGCAGAATGGGTAAACTGACATTCTGAATATATTGACCTTTTGCAATAAAACGTGTCATCTCAATAGGGTCCCTTTGTCCACTTATCCACTATGGTGGGTGCGTTCATGAATCGCCTGCATGTTTCCTGTCGTGGCGGAAAGCAGGTACACGTAAACCATGCAGCAATCTGAGGACAGGATGGAAATTGTATATTACTTATGCTAATGATTTTTTTCATCTCTGTCTGGCAGAACATATCGAAAGGAGAAATGCTGGTTGTGGCATCAGCAGTGGGCGTGGCAAGCTGTTTTGGGGCTCCAATCAGTGGTCAGTTGATGTAAACACCTTGGTCTCTTTCAGCACTATGAAGAAGCATGTCATATAATGCCATCAGTCCATCAGTTTTTGCCTCACTTATATCTTTATCTTATTTTTTAGGGGTTTTGTTCAGTATAGAGGTGATGGGGTCTCATTATTCGGTCAGAGATTACTGTCCCTGCTTCTTTGCAGCCGCTTGTGGAGCAATAACCTTCAGATTGCTTTCTGTTTGTAGCAGAGATCAAGGTGAGAGTGTTTTCACTACCTAGAGCGCCCTCTGATGGATGGTGGTAGTTTTTACCTTAAAGGGATTGTTTAAGCAAAAATAAAATTCTGTCATTATGTATTCTCCCACGTGTTGTTTAAAACCTGTATATGACTCTTTCTTTTGTGGAACACAAAAGAATATATTTTGAGAAATGTATCAGTGGTTTTGTGTTCATGAGGGTGAATAAATGATAAAAATCATTTTCTCAACAGAAACCATCCAGGCCCTGTTTAAAACCAGCTACCCTGCTGAGTTGCCTTTCCAGCCGTTTGAAATATTTCTCTTTGCTTTAGTTGGGTAAGTTTTCAGGTTAAACGTTACAATTCAACACAATTATGTGACTGTCTATCAATCCCAACAATCACTGTCATACAAATCTAAATTTGATTGTTAGTCTGTCCCTGATGAATAGTGTATACTGAGCATCATTATGTTGTTTATATCTGTAGGTTTCTTTGTTTCCTCTGATTCAGGCTGATCTGTGGTTTTATCTGCTGTTTTTACTTATACTGTCATCGCTGGGCTCTGCGGTTTGTCAAGACAAACAAACCCATCAGCAGACTTTTGGCAACAGAGTGAGCATCAGAAAGACTCATGTCATACTAGAGATTTGTTGTTTAGGGTATCTGCTGTTTTAAATGATGTCCGATAGCAACCTCACGCTGGCTTACGTTTCTATATTTATCCAGAAAGGCTATTTATTCAGCCATCGTGGCATTTCTTCTCGCCTGCTTTACGTTTTATCACTCGGCAGGACGTTTCATAGCTGCTGAGGTGAGGATCCTTTTCAGGATTACTGGCAGTATAATGGAAATGCTTTCTCTACTGCTGTGTTTACCATAAATGTGACTTTGTTCCTAATAGCTCACAATGAAGCAGCTGCTTTCTTCCCTGTTAGATGCCACATCATGGTACAACATTTCCCAGAATTCCACAGGGCTGCCTGAGCCCCAGAACACATTCTGGCAGGCATGGAACCCACCGGATGGAAGTTACTTCAAAACACTGGGAATGTTTATTCTTACTAAGGTGAAATGAAATGAACATGAAATAACATTATTCGTTTTCATGACCTAATTTTTAACAACTTTCTTGTTGGTTAAGGTTGGGCTGTTGGTTGTGGCGTGTACCTTGCCTTTACCTGCTGGCTACTTCATGCCAGTGTTTATTTATGGTAGGTAAAATAAAGTAATTATAATGCCCAATGCTTATAATGACAAACATCATAAGTTAACTGAATAAAAATATATTGTTTTTCAAATGTCTTCAGTAATACAAAATCCAAAATAGCAGTTGCCAAAATGTAGTTTTTGTAACCAAGTCATTTTCAATTTATAAAGTAAACAGATGTGTTGTCTAGGTGCTGCTGTTGGGCGTTTTGTGGGTGAGGTGTCTGCCTATGTTTTCTCAGCAAAGCTTCAGTTAAACCCGGGGGGCTACGCTTTAGCAGGTAAACAAACGTATTAACCTGTCAATTTACTGCATGAAGATTATCAATACTGCGGGCTGACTCAGATGATAAGACCTCTTTAAATATATGGGGCTCTATTTTGGTGCGTGTGTGTAGGAGCAGCAGCTTACTCTGGGGCTGTAACACAAACGCTCTCTCCTGCCTTATTGGCTATAGAGATGACCGGCCAGTGTACTCATGCGGTCCCTGCCTTGGTTGCTACGTTGATATCCAACGCGGTGGCTCGAGCAAAGCATCGCCCATCTTTCTACGATGGCATATCCCTTATTAAAAAGCTCCCACATTTGCCATCTTTCATCCGGGCTTGTCCAAAGTGAGTAAACTGTTCACTTGTTGCCATCAGGTTGTGGCTGGAAATTTAACTCTTTTTTTCTTAAGCCGACAGAGCAATTTTTTACTAAATTAAGACCTTAAAGATTCTGGGGGAGGCATGAAGGCATTGATGGCTGGATAGTGTAGTGATTTCATCATGAACGCTTCCCCGCAGGTTGGCCTCAGTTCAGATCAAGCAGTTTGAGATCCCAACAGGTGTAGTGCTGGAGAGAGCTGAGGGACTGACAAGTGTGCAGAAAATCTTAAATGTTAACACGGAGACCGAATTCCCTGTTGTGGACTCTCATGGTGAGTCTGATGTGTGAATTTCAAGGTTAAAAAAATAAAGATTTTACCTGCTGGCTAATGTTGCCCTGGAAACATGTTCACTGGCCCTAAATGATTTTGTTTTAATTCATTGTCATTACAATGTACAAAAAAAGTCTAAAGTCTATATTTTCTAAATAAAATCTGAAACATAATGGGGTTTATGAAGAACAAAAAAATGGTATTCTACAATTTAAAATAAATAATAAAATAAATAAATATAATTTAAATAAATAAATACACTTAATAAAATAAATAAATGAAATTAACAAAATAAATAAAACAATGAAGAATAATAAATAAATAAGTAAATAAAATGTGTAAATATTTTATTTAATAATATTATTCAAAATATTTTTCATTCAATTTTTTTTGGAAAAGATAACCTGACATTCCTGTTAAAGACGAAAGGCTGTATATAAACTAAATAAATAAGTAAATAAATCAAATTAGCAAAATAAATAATACAATTTATAATAATTAATAAATAAGTAAATAAAATGTGTAAATATTTATTTAATATTATTCAAAATATTTTTCATTCAATTTTTTTTTTGAAAAGATAACCTGACATTCCTGTTAAAGAAGAAAGGCTGCATATAAACTAAATAAATAAGTAAATAAATAAAATGAGCAAAATAAATAATACAATTTATAATAATTAATAAATAAGTAAATAAAATGTGTTACATATTTTATTTAATAATATTATAAAAAATATTTATCATTAAAATAATAAGAAAAGATGTGTTTAATTTTCATTATTACCTTCTGCACTGATGATCGTTCACAGAACAAGACGCCGACCAGTTGTCACAACAGGCAGAGTAAACACATGCGCAGAGTTATTTTTAAGTGTCGGCTAGGCGTGTGTCCTTATGAATCTCACTCATACTGGGCCATATTTATTGTTGAGCACTCATCTTCCACGTCATCAGCGCAGCACCACAATTTAATCTCTTCACTTTAATAATAGTTGCTCTACAGCGCATTTCAGTGCTTGACAAAGCAGAGCGATCGCTGTTGAAAAGGCCAAATGTCAAATGATTCTGTAATGATGACTGAAGAGACAGCCGAGACGGGACTCTCCAGATAATGATTCGATATAGTACTGTTGAATGAAATGGGACTAATGCTCAGAAGCTTGACTTTGCAATAATCTAGTTTCTCTATTGTCTGATAGACTCTCTCACTCTCCTGGGCACAGTCAACAGATCACTGCTGCGAGACTTTCTGTATGAGCATAAAGATGAGGTAATTAAACCTATTATTTGCTGACTCACAGCGAGAATTGTGCAAAGTTACTGATGACATTAGTAATGAAGAAATAATGAATGGATTTGTATTAAGCTGGCTTCTCAGCATCGCTAAATGATTTGTCTTGCAGGGGTTGTGTAAACAGTTAGAAGAAGCATGTGCTATTCAACCTGTCAGACTACAACTGACTCCAGAAACCACAGTACAGCAGGTGCAGTGTGAAAATAAACTGGATTAACATATTGACTGGATCACAATGTTTATGGTTTGTGCAGATGTTCTTCGACATTGGGCATGTTTGTGTATGTTCTGTCAGGCCCATTGTATCATGAACATGACGGGCGAGAGGTGTTTGTTTGTAACGGAGAATGGGCGGCTGTGTGGTGTCCTCACACGGAATGAGGTGATAAAGAGTAGCCAGTTTACAAAGACACACATGTACAAAGACAAAAATATTGTTGCTGTCCTTCCGAAACCTCAGATGTCCAAATTGCTGTTTTTTAGAAAAGGGAAATAACACTGTACTTTTAAAATTATGAAATTCTGTGTTGTCAAAGTTGACAAGCTCATGTAATACTTTTTATATTTGCAAAACCCAGTGATAAACATAATAGGTAATGATGGAGAGACGAGGTTTCAAAAGAACAGCAGCAATATACATTCATACACTGGTTATGCTGTATTAATGGACTGTGTGAAAACGGCCAAAATGTTTTTTAACACTTGATTTTTTCTTCCAGATGAAGAAAATAATCGAAGAGATGGCAAAGGAGGTCTAATGCATGGATGAGAAGCCCAAATGTTAGAACAGGCATTGATTTATGCTTCCCACTTAAATCTCATTATTGTAATAATCATCCGTAATGTTTCTTTTGGTGGTGATTTTACTTGCATTATTATATGGAAATCAAGCAATAATTATTCATTGTAAAATAATGAGAAGGTGATCTTCTCATTGAAATGAAGCAGGAGTCCAACTGGGCTAAACTCCCCAAAAGATTTTCTACTTCTAACAACATCATAACATTTTCCTAAATATGTAATATTCATGTCCATATGGTCATTGTGTGCAGTGACCAGAGGTAAATTTTGAGGTAGATTACAGTTGCATTCTCAGATTGTGTGGTTTAGCCAAGTCAATAAGAAATTGTATATATTTTTCATCGACAGTTTTAGGCCATGTTGTCTTAATTGATTGAACCCAACTGTTCTAACACCATGAGCTATAGTGATTACATTATAACCGATACTGACCGTCTTTAAAACTGACCCTGTTACATACAGTCAAACAAAAAGTTATTCAGGCACCAGATATATTTTTTTAGTGGGTGCAGGACACTGTAGTTCGTTTGTGAGGATAGCAAAATAAAGTAAACTGTCATATTATAGTCAAAAAATCTTTATACAGTGGACTACCAGTAAAATTGATCAAAATTTGGGACCAAATTATTCAGACCCTTTGACCTGACCATGTTTTGCTTAAGTGTTTTTTCTTTAATTGCTAATGCGACCTTTTTACACCACAGACTGAACAAAATGAAGCATTGCTTGTTGATTGGTTGCCCTAAATTGGTATTATCAAATTGTGTACTTAAATTTAACAGCTGACAGAAACAACTGAATGAAATGGACTATCTTGTTGTAACCCCTCATGGCTTATCTACTATACTGTATGACCAACACTGGAATAAAAGAGCAGTTCTGAACAAAGGCTTCAGTAACAAAAGACCGTTGTTTGATTTCTCGGCCATCCAAAACCGTTTCTTTTTCTCTGTATTATCCTCATTATTCTGTGTATGCGTTAAACACCCACTGCTTGTTCCCCATAAGAGGTTTCAGAAGAATTCATTTAAATTCTCAATATACGTCTCCTTAATATATTTGGTTGAAATTGAATTCCAGTTACAAACACCATTTTGATTCTGCTCACCACCCCAGAGCCTCTATCTACACAATTAAATCCTACTTTTAGGTTTTTGACGTTATCTCACCTAATGTGCTGTCTATTATAAATGCATCCCTGTATAATAGCATTGTCCTGTCGTGTCTTAAACATGCGGTGGTTCACCCCCTGATTAAAAAACCAAATCTGGATTTCTCTGATCTTCAAAATTACAGACCTATTTCTAAGGCGCCCTTTCTGCTGAAAGTTCTGGAAAAAAGTGGTCTTAAACCAATTTACTCCGTATTTAATATCCAACAATATTTTGGATCCCTTTCAGTCTGGTTTTAAGGCCAAGCATAGTACCGAGTCTGCCCTCTTAAGAGTGACAAATGACATCCTACTATCAATTGACTCTGGTAAATGTGTAGCACTTATGTTGTTAGATTTAAGTGCATCTTTTGATACCGTGGACCATTGCATTTTGTTAAACAGATTCAAACATGAGGTTGGTATCCGTGACACTGCATTAGTTTGGTTTGAGTCTTATCTTTCAAACAGGAGCATATCTGTTGAAATTGGAGAATTTTCTTCATCTCCAACGCCGATTACATGTGGGGTACCACAGGGTTCAATTTTGGGTCCAGTCTTATTTTCTCTTTATATGCTCCCCTTACGTTTGATTTTTTAGCGTCATAAGGTTTCTTATCACATATATGCAGATGATACCCAGTTTTATTTGCCATTAGACTCTGGCAGTGATTCTGTTCCTTCATTGCCTGCTTAAAGGATATTAAAGAATGGATGGATGTAAATTTTCTCCAGCTGAATGAGAAAAAGTCTGAGGTCATCCTCTTTGGCTCAAAAGCACTGATTGATAATTACAGTACTCTCCTGGGACCACGACAGACAAATAACCACCGATATGTAAAAAACTTGGGGGTTATCTTTGATTGCCACTTGAAGTTTGATAAACAAGTAAACTCTGTGGTCAGGGCTAGCTTTTTCCAACTAAAGCAGCTGCGAAAGTTAAAATCTTTCCTTTCTTTCAGTGACTTGGAGACAGTTATTCACGCATTTATCTCCTCAAGGCTTGATTACTGCAACGGCTTGTATGCTGGAATTAGTCAGTCATCACTCTCACGACTTCAATTGGTACAAATGCTGCAGCTCTATTTTTGACTGGGACAAAAAAGCGGGACCACATTTCACACATCAGAGCCTCCCTCCACTGGCTTCCGGTGAAGCAAAGAATTGATTTTAAGGTCTTGACATTTGTTTTTAAAGCTTTACAAGGACTTGCTCATTCTTATATATCAGATCTTCTAAATCTTTATTCACCTCAGAGATCTCTCAGATCTTCAGACCAGCTATTGTTGAACGTCCCGAAATCTCATTTGAAATCTATGGGTGACAGGTCTTTTTCAGTCTATGCTCCTAAACTCTGGAATACGCTACTCAGCAAAACCGCCAGTGTTAAAAAAGGTCAAATTAACACTCACAGTGTATATATAATCCACACTATCGAAGTGTGGATTATGTATACACTGTGAGAGTTAATTTGACCTTTTTTAACACTGGCAATTTGCTGTGTACCAGTAACGATCAAAGCCTCTCCTACATTAACTGCTTTTAAAACATCTAATAAGACATTTCTTTTTTCTCATGCTTATTTATAAGTAGGTTTTTATTTTGTATTTTTTTACTGTACTAGGGGTTGTAGTTTGTGTTTTAGCATTTCTTTTTATGAAATATGATGTAATGTACTGTATGTTGTATACTTGTTTTTAGTTGAAATACTCATTTGACATGATTTGTTATTTTTAAGTATGTTGTTACTATTGCTATGTGAAGCACTTTGGTCAACACTTGTGTTGTTTTAAGGCGCTATACAAATAAACTTGACCTTGACCTTACTTCAAATCCCCCCCCCCCCCCCCCCCCCCCAAAGCACAGAAGCAGCCATGCACATTATCTGACACCACAATAGGATCACACTGTGTAAACTTCTATTAAAAGACCCTAGAGCATGATAACACTTGACCATTCCACCTCCCAACACTCAGCTATCCTCTTCTCCTTCTGCCACTGTATCTATTAGAATTCCCCACATCTCTCCTTTCCCTCTTCCTCTCTCTCTCTCTCTCTCTCTCCAACACCTCTCTTTTGTTAGTGGAGTGTGAATAGGGCTAATTACGGAGAGAAGGTAGACGATTGTTATTCCACCTATGCCACTTTTGTGTCTTACAGAACAGTCGCATGAACGCGCATGAATTTTCTCGTCAACAAGCATTTTCCGCAGCAATATAAATTTGAGATCCTTTTTAAGATGAAATCATAATTTACACGTACAAAGGACTTTTCACAAATATGACAGGTTGACACATTCATTACCACAACATGAAGGCAAGTTACTCAAAGGCAGCTGAGGTAACACTTTTGTTTCACTTCTACATAGTGTGTACATCTGTGTCAAGTGTGACCACACCCCTTTAAAAGCTGAAGTGTGTCATTTTTTATGTTAAAATACTTTCTTCGATTAGACAAAAACAGAAGTATGCCTTTTGAAGGTTGATTTTGCTGAAAAGTGTAAACACTGTGGCTATGAGCTTTCCAACCAGCTCAACCAACGACATTAGTTTGAGGCCGGGCCATTGTTTTACAACCAAGGGCATTGTCCGGGAACCTTGTTTTTTTATTTGGTGACACTGGTAGCACTGAAATTACACACTTCAGCAAATATACAGCTGCGAAAAAAATTAAGAGACCATTTCAAAATTATTTCAAGTTTTTCTGAGTTTACTAGGTAGCCTGTATGTTTAGGTAAAATTATCATTTTTGTTTCATTCTGTGAACTACTAAAAATATTTCTCCCAAATTTCAAATAAAAATATTGTTTCTATTTGCATTTATTTGCAGAAAATGAAAGGTGGAGAAACAGGTCAAAACAACAGAAAAGATGCTGTGTATTTTTTTAGACCTCAAATACAGCAAAGAAAACAAGTTCATATTCACTTCACTTTTAAGCAATACAACAGTAATATTTGTACATGTATTTAGAAAAAGTAAAAAAACGATTTTTATATGTGATAACCTCGATTTGTCTCACAGTTTTCATGTGTCTTGTCATGCTGTCAGTCTTTCACATTGCTTTTGGATGACTTTGTCACTCGTGAGGTTTGATTTTGTTGAAATTCATCAGACATTGGAATGACAACAATACATCTAGAACTGTATTTTTTTCCGCAGCTGTGTATCCGGTCATTTGATACATTTGTTACATATTTTACACTCAAAGTCTCTATAATAACATTCAGCAAAATCTTTCAAATCCCACAGTCCCAAGAAATAACTGCAGCTGTACTCAAAGGCATAAATCGTTTCCATCTTCCCAAGTCCTTACAAAAGATTTCTATTCACCCTGTAGCCTCATTGAGTTGCTCTTGGGAGAAATACACTAGCAGAAATGTCTGTGCTCTATCTGGGAGATGAAAGCCTGTAAATTTTGTCTCTCTCATCCTCAGTCTATAGCACTAATAGGGATCCTCTTCTTTTTGATGGTCTAGCAGTGCTGAACGGGTGCTGTAAATGTCAAGTTGTGTTAATAGCGTGACCCTGTTACTTAAAATCCAATCATCATTACTGGAAACAGAGAGGGTTTCATCTGGGAAAAGGTCATGTGATATGGAATTAGCATGATCTTGTGTACATCGATCCCTGCATTCATTGTTTGAAGACGCTCGACGGCAGCTATTACGTAGTTTAACGGTAAAGCGATAACCTCGTTGCGCGTAACTTCATACAGTCTCTCTCTCGCATCGCCAAACACAAACAATAGACAATATGCTGACCCTTCCCATCACCAGCGGTCAGTTATAAAACACCTCATCCTCAGATAGAGAAATACTGTCCGCATGTCGCACGCTTCCTTCCGACGGGGAGATTCTGTGCTGTGGTATAGGACGTTGTGTGTCCATCGGAGAATAGGAACGACTGGGGGAATGAGACTTTGGGGGCTGAGAAGGAGCCAATGAGCTGGTTTCATCATAAGCTTCCATATGCATCCTGTATAAGTGCTGAGGAACACCCAGACTCCCTCCATCCAACAGGAACTGAGAAAGATAGAGGCCCTCGGGGTCTGCGAAGACATCATCAACATCATTACGAGAGCAGGAATTAAAACGACCTCAAGCACAAAGAGCGTCTTTCTCTGACAGAATGAAAATTGTATTATAAATGAAGATGTCCATTAAGTACAAGCTCAATAAAGACCGCTGATGTGCTCGAACTATGAGTCATTCTGTCCCCAACACATTCTCACAACAGAAACATTTCAGTCTTTTATTAATGCACCCGGATATGAGGCTCATCAATATCAGAGTATAATGTTGTTATTCATTTTGCACCTGGCTCATCTGCGTTGGCCATTTATCATTATTCTGTGCCTATTACTGTAAAAGGGCTATCATTCTCTTCATAATGAAATAATAGTTTTTACACCGGCTGGTACACAGCGAGATGAACTAAATGGTGAGCATGATTTAACTTGTGCACGTCTGTAAGCGATGAGAACAGGAATATAATATCTATATAACAAAAAAACATACAAAAAAGTATAAACAAACGCATATTCAATGTATGTATGTACAGCCACAGAAAAAATTAAAGAGGCCATTTTAAGACCATCTTCAGTTTTTCTGAATTTACTATTTATAGTTATGTGTTTAGGTAAAATGATTATTTTTGTTTTATTCTTTGAACTACTAACAATATTTCTCCCAAATTTCACATAAAAATATTCTATTTGCTTTTTTTGCAGAAAATGAAAACTGGAGAAACAGGTTAAAATAGCAGAAAAGATGCTCTGAATTTTTTCAAACCTCAAATACTGCAAAGAAAACAGTACTGTTCATATTTCATATTAACTTTTAGAATGTTAGAATGAAAAGCTTATATTTACTTTCAAGCAATACAACAGTAATATTTGTACAAGTAAAAAAATAATATTTTTTATCACAAAAATATATTTGATGTGATAACCTCGATTTTTAACACAGTTTTCATGTGTCTTGTCATGCTGTCAGTCTTTCACATTGCTGTTGGATGACTTTATGTCACTCCTGAGGTTTGCTTTTGTTGAAATTCAACAGACAAAATTTGAAATGGTCTCAAAAATGTTTCCACAGCTGTATATATGGCTGTATTCTACATGTGTGACAGATTTTTGTAAATAATTTCGATATTATTACCTTCCCCATATTATCATACAACCATGAATTTTCATTCCAGCATTTATGACCAGCCAGCTTAGCAGCAACACCTTAAATCTTATATATTTGAATATTGTATTCAGTTTTTTCCATCGGATTTCTGCTGCTTAAGCCAGGCAACTACTGTGTTGTTGTTGTTTTAGCACACCAGCCTATTGATTTTATTTTATTGATTATTTTAGCATAAATACGTCCATCGTGGAATTGGAACTTTGAGTCCATGCTTTTTAATGGGTTCTTACCTTGTAATGGGATTGTGCTGGTTGTCAATTGACTTTCAACGTCCTCTGTGGACCAGGCATTCATCGCTGCTTCAGCCAGGGCAAACTGTTCTGCCACGCCTGGGAGAGACACAACATAAATCTTTAAGAGCGGAAAAATGAAGATTCAACTGTAAAAAAAACTGTTGTTTCAACTTAAAATTTTAAGGCAGGGTAACTTTTTTTAAGTTAATTAAACTCAACGAGTTTAGTCAATTCAACAAGAAATGTATTGAGTTAACTAACATTTTTAAGTTGAATTAATTTAAAATGTTAAGACAACCATTTTAAGTTGAACCAACAAAAAAAGGTTTTTTTACAGTGTGAGCACCTGTCTGCTCACAACAGAAAACAAACTCTCAGACAGGTTGCAACTAATATGTCAATATATCCATATTTTTGTATTTGTTATGCAGATGTGAGTGTTCTTTTATTTGACAATCGTTGTAATCAGATATGTTTGTTCACACAATGCATTTAGTATCTGTAAAAAAAAATATATATATATATATATATATATTGTTGTTCATTCTCTCCTTTGCTTACTCCAGCTCTAATCCTCCTATAGCATGGCCTTTTAAACTAACGGCACTGTTTAGCGTGTTGACAAAATGTTTATATGCTCTCCTGCTTGTAATTCGTTTTGGATAAAAGCATATGCCAAATGAATAAATGTAAATGTAAATCTGTTGTATTTACAGTAGTTGCTATAGTGACCGAAGTGTCAGCACAATACCAAGAACCGTACAATAGCAGACATTGTAAAAAGACAGATGGGGATTGATGCTTACCTACATCAAAAGCTTGTTAAATTAGATTAATAACGCCACATTTTTCAAAGTGCATTGTGTGATGTAAATGCAGCACAAAATGTTAGTGATTCAATTTCTATGTTAAATAGGCCTATAAAACGGCCGTATACCTGCAGCAAATCGAGCTTCCTTGATTTCATCAGTTAGATGAGAGTAGAGCTGTTCGTCCTCCTGCAGTGCCGCTCCGACACCTCCCCTGCCCCCTCCATCTCTGCTCCAGCCACACCATCCTCCTCCAGATGCCTCCCCTCCCCAACTCTTCCACTCAATCAGATGGGCGACCCGGCCCTGAGCCATCGCAGTGGGCTTAGTGATGTGGTCCTTAATGGTTGCCAGCAGTCCTAAGGAGATCGTAGCGATTAGCATGGGTGCGAATCAAATGAAAGAAAAGAAGACATGGAAGGAGATGAAAATGTGCTGTTTAAAAGAGAGATATGACATTGTTGGATTCTAGATAAAAACTTCTTTTCAAATCACAAAGAAGTCAAAAAGCAAAGAAAATTTTGCAAAAACATAATTTCCATACACTAAAAATGTTGGATTATTTTTAAACCATGGTTGGGTCAAAAGGGGAAAAACCCAACTCAACCCAAGTATTTTTAGAGTGTAGGCACAAATGCATTTCTTGTTAACAGGCCCTACTAATTTATTACTGATGTGAAAAAGAAAAATGACACAATGGATCCTGGACAAATTAGATGTCAAGCTACTTTCCAAACCATAAAAACAGCATCAAAAGCAAAGAAAGTTTGTGGAAATCATAATTTCTCTATAGGCACATTGCAATTCATTGTTATTATGGAAAGTCCCTGTATTACTAATGTGAGAAATAACAACATCAGATCCTGAATAAATTGGCACAAAAATTAAGAGATGTTATAAGCTTCTCGCCAAAAGCAAAGAAAGGTCCTAACTTATTACTGATGTGCTGCCATCCATGTGACCAGTTTTTTAAGTGGCTTTTTAATAGCTTCCCCCTCCCCCAAGTGCTTAATTTATCCAAATTTGTTAGATAAAAAGTAAGAAATTAAGCATTTTGGTTAATCATAGATTTGCCGGTCACTCATTTGAACTCATAATACATATTTCATTGGCAGGTGACGGCATTTATAATTAAACCAAATAGATAAAAGGTTATTTAAAAAAGATTAAAAACCCATAACACAGTCTCAGTAATTAACTTCCTGAAGCGAGTGGGCGTGGAGTGGAGCTTAAAAACAGGAGGAAAAGAAAACAGGTGGTTAAAGATGCACTGTACGAGAAAGAGAGAGAGAGAGATGTGCATAAATGAGATATGCAAGCAGAGGGAAATTATATTAGCAGGTTTGCGTAGAGGTCGACTGCACTTCATTCAGATGAATGATTCTGAATGATAACAAAAACATAGCAAAACAACACATCCTGTGTCTAACATGCTCTGTGTTCCTCACCCAGCAGGGAAGATGTGGCTAGTTCTCCAATGTCATACCCACTGCTGCTCCTTTTATCTGACATAGCCCCGTTATAGGACTGATGGTTATCCTGAATGAATCGACAAGAGATATACATGACAGCCTTACATACTGAATACAAGCTTTTGAAACATCACATATCCAAGCAAGGCGGTGAATCATAGGTGCTAATTACACCTAACAAGATGCTTTTCGTAACTCTCGCACATCCTCAGAGTGTGAAAGCACTCTTGTGTATCTTTAAAATGTACACATTTTTATAGACTGTTAGAGAGACTTCTATATATTTTTGAATAGCTCATGGTTATAAACAAGCCTAAGTGATTTGTGTCATAAATGTACCTTAAAAATGGGCTGTCCCTCAGTGTAAGAGTGAAGCTCTTCCATGGGGTGTTGCTGGCCACCTTGAAGCTCTGTAGATACACATACATGCTGCTGTTATTGTTTACTTAAAAATATATATTTCCACAATAATATATAGAAGTGCAGTGTTTGTTTGCATGTGCTAATGTGCCCTTCTGAGTTTGAACTGGAGTGGACGGATGGGACTCGTTCCTGTTGCTCTTGTGTTTCCATAGCAACAAGAGATTGTCTTGACAACACCTCCCTGGGGATCCCCGGTGCACGAGAACACATTTTCGTCACGGGCCGCATCTCATTGAGGTGAGACCTCAAAGAGGACAGCTAATCTGTGGAGCTTCGTGGCCCACCAACAATGTTTATGGACATTTGTTAATAAGTATCAAATGACAACGTGTGACCTTTACAATGGCACACGTCACCCACGTGACCCCCGGTAAAACCCACCTCCCATACATCACACCTGCATTATACATAAGTTTCGACCCTGGCGTTTAGCACGCAACGTTCTGTCTTAGCTACGGCGTCCCTGTACCTTCTCACCCGTGCACGAAGAACAGACAAACAAACACTGCCCCCGCTCCATGGGATTTACACATCATCCACCTGACTGCAACCTTGTTGCTTGGTATTTCCTGGGAGAACACCTTGAAGATTAAATGTCATCTCTTGCCTTAAAGGGACAGTTCGTCCAAAAACACCGTTAACTACCACAGTAGGAAAAATTACAATAGTAGTCAAAAGTGCCCCAGAACAGATTCCTTTCCTACATTCTTCAAAATATCATCTTTAGTGTTCAAAAGAACAAAGAAATTCATGAAGCAATTTTTCCTACTTTGATAGTCAATGGTGGCCAAGAACTGTTTGGTTACAAGCATTCTTACAAATATCTTTTTCTGTGATAAAGGCAATAAAATCCCTCAGTGTAGGAGGACAATATTTTGACAACCATAACACAATATAAATTCCCAATTTTATACCAATTTACTTGTTTTGCTCACAGAGAAAATCCCACATTGTTACTGCAACACTTATCTATCTCGAACACGAAAGATTCAAAAACAATTCTACAATCTGGTACTATTCACACCAGCCGCACCTGCATAAACATTCATTTTGCAGTCTAAATAATACACATAACAATACACTGTGAACATTATACACATCAGTTCATTATGGAGCGCTTATGGAAATGCTCTGCGTGGTGGAGATAACAGACAGGTGGATTGAACAGACTGAAAGGTAAGCTGATGGACACAGGACGCAAAGAGAACAAGACTCACATAAGACCCAGAGACAGATAAACTCACAGACAATTAGGACGAGACTGACCTTGGTGACCTTTGCAGAGGCAGGAGCCCATGTTTAACAGCTAAGCAGTTATCTGTTCACCATGCTGAGTTAAAGTGGGGCGACGGGGGAGTACTAACAACAACAGAGAGAAAGAGAGAGCGAGGGGGGATATGGAACAGACTGAGAGAGCCAACTAGATGATAGAGGTGGAGAAAAGTCAGAAGGAAAAAGATTGGTCCAAAAGAAGGATAAAAGAAGCTGTGGTGTCCATCTGTACACTGAAGCACTGTTTCATAAGTGGGGATGCAAGTGAGGAGAGAGAGAGTAAGTAGGGAAAACTGCACGCTGACTGTCTGCGTAGAGTCCCTCCCCTCCAGGTCCTCTTTTCTCCTCCCCCTTCTGTTCTCTTTCTGTACCACAGCACCGCAAGTTCAACACCTTCTGAATACTGAAAATGCCACCTTTCATTGAGGTTAAATGGGTGAAAAGAGTGTGTAATCATGCGAACGTGTCAGAGAACAAGACTGATAGACCGATGACAGGAGAGAGAAAATAATGGTAGCTAAACGTGTGGGATTAGATACATTCTGGTCGAGTTGTGCAATGCGGCTGAAATTTTTAGGGCAGCGTAAAAAAATCTTTGAGGAATTAAAACAAGATTTGCTGTCAGCTCATATGTAAACATGTAAAGACTTTAGCTTTGTGCTGCCCTCTAGTGGTCCTACAGTGAAGGTGCATACAGAACAGTCAATGTGAAGGACAGATTTTTTTAAATGATTGAAGATTACTTTTAGTTTTAGTTTACATACAGTACAGTGAATTAAAATATATATATTATGTATGACAGTTTTGTAAAGTAAATTTTGTGGTCACTGAATTGCACAGAGCATCCCTGGGAGATAAAGGTAAGAATCTTCCTCAAGGGCAAAAGAGACGTGATAGGTGCTAAGGAAGAATTATCTGAACACGGAACAAAATAATTATGGTTTGGAACTGTCATTATTAAAAAAGAATAAAGAAAAATTATTATTTATAATTGATCTGTTAAGATAAACTGTAGAAACATGATTTAACGCTACGTTTAACTTCTATCATCTGAATGAGCATTTTTATCATATTATTTTATGTTACTTTAATGAATTTAAAGGAACAATACAGGGTTTTGGGGAGGATCTATTGACAGAAATGCAATATAATATACAAAACTATTTCTTCAGAGGTGTATAAAGACCTTATAATGAACTGTTATGTTTGTAATACCTTAGAATAAGATGTTTATATCTACATACAGAGCGGCCCTACATACATTGAATTCGCCGCCATGTTTTGTACAGCAGCCCTAAACGGACAAACAACTCTACAACGCGCGTTTCCTCTCCCTCTCCGCTAGTGAAACGGACTGCGGATGATCCATGATCCGTACAGATCGTACTCTACGGTTCGGAACGCATGTGACCCGCGGATTAAATTGTAAATGTATTCATCATTGAGTAAAAGAGTAAAACACGCTCTCGCGCTCTCTCCAGTTTTAGCCCCAGTGCGCTCTTTCTCTCTCTCTCCAGTATCTGGACGAGAACAATATTAAAGCAGTTCCAGATAAACAATGACGCTCAAAACTGCTCTGTCACACAGCTAATATTAGAACAACAACAACAACATATCTTGGTTCTAACAAACAGAAAAACCAATGTTACTCACATACTGATCCGAATCAAAGCATCATCGGGGGTGATTTTTAGACGATCTTTCTCTCCAACGTCTCTCTGCTGGAAAGTATCTCCATAGTTATCTATGAGTATCTCTGCTAAAAGCCATAGTACCGCGGGTCCTAACGCGTCTCTGCTGGAAAGTCTTTATAATATTAACGCAGGTCAGCTCCTGCCTGACTTTTATCCTTTAGACTTTTTATTTTATGTAATAAATAAGACATCGCTCTTTCTATAGTCTTTCTAATGCCTGCTTGATCTCTTCCCTGCGTCAACATGAGAAGACACGCTGTCTCAGCCGACGACATCTTTTTGTACTGTGGTGGCCACCGTCGTGTTTGGACTGAGAGAATCTATAATACTATAATGCAACGCTAGTGGCCGCTGTAAATCATAAACTGCGCCTTTAAAGGGTGTGAGAATCAGCTTTATTATATAAATCTTCCTTCCTAAATCATTATTTAACAAATTAGATTCAATTACTCTCTCATTCCTGCAGGGATATAAGAATCGCAGAATTAAGAAGGCACATCTGTCTAAACCTAAACAAGAGGGAGGTCTGGCTCTCCCAGACTTCCGTCTTTATTATTGGGCTTCTCACATTAGACATTCAATGTGCTTATATTATCATAGTGACTCTCCAATTTGGCGCCAAATAATTTGTGATCAATGTTATCCTATACAATCCAGGAGCGGTGATTCGCTCACCTGTTATTCTAGATCACTCTGCCTTCGATAGTAATATCGTAATTCGTAATATTCTTTGTATCTGGAAACGGATAATTATATACATGTTCATACAGCCTCGTTGGATAATGCTTCGCCCTCAATTATTGATAGATGCCTTACCCAGTGTAAAGGAAGAAAAGATGTGTTACCGATAATTTATAACCTGTTACAATCCTTTAATCCTCCCTCCACTAGATTTCTTAAAGAAGAATGGGAGAAAGAACTAGGAGTGGAAATATGGCAGAACAGTTTAGAGGATATCAGTGAACATTCTATTAATTCTAGACACAACCTTATTCAGTTTAAAGTTATCCATAAACTACAGTATTCAAAAAAGAAACTGCATAGAATTTTCCAAAATGTTTCACCTCTCTGTGACAAATGTAACTCGCAGATGCGGCAGATGCTGATCTGTCCCACGGCTCTATTTTTTGTTCCAAGTTACAGAATTTCTGGAATGGTATTTTTGAAGCACTCTCACGAATGTTTAAGGTGCAAATACAGCCGGATCCGATGCTTATTATTGTGGGACTCTCTGATGCATCCATTCTCAGGAGCACAAAACAAACTGCTTACATAGTTTAATTATTGCAAAGAAGTTAATACTGTTGTTCTGGAAAAAAGGAGCCTCCTACGGTCAAGTTATGGCTTGAAGCGATGACTTCTACTTTATATGGAACGAATTAGATACTGGTTGGAGGATAACTATGAACAGTTTGTCAAAATTTGGCACCCTTTTTCTGTTATCTTAATGGAAATTCTATGGACTAATGCATCTTCTGTCAATGTAATGCCTTAATGCTTCTAATTGTATTCTACAATTAATATAAAACAGGTTGGGTAGGGGAGGGTTGGTGATTCATGTGATTTGTTTAATAATGTTTTTTTTCTCTTCTCCTTATTTCTTTGTATGTTTATGGTAAAAGAGACAATTATGTTGTAACTCTTCTTAATTTGTGTCTTCAATAAAAACTTATTTGACAGCTTTATAGATTCACTGCCAAGCAAAGCAAAACAATTTTAACCTGGTTGGAACACGTGCCATTCTGAGCCAGCATGTGTCTTAAAACCTACAAACATTTTGGTAACCTGTAAACTGGCAATATGGTATGATTTATCTGAGTAATTTGGTATTAGTAAAACTAGGCCGATTGTAGCATGAATATTCCATTTAGCCTACTGTAATAAAACAAAGAGTTCACGTTTTTTACATTTTTGTAGCCTACATAATGTTTAAGAAAATGTCTTTTTTTCCCCTCAGAACGAGCAGAAAGACAGGCTCACAAGTCTGAACTTGTGGCTTCAAAACAAAATTCTTTTCACTTTGTCTTTTGTCAACCTGTAATCCAGTAAAAGCAAACATTGTTCACATTGTTTTTACTTGACGTCACGTCACCCTCAGTCAAGTTCTTGCACATGGGAAATGTTTTGCATGTTTGTAACTGTCCTGCAAGTCGAAGTTAATCATTTTTAGTCACTTAACAAAAAAGTGACTGTTCACTTTACATTTTCAGGATGAGCATTTTTTAATCTAACGAAAATTTGAAATGATTAATTACAACATAAGGGATTCATTTAGATGGATGTGCTGCATTGTCTGTGGGTACATAGACACGTTTAAGTTTGTTAAGTTCTCTTGCTTACCACAGTGTAACAAATAAACTGTAAGTGAATTTCCCTTTAAATCGAGTAGGTCTATTTTCTCAAGAGCGAAAATAATTTGCTTAGAAAGCCTGACACCCTGTGGTAGTTGGATTTAAATACATTGAAGTGAGTTTTAATTGAGCCTAACTTAGAACTTAGAAACTGTAAAATGTTAAAAGTGTGTATAACGGATACTGATATGAGGACACATACATTTTCATACACATTTAACAGGCCTTTAACTATTCCCACAATTTTCCATGCATACACACCGGATCTATTTCTTAACTTTATCACAGCATGGAAAACTAGCCTAACATATTATTACTGCCTATTCTAAGAGAACAGAGAGGGGAATACTTTGTGGGAGGGGGATGCTAGTCATCCCAAATTAAAGTGAGCAGTACTTCACGAAGGTCCCATCCAGACGGGCGAAGTGAAATTCAAGTGTCCTTTAAAGTCATTTGATCCTGGCTCTTGCAATTCTGTTTTTTCTGACGTTAAAGGGATATTTCACCCAAAAATGAAAATTCTGTCATCATTTACTCACCTTCGAGTTGTTCCAAATCTGTATAAATGTCTTTGTTCTGATGAACACAGAGAAAGATATTTAGAAGAATGCTTACAACCAAACAGATTTTGCCCCCCAATGACTCCCATATAGGAGAAATTACTTTATCTTTTTTTTTTTGTTATGTTGAACAAAAAGAAGGCATTTTGAAGAATGTAGGACTGCAAACTGGGGCACTTTTGACTACCATTGTATTTTTTTCCTATTATGGTAGTCAATGGGGGGCAAAATCTGTCTGGGTATAAGCATTCTTCCAAATATCTTTGTGTTCATCACAAAGAAATTTATACAGATTTGAAACAACTCGAAGGTGAGTAAATGATGACAGAATTTTCATTCTTGGGTGAAGTATCCCAATAAAGGATCTTTATGAAACCATTCGGCAAAACAATGCATGGTTCTTATATGGCACCATTATTTTACGCACACAACAACTGTCAACGAAAACATCCCTGAAGTATTAAGTATTAGTATTTTTATTTTGTGTAAACCAAACGCCACGAAAGGGTAAACAATTTGAAATATATATATATATAAATATATATTTGATAAATATTTTTAATAATAACATATAAGCAGCTGCATTTTTTCTGCTGTTGTAAATGTATAATTCTGATTCAAATATGGACAAGGTTTAAAGTATTTGCAACATGTGCATAGTAGCAGTGCGCTGCCAAATGAATAAAATAAACCTTTCACTGTATAGTATGCTACATGACAAACACAAAATGCAGACACAGAAAGGATGAAAGAGATTTACTGTAATATTGTGTTTTGTATGGCGGTTAGCTGATGACACACTGAGATGTCAGTGATGAATTATAATTAAAGAACTGTAACAGCTCACGGATGATGGACGATGCCACGTGGTAGAGTGAAGGAAAATGGGTTTTAATAAAACAAACAGGAACCAGGAACAAAAAGGGTGATCCATAAAAATATAATCCACAGGGTAAAAACGTGAAAAAAAAACAAGAAAATCCAAAAGGCAAGTAATCTACAGAGCAATACAAAATCACAAGCAAAAACCATTCACGCACCAATAGAACACAGGTACGGGTCAAGAACATCCACGGGAACCCAGGTTCAGAACTAGATATACATTAAACTTACAACAAGACCTGACAAAACACAATGGGCAACAGAGAGTACATATAGTGTCCGGATGATGGGGTGCATGTGTGAAAGACAATGAGGGACAGGTGACAGTCAATAATGATGCACTTTTGAAGGAGCGTGCAAAAAGGACATCCTGGGGTAAAAACAGGGAAAAAGGACTAGGGACAGACAGGAGTGTCACAAGAATAGGGCACAATAAATGGGTGTGTGACTGTGTGTAATTGAACATCTGCATGAACGTCTATATCCATGCTGCTGAGCGTCATCAGTATAAATGTACATTCTGGTCTCCACAGGATCTTCTAAACTACTTCCACCTTCATGTGCTTTGTTGATTATCCTTCCACAAAAAAAAGGGTTGAAAAGATTATAAATCATACAAAAAAACATACAATTCTGTCAGTAGTTGCATGGGTGAAATTAATATGGATGTATTCCAGCTGCTCCTGCTGTGTTTTACACTGGGTTATAAATAATCACAAAATAATAATTGAAGCTGCTGTCAGTTAATTATGATTTGACTGATAAACCCATGCCTTCATTAGGCTGGTTTATTAAATAAAGTCATGTTAACTGTGATAATACTTTCCTCTGTTGTGGATGACGCCATCTTAATTTCATCTATTAATTCACTGTAACCATAGTTATAGGCAAACAGCTTTTTATTTATATTTTAGTGGATAATGTTGATTCTCTTCCACAATAAGATCATTGTAAGGAAAGAATACATTCCATTTAAATTCTTTTGTATGCTTATATTATAAACTGAATTCAAAATAATTATGTGCAGTTTGGTTCTCTATTCTTAACCACTTTAGCTATAAACAACTAAACATGCTTTACTGAACCAATAAACTAACAGATTCACAAACACGAAAGGTTTTTCAAAAATCTTGACAAAGAGTTTCTGTGATTAACATGTTTTGTTCAATTTGGTTCATGGGGAATAATCCCTCTTCCTTCCCGTGGGATTTGTGAATCTAATCCCCAGTCTCTCACTTTTCCAACATTTCCACAACCCAAAGCACACGAGAGAAGTACACACTGTGAATTTATTTTCGGTTGCAGATCTGCTGCTCTGTGTCTCCGTTCCGTTTATACTCTATTACCATAAATAATATGGCTAAAGCAATAATCCATTTTTATGAGTGTGTCAGTAGTTATTCCCCGGGAGAGACAGGACTGAATGCTTTTAAAAACACAAGGTTAACTGCTTTAAGAAAAAAATGGAATCAGATGATGTTTTTAATATATCAAAATATTTATTGCAGATTGGGTTTTATTAGAAATACACAAATATATTTTTTAAAAGGATTCAGTTAAGCTTGTTCAGACTGATTCTTTAAGGGAACTTTAAACCTTTTAAAGTTG
This sequence comes from Triplophysa rosa, assembly GCF_024868665.1. Lineage (NCBI taxonomy): Eukaryota > Metazoa > Chordata > Actinopteri > Cypriniformes > Nemacheilidae > Triplophysa > Triplophysa rosa. The sequence continues at coordinate 9,523,380 of NC_079910.1, read as the reverse complement.
TGAAATCCGTTTTCATTCAAATATCTTCAACATATTTATGTAAGGGATAATGTACAGTTATCCGGTCATTATTAAAAAATAAACCCAAAGATCCTAAAGGGGTTTATTTTCTGATGACCGACTAACTGTACTTTATCCAGTTATATCATGCATGGCTACTTACCAAATAAATAAAGGTTAGCTTTTTTAAACAATGGAGTCAGAGGACTTATTCAAAATAACTAAATATTTGTTGTTTTCAATTATTTAAGAAAAAATAGTTATTTGGCTTTAATTATAATATATAAACAGTTATTTAAATAATTTAGTTTGAATAATCTATTTGGAACGAATTTGGAAGTGAAAAGACGTAAACAAATAAAGACATGGGCACCATAATATGTACCATAATCATAGTATAGGATGACTCGACAAGTAGCCATTTTTCTTTTTATTGACACGTTAAAACATGAATAACACATCATTCAAATTCATCATTAACCATGCAGTGATTATAGGGGATTTCGTGAGCTGTGGCTTAAAAAACACATATTCTTAATTAATAACCACAAACCCATAAATCATGTGTCATTTGTTGATAGTAGATCACTTACATGTTAAAATTCATTATCAATCAATCATTTATTTATACTGTTATTATATCACCGCTTAGATAAACCTGATCTGCTTTTCTTGTCCACTGTTTTTCCCATTGTAAAGGCCCATCCCAACTCCAAACCACCAGCTCAGCAGGTTCCCGCTACTGTTTACTCCCTCCCACTGTCATCTGTTCTCACACCTCTTCAGACAAAGGTAATCTTACCAGTCTCACCTGCTGCTGTGGGCAAATCCTCTGTGACCCCCCACTTGTCCCTGTTGAGGAAAGAACCCTACATATTCTTTGACTGCTTCAAAGAGAACGATGAAAGACAGATTTGGAGATATGATACGAATGTGCCAATGCTTGTTATTTTTTACGAAGTCTCTGTGCATTTTGATGGACGTTTGGTGCTTGTAAATGCCATATGGAAACAGTGTTTTCTGCCTGTTCCTTTTTGATACTGTTACGCTAAAATATTTGTACTGCAGTTAATGTCCTAACGTAACACAAGAAAACTTCAACTTAACAAATTCAGTCTGCTTGTTTAAATGCTCCAGGGCAAATGTGCTGAAGCACCAGGAACTGAGGCCCACATGTGAATCAGAAAGTGATATATAGTCCAGTGTGCAAACAAGGAGTTTGTGTTCACAGATGCTTCTAATGCACAGAAATACACTAAAATCATACATTAAAATAATAGTAACCAAAAAATGTAATAAAATTCAAGAGGCGCCTTGCAGTTGTCTGCACTTAATACAAATCAACAAAGCATTTATTTTATATAAACTGTGCCATGTAGGAATGAAGAATTTAAAGGGACAGTTCACCCAAAAATGGTTAAACCATCATTATATATGTATAAATGTCTTTGTTCTGATGAACACAGAGACAGATATTTGACAAAATGCTTGTAACCAAACAGTACTGGGCCAACATTGACTACCATAGGAAAAATGTCTTTGTTATGTTGAACACAAAACAAGTCAATGGTGGCCAAGAACTGTTTGGTTACAAGATTTCTTCCAAATATCTTTCTCTATGTTCATCAGAACAAAGAAATTTGGAACGATATAAGGGTGAATGATGACAGAATTTGTATATGTGGGTGAACTGTCCCTTTATGTAAGATGATGCACACTCAGATACCACCTCAATACATTCTGACAGGGCAATCAGCTTGCTGTAAGTATTGCATCGTACATTTTGAAATAATGATTTATAAATCTTATTACATGGCTTTCTACCATACAAGTAGATAAACAGAGTTTACATTGTTTATTGTGTTAAAAAAGAACAGAGACCTAAAAGTGTCGTGAAAGGTGAAACCAGTAGTTTATGAGAATGGCTGTCAGGAACAACGGCCAAATATATTTGATCACAGAATGACCAGCGAGCCGTGTAATAACAAATAGCTATTAAGGCCACTTACAATAAACTTCATTCTGAACATACCCACATGGGAACATATAATGTAACTGTGAGATGATAGTTCTGAGGTGCTTTTTCAATGTTTAAAACCTCATCTTCTTGAATACATTGTCCTCCATTGTTTCCTTTTACCAACAATGTGAGTATCCAGAGCCCAGCAGCGTACATCTGCATGACCAACTGCCTCCAAAACACTATTCAAGCTCAGCTAAAAGGAAATTGCTTTAATCCAAAATTGGGTTGAAGCAATTTCCCCGGCCCCTTGCTTAAGCAGTGCCAGAGACAAGGACCACCTCAGCAGCACCTCACGTAGGGGGACGGATAGCAGGCCTCTGTATCCTCGGGGCATGCAAACTCTCTTTCCATATGCTGCGTAATTGGTTTAATTACTGTAATTATCTGCTGGGGTTCACATTGTGCAGACAGGAGCGATAAATGGCTTCAAGAACACATGCAGACAGGAGTAAGGGGGTGAAGGGAAATGCTGAAGAATGCCAGCAGAAAAAGGCTCAATAAAGTTTGAAAGGACTGTCGCGGCCGCTTAGCGACAAGAAAAAACAGAGCTAATTGGAAGAATACTACAGAGAAGCGAAAATAGAGCTCGTGTTGTTGAACAAGTAATTATTTGACCTGGAAAACTTACAACAACACCGTCAAACTTAAGGGGAAGCAATCACAGGGATTTGTAGCGTTTGCAGCTGTCGTCTTAAAGGAATAGCGTAACTGAGCAGCAACACGGAAAGGAAAGAGTTCATGTTTCATTGTCAAGCTGTCAAGATCTGAATGAAACTTAACTAAGGCGCATTGATGGATGGGTTACAGTCTAGCGAGCATAATTAACCAAACCGCATGGCCTGTGTGTTGTAAAAATAAAGATAAGATAAACTATGTTAAAGATAAACATATCAAGGACACGTTCATCACAAAGCAGCATTTGTTTGACAGACAGACAGACAGGCAGACTTTTTATGATATGCAATCTTGCTATTGCATTGGGTGACCATTTAATGCACAATATACAGTCAAAACCAGTAAAGAATAACCGAGCTGCGACTGAAAAGAAGACATGGGCCATGAAGACAAACAGAACAATCTGTTGGAAAAGAGAGCAATAAGGAGAGGTGAGGAGAGAGTGAGAAACATACAGAAAAAGTGAGTGAGGATGACCAATATAGCCCCAAATTGGAGGATGTGTTTTTTGGTCAGAAACCCATCTCTAAAATTAGCAAGGGATGTAAATTCCACAACGCTTTCTGGCTTTGTGTGTTGAGATGAAAAAGAGGGCGATGGAAAAGACAAGAAATAAAAATAAAATGGAAAAGTATAATGATGACTTTAACAACACGAGCGCTTTAAAGAGCAGGAACATTTCAAAGCCACTCAAAAGGAAAGCTAAAAATGAAAGCCACAGGCCTCACACTGGACATTTGGCCATTAAGGTTAAACCATGTGTACAAAACATAAAACAATGCAAATAAAACAATGCCCGACCTTCAATGCACTCCTCACCTATGCTGTTGTAGCATGGAGTTTAGGCTTGGAAGAGCCACGCATGCACCAGGGTCGTGCACCATTAAAACTGCATTGAGAATGCCTTTTATATCCAAATTCAAATTCCACAAAAACGTTTTTAGATTTTCTGACTAATCTTAAAGAAAAACAATCACGTTGTGACTGTGTTGAATTACGTTTTCATTCAGTAAATCCCTATCATTTCTATTTAAACCCAAATAATACAAATGTTAACTCATAATTTAAAACCGACTATGTTTCACACATACATACACATGTTGAAATATTATATGTATAGATATAAAAAAAATTATATTGTACAAACGGTATATTCTATCCCCTAACCTTCAACCTACCCCTAAAGCTAACAGAAAACTGCATTTTCACATTTTCAAATAAACATCATTTAGTTTGATTTATAAGATGTTTTCTCATGAGAAACTTAACCATCTAAATGAGGTAATTCCATAAACACTATTATTTTTTTATACATAGCTATAAATACTATAACCTAACCCTTAAAAAATACAATCTTGAAAAAAACTATATTTTACTGTTTTCATGATTTGTATTTATTTACTATGTGTTTTCACAAATGTGTTTTGTTCAGATTTTGCTCACTTTTGGGTACAAATTTGTTCCCAGAATATAGTTAGGTGGGTACACGCACACAAACGCACGCACGCATGCACACATATATACACACTTAGGGAAATGTGCTTCCAATTATCCACATTTTGGTCCATTTCTGATGTAAACAGTTCTGTTCCCTGCTCACATGTTTATGTAAATGTGTCATTTACATACATGACTTCCTTTCACTGCAGCCTGACTCCAACTTTTTCTCCCTTTGTACTTTCTTTAACCCATGTCCACCACAGACAAACATACACACATTGAACCACATGAGACATATGTAAATATACAAGACGAAATAAAAAAGTCTTAGTGCAGCACTGGTTTTAGGTCTTTCCACACAACACTATTTCAGACCACTAATGCAGGTACAGCTAAACAAAGTATTGCAAAGCTACATTGACCAAGAGGGACACGGGCATGGTCATCAGAACCAATCCTGGATATTTTCTCTCCTGCTTTACCTGCTTGACGTCGATGATGACATTCATGCCAGCTTTCCCTGTCCGACTATTTTCGTATACAAATATTTACATTCCAACCCTGACATTTCCACCTTATCAAAAGGATACATTAGTGGTATTGTTACCTGCATCACTCAGCGGCAGCTGATAAATTTAATACTCTGGGCGCCAGGCAAAAGCCGCTCTTAATTTGGGTTCAGTAGAGCTGTGGATGTGTATATGAGGGGTAGAATGAGAAAAGTAAATCAGCCAGCAAGGGTCATAAGGTTCATTGGTTCTTGTCATAGTTTACAGATGAACTGCAACCCATTGAATAGAAACTCATTTGACCAATTAAATACTGCAGTCTTGCAAAGTTCCTGGCTTCCTGAAGTGACACGGTCTACATTACTACAAAACAGCATAATGCAATGCAACGAAGTACTCATTAAAACCGCTTTTGTGTTTATTTTCCTCTTATGCCTTTTTATTGTTGTGGGTATAGTGAATGAATAAAAAAATGGGGTAATAAAAGGCGAAATTGAATATAAAGGCTACAAAGATTTTATTGTGACTGAAAGACAAACTTCAATTACAAAATAAATCCCAGTTCAGTGTTGTTAAGACAATAAATAGAAGTAAAAAATAAATAAAACTTAAATAAAGTACAAAACAATTGGCCCAATCAAACGTGTTTTCGTGAAAATTGTGTCCATGAGTGGGGTCTGCATGTTCCTACAGAGCTTTTTAATATTTCACGTTTGGGAAAAGAGCAGCGTAGAGCAGAAATCAATAGTCAAAAGCAAGACATTACAAAGAAAAAATCCCTTTTCAGGTGTGTTATCAATCATACCACACTTAGAAAAGATATGAAACATAAGTTTTGCAAACAAACACTAAATATGTCATTCCAAAACACGGAAGAGCCCATGGAACTGCAATATCATCCGATACCATAAGTGTCTTTACCAAAAAGTTAAAGGACATTAGATAGTTAATTCTATCCTTTGTAAATACAAATAACCCTAACCTTCCTGTTTAACAAGAAACCATTAACAAAACCTTTCATATTCGTATCTATATTCCCATTTTAGACCACAATGAGGTTCTGTAATTCAGAGGAAATAATCGCAGGCTATAACATTTCATCCCCGCATATCTTGTATCAGTTAATCATAAACTGAATCTGCCAAAGATATTCCACACAATTCACAGCTCCAGGCAACTGTGCTTTAATCTGCTGATACAGAATGAATAACAGACCTTGTTATATCAACCACATATCCCGGTAAACAAAACTGTTTGTAGATTTCTTCTGATCATTCCCTTATTTTGCTCGGATTGTCGCTCGGCGCAAATATCTCGAATTCAAAGCCGTGCGTTTGTTTGCAGCGCACTGCCAAACAGATTTTCCTATTTGATTCAGTCCGACGTGACAGCTTTGCATGCCAAAATGAGTCTTCTTTTTTCTTCGATTCTTTAACCATTTCCATGTTGTCATTTTGCGTGCTCCGTGTTCCCTTCAATCCCGAATACCATCATAACAGCAACCTTCCATAATGATAAGGGATGAGACAACCCGCATTTAAGTCTCGTCCACGCAGCTGCTGAGATTTCTGATTTAAGTGCTTTTAATTTCATGGTGCTGCGTCTGCTTCTCTCCTCTCGACTGGCTGCTCCACTTCATTCAAACCAGAGACTTGAAACTTGATGGTTCAAAGCACATAGCACTGAGATTGTAATTGTAAAGAAAATGTCATCAGCGCGCCCGACATCAAATCACGGCCAGCTCAAGCTACGATAGAAACCAGAACGCAATCACCTTGATCTCCACTGAACATCACTAAGTCTTACGTTAAACCCATAACCACCAGCTTTGATTCCACATTTCTGGTAGAGGAAGGCTGGTTCTTTCTCTTAATGCAGACAGTCATGTTGTCGCAGCATCCAAGCTAATGTTAAAGAGCTCAGTCATATACACGGCCCATTCTGACAACATTGGAGGAGAAATGCTGGCTTTGACTTTAAGATCAGAGTGTGACAACTGCATTGGTTGCTCTCTGGCAAAATAAAGCATGCATATGAAACTAAACGAAAAACTAAAGCAACTACTATACATGTTTCTAAAAAATAAACATATGCATATGCAAAAATATATCTATATACATGGTTTGATTCAAACATCAATAGCTTTTTGATTGTTTTACACGTTCGCCCTCCCCCCCTCCATTTTTGATAAGCACATCAAATCTGCTACAAGTCTCCACAGCGACGAAGAGTCCATCTTGGCTGGGGGGTTATGGGCAGATCGAGGGCTGTCCCTGCAGTCCGATCCCAAGGCATCTTAGAGTTTATTCAGTACACGGGGGGTTGGTCCCTTTGGCGAGTTTTAAAAACAGTTCACACAGCAAACACACTCAGGGTGCTGGTTTGATCCTTAAGCCCCAAGATGCTGTAGGCAATCCTCTTTAGGTGCCCCGGTAAACGGACTCCAATGTTCCGAATATCCCTGAAAAACAGAAAGAAAAAATGTGTTAGGACGGTTGAATGCTTGAAAATAAACAATGCAATCTTTCATAAGGTAATTTTGAGGGAGGCAGTCCACGCCAGCAATTCTGCATGTTATCCACGTTCTAATTATATTTTTAATTCGCGCCTTGATAATTTAACAAGGGTTCCCTGCACCCACCGCGAACGAGAGCCGGCGGCCACGGCCAGTGGAGGACTTGTAAATAGTTCTGGTTTTAAAGAGTGCTACCAGATGACACCATATGGAACACTCGCCCATAAAAAAATGACAAACACATCAAAGGCATTTCTGGTCTTCCGCACAAAGTTCACCAAGCTTCCAGGCTAAAAACACCCATGGGAGCTGATCCAGAGGTCTAAGGGCTTGAAGCTACAGTTTCCCTTCGCCTCTAAGTCGCACCCGATTCATCTATTCCAACCCCTTCATCAGTCAAGCTTCCTCCTCCGCGAGGCCTAACATTGTTGTCTCTACATCCATTAGTCTCAAAACTTCAGACGGCACGCCCTGGGAGCACCCACTCCGGCTGATGCAACTCCGTACGCAAGGACACCGTTTATTTTTTTACTGTCCTGTGTTATTTTAATACGTTTTTTGTACAACCGTTTGAGGAGAGCGTCCCAATATTACTTGGGTTTTTTTGCACTTATCTAGTAGCAAAGTTTCGTACCTGGTGTTATATATTATCTTTGTAAACCCCGCCCCTAAATGGCATGTACAGTTGCATTTACATCAGCTGACTGTGTCTTCTGGTCTACCATCTCATTTGGCTTTCATCTCCTATGTTCTGTCTTTTAAGTTCGATGCTATTGATGTGAGGGGGTGTAGCCGCATAGCCTCACGGCCCCAGAAGGCTGAAACAGTGGTTCCTGGCTTTAGTTGAACACAGGCTTCGGGAAAAAGAGCCGAAACAGTGGGAGGAAGGGAGTGATGGCAGACCGGGAGAAGAGGAACAGCACGCCTCTATCCACCACATCCAGGCCACTGAAATCTAAGTCTATTCTGTCTCTCTCAGTCTTTTTCTTTTAGGTTTGCTTTAAAAAATAGCTTTTAAAAGTATTTAAGGTTTTAGTATATTAAAATGTTGTTACAGTCAAGTCAAAAGTTGAATTATAGTATTGAGAAGGTTAAATCATTATTACTATTTATGTGGTTTCCATGTTGGTCAGACACAGTAAATTATAAATGGTCCGTGGCTCTGCAAGATTATCCTTGCAACCAAAGCGCATATTTAAGCCACGTTTAATTACGGGATCTTTAAAAGAAAAACATGGAAAATATTTGTGTTCGTCAAGAATTATTAAAAGTTGAAGATACCATCTCATTGAAATTCAATCTTGTCCTGGCCAATCAGTGTCAGCGTGGGTCGTTTCTTACTGTGTGCCACAGGAGAGAGAGAGAGAGAGAGAGAGAGAGAGTTCTCTTAACAAACCAAATTCTTTCCTAAATTTACAAGTCTCAGTTACAGATGATGTTCATCTGGGGCCATTTGTATAAAGAACAATTTAACAAAAAAACAATGTTTGCATTTTGGACGAGGGAGGAGTTTCCTTAAAAAAGGTTTTTCTTATAGCTATAGATTTAAATGCATTAAAATGTATTGTTCTTTTAAACGCAAACTATGTTTTTGGTTTTTATGTGTTAAAGGTAGTTTTTTGGAGGATCTATTGACAGAAATGCAATATAATAATAACTATGTCTTCAGCGGTGTATTAAGACCTTACATAATAAAGTGTTATATTTTTATGACCTCAGAATGAACCATTTCTATCTACATACACCGCGGGTCCCCTTACATGATATTCGCCATGTTGTTAGCCCTAAACTGACAAACTGCCCGCTAGAGCACGTTTCGTAAAGAAATTAGTCAATTTTCCTGTGTCAGCCACCATAGTGCTTCGAAAGGGAGGGGTGGAGTGAGCCTATGGTTGCAGTTCGTAACCTCACCACTAGATGCTGCTAAATTTCATACACTGGACCTTTAATTTGCAAGATAAATGAAATATTTTGAAGACTGTTAAATACTACAATTGAGTAGTTGAGACAGGTTTTATTAAACTCTAATTTAAAAATATAATTAAGTCCGTATGCCAGAATCTACTTATCGTTTAAGTAGATCACATATTTAGCTTTCTTTAAAAGAGCAAGTGAATGCATTGAAACATAATTGGTATGACTTATTTCATTTCTTCTTTTCTACTGGATAATCATTTCCAGTAAAGTGCAGTCAAACCCAACATTCCATAGATCTAAAAACCAGAATGTGACACATCGAGGAACGAACAAAACAAGTTGGACATTCTTCTGATCTTTCTTTGGACTGTCCGTGTGACCTCATCTAATTGTTCACAGCGCTTTTCTTTTACACAGCGTTCTGAAGAGCCGGACTGAGAGGAGATCTGCATTACTCACTCGCTCTTCATCTGTAGCACCTGCTCCATGCTGACGATTCCTGCTATGCTGAAGTTTTCGCTGTACTGGCTCATCTTGATGGACTCCAGCCACTCGGCCACAGACCTGAAGGGAGAGCCGTCTGAGCCACTGGTGCTGGGAAGCCGGATGGAAACTCTGACAGGGACAGAACACAAATATATTCAGCAAACCACACAGTGAGACTTTATTTTGGCTATTCCTTGTTGTAATTGTTGGGTGGGAGAGAGACGGCTCGGGAGGAAAACCTGTCTGTTCAGTTTTTTGAATCTGATAAAGATATGAAACTGTCTCTTCTCTCACACACATACAGTGTGATAACATAAAAAAAATGCCAAACCATTCCAGGCATCTGACTCGTACATGGTGCGTGTCTTAACCGAGAACTGATTTGTTTAAAGTACATGTGCACTTATTCACAATTGTGTAATAGATGGTACATGCCTCAACTTCTCTCTGCCTCTTATATGCGGTAAAGCTCTATTTAAGCCTATTTTAAACCTTTTTTAAACCTTTTTTCACCCCCCCAATACAAAATAAAAACACGTCAAACACAAATTCTGTCACTATTCACACTTCATATTAAACCTGTATGGCTCTTTTATAGAAAATCCTAAATATGGTAACATGTTTGGTATATACTGTCCGGCCACTTTTCCATTTAATGAAATACAGTAAGGTTTATTCACCTTTCCACTTCATTGTGTTACAATAATCATTCTTTAAACATATTTTTCCCTAAATGTTATATGCTGAGCTCTCACCGTGGGTCAAAGTCTGCAATGGCCTTCAGGGAATCTGGGCTCTTAAGGAGTTTATCCAACAAACTGACAATGTCACCAAAGCGGGGCCGTTTGGAGCGATCTTGCAGCCAACACTGCAACATCAGTTGATAAACAGCAGAGGGGCAATCCATTGGAGCGGGGAGCCGGAAAGCCTCATTAATGGCCTTCATTACCTATCAGAGAAATTAAAAGAAATCTGATTTTGCTCAAATGAAGATCTCTCGAGACAAAGTTATTGTTTAGAGTCAGTGCTGTGTGGCCTGCCTGTACCTCATGGTTACTCATGTCCCAGTAAGGTCTCTCCCCAAAGGCCATGACCTCCCACATGACAATGCCAAAACTCCACACATCACTGGCTGACGTGAATTTCCTGTAAGCGATGGCCTCCGGAGCAGTCCAGCGAATAGGAATTTTACCTCCCTGTTGGGAAAACCATACAAACAAGTGTCAGGCAACCCTTTGTAATTTCAGAAAATAACCAGGTTGTAATATTGTAAAAATAAAGACATCTGGGTTAAGAGCAGCTTTAGAGAACAGTCCGACCGCAAATCTATTGAACTTCTACGTGAACTTACACTGGTGGTATAGGTTCCCTCGGGGTCATCCTCCAAAACACGTGACAAACCGAAGTCAGACACTTTGGACTCCAGGTTACTGTTGACCAAGATGTTGCGGGCAGCCAAATCCCTGTGTACATAGCTCATGTCTGAGAGGTATTTCATTCCGGCCGCAATGCCACGGAGCATACCAACCAACTGGAAGGAGGACATCTCGCCATCATGGTCCTGTGAAGAAATGCAGAGTTTAATTTTTAGTTGGTCTTGGGGCGGGAAATGGACACAGGCACATTGTAACTAAATTATTTGAAATAAATCACTTTAAAATGTAATATGTCATAATAATGTCCTAATTTTATGGTCTCAGAAAATGAATTTGACTAGCGTACCCTCAGGTATTTGTCAAGAGCGCCATTTTCCATATACTCGGTCACAATCATGGCATGTTTGACTGCAAAAGAGAAACAGACACACCACATGGTTTTATTACATAAAAAGCCAATAAAACTTTGAATTAGAATCAAAGAATACATTTTTTTTTACATTTTAATTCTAATGTTTCAATTGACAATGTTTTATAATTATACAATTTATATACATAATATCTAATAATTTTGTTTAATTATTCATATTCATTTAAAATAAAACAAAAATGAAATAATCCAAGATAAAATAAAATAAGCTAAAATAAAAAATCGACACCACATCTGGTGTTGAGTAGGCAAAGTATCAGCCATACAATAAAATAATAAAAAATAAACTATATTTATTATAAACTGCAAATTTATTATAAAATGACATTTAGACTACCACACTTACATTTGGTGACCACCCCCTCCAGTCGAATAATATTTTGATGTGAGAACTGTCCCATAATACTGGCTTCACCGAGAAAGTCCTGCCTCTGCTTCTCGGTGTAGCCCGGCTTTAGCGTCTTTATCGCTACTGCAGTCTCCTTCCGACCTGGAGCTTTCATAATTCCCCGAAACACCTCACCAAACTCACCTACAGCACACAAACCACCCAAGTGAGATGCGCACAGGCATCAGATAACAATATGCAACAAAAATCTTGACTCATGATGACATATAGGGGTTATTTAGAAACACTCCATTGTGATAGTCAGCACCAGAGAGGGTGACGAACAAGTGGCATGTGGATGACCCACGTGCACCTTGAGCTAAGGCCATGAAGAGGACCGTGAACGGTCAGTGAGGAGGGGGTCATTGAGGGCATGAGAATTTGTGTATAACAAGCAGACAGAAAGTGGACAAGATTCATGTCCTGTGGGTGGCTTGAGAGACTGATCTTCTCATTTAAAAACTAGGGAGGGTTGACATTTGAGGTACAGCCTGTAAACACTCGGGGCTTAGAACCAATTTAGCTGTTGTTTGTTTTATTTTAAAGTCATGATTAATTAACTTGGCTTTTTTCAAACGGCAGTGCTTCGTGTGGGCTATGAAAAAAGCTCCAGAGCGGCTTACGAAAACAACACTAATTCAATTTGAGTGACAGTGAAAAAAAAGACGCTCTCGGGAGGGAAAGAATTGCTACATTGAAAATATTCCAGCTCGAACATGTAGAGCTTGAATCGAACAATATCTGATTCGTGCCTTGTTGGAGCTGTCACTCCAATGATCTGTAAAAAGGCTGTCACTTGCAATGAACTGTAACATAACTTCAAATAAATAATGAGTGAAGTGCACAAGAGGGAAAGAAAAGCTCCCTTCCCCCAAAAAGCATGCAAAACGGCCCCACAGCGGGTTGTCAAACTGCCACAAATGTACGAACCGGCGCCGATGACTTTCTGCTTGGTGATGTGATTGGGATGAATCTCGCTGGCAAATTTGAGCACCGCTGTGTTTGGGTCTTCGTACGTGTGAGGATCAACGTAGGTCTTCAACGGCTTCAGTTGGTCTGGATCGAAGAGAATTTAGTGAGAATTTAAGAGGACTAAGGTTATAAAAGAAGAAAGCGACCAAATGAAATTCTATACCACTAACCTGGGCTGGAGAAATAGGTGTCCTCTGGCCCCTGCCTGGTGTGAGAGTTCCTTCGGCTGTAGAAAAAAACAACTCAATGAGAGCTCTATTTTGCAGCAAACCGTTTCTTTTCAGACCGGAGCTGAAAAGTGGCTAGTGGCGGATTGGCTCTATTCATTCGAGAAGTGCTTAGATAAAAAAGCAGGATGTGTTTGCCAAGTACCGACGGAGGTCTAGGTTATCACAGGGAGGACTTGGGTCACCTTTATGGGCTACAGTCTCCAAAGCAAAAGAACGGACTGCTCTTATCTTACACAATACGCCTCTCTGATTCATCTCTTCAAAACATGCCTCACTTATTGAGCAGTCAGCGAACCGGTCGCATTCAATACAGATTTCTCATTAGAACCGTTGAGTGAAAGAGTGCAAGACCAGTGAAAAGAGAACACTGAATGCACATTAAAGAAGGAAGAAAAGAAAAAGAAACAAAGCTTGGGTGTGTGCGTAATAAGCGCTCGTTCCTAACCGTTTTCGGAGAAGCAGGATCACCACCACGATGAAAAGCATGACACCTCCCCCAACCGCTGCACCAAGGATCACTGCCGTGTTTCCCGTTTTTTGAAGGGCTGAAAAAACAACAACAAAGCATTCAGGCAAATAAATCACTCCATAATGCAATAACAAATTCTACAGCATAAAAAGCACTTGGATACAATTCATTGTTGCGTCTCCACAGAAAACACATTCGGCCATACGTTATAACTCTTTTCACAACCTATATAAATGTCAATGGTATGCATTTCTGCTTTGTTTACTTTGTGGGAGTGTTGAAAACTCCTGCTCCATGCTGTAGCTGCCCGGGTTTCCCTCTGGACTGAGAGCTTGGACTTTAACCAAGTAGACGGTGGAAGGAGATAAATTACTGATCTGGACAGAGTTCTTTTCCAACACCAGCACGGTGTAGGTAGTGACCTTTCCTCTGGCTTTCTCCTCATCGTTCTCCTGCGGTGATGATAATGAAAAGACCATAATGAAACGGAGAATAACAACGGGCCGATCATAGATCACAACTTGGAGTCATGCATATGAGATTAAGAGGACACGTTCCCGACCTTCTTGCGATACATCAGTTCGTAGCGTGTGGCGACGGGCTTGGCGCGGTGAGAGACGGACCACTGCAGGGAAAGACTGGTGGGGCCGCTCTCCACCAGGTGCATCGCGGTCACTTTTGGAGGATCTGGAATCAAAACAAAATTTTTACATTTCATGCTTGTATTGTTGTATATATAATAAAATGAGCGTATTCAAAAACATATATTTAATCTATATACGTGACATTTTGAAAGTGATGAAATTGGATCCGTTTGTTCAGACAGTGGAGTTAACATCCAGTGAATATAGAGAACAAGAGCGGGATGAAAATTTTGCCTCCATTGACGTCTATCGTGACGTCTTGCCACGCTTTTAAGCATTTAACAACATAAGCCGTTTATCTGTTACACATTCATGCAAATGCCATGTCCAAATGCGCCGACTCATTCACTGCAAAGACAATGTCACATAGTTCTCTATGGGGAAATATTATTAGGGCACAGCTTCAGATAACATCGCATTTTGTATGATGTTACATAGGCGTTGCAAAAAAGTCAAAAGTGAAATTTGAACAGACTATTTAAAGTGACATGCATTCCAAAACATTACATTATAACCAGATTTCAGACCGCATATGTAAACATAGAATAGTTAAATTTTTTAGTTAAAACTATGTCTTCTTGAATGTCTTTGTGTTCACCCTTGTTTTTGGGCGAAATGGATTTAAGTGTGTTGTGTGTGTTGATCAATAAAAGCACAAACCTGTATAATGCAATGCGGTGTTAATGCTGCTGATGGCTCTTTTACTGCTGAACTGAGACACTCCGCTACGCGCCTCCACGGTGAACGTGTAGTTCAGATGCGGCTCCAGTTCACTCACAATCACTTTGGTCTCCTTCAGGTCAGTGCCGCTCGGGTCGAAACGAACTTTTTCGCCACAAGACTGGCACACTTTTCCTTCGCAGCATTCGCAAGCCACAGCGTACGTGATGTCGCTGCGACTGCCAGTGTCTGCGGGAGGTTTCCATGATAACCGAAGCTTGCCTATTGGCATCTGAGCTGTCGTGGCCACTAGACTTTGAGGAGACGAGGGTAAACCTGAGCAGACAAAGAACAGAGGACAAGCCTTTTATTTACCCGTTCACTCGTGTTCAAAGGAACTCATAGTTTGCTTAATCCCTAAAGAAAAGGCTGACATGGGTAAAGATCCGTAAAGGTAAATAGAAAATGACAGGTGGCTAAACTGGGTCGTGACAGGAACAAAGGTAGAATGATGGTTTGACTGGGTCTATTCTTACCGGAGCAAGCCGCTGTCTCAGGGTCCGCAGGTGCCC